>NC_080638.1:20854275-21177609 GCF_027579445.1 Ammospiza nelsoni
AAAAAGAAAATTCATGTTTTTTCTGAAACTGAAATGCCCTATAAATGTTATTTTGGTTGGTTTAGCTTACAAAAGTGATTTAAATAAGAATTTTTTGGTGTTCAACATTTTACAGCAGGTTTTTTAATTGGTAATTGTTTTCTGTATTGTTCTAAGCAGATCAAAAATGTAAGTCTATTGGTAGAGATTTTAAGTATTTATTGCAACAGCTTAGTTGACAAATTGATGTTACTGTAAAGCCATATGTTCTGTTAAGTCTAGTTTGCTTGAAACAATACCTTCCAGGTGAAACACTAGAATATTTGGAGTGCACATGGCTTGTTGTGTTTAAGTGATTCACCTGCCTTTAAACAGTTCACCAAGATTTAGTTTAATACCAAGCATTATACAATGGAACATTTCAGAACAATCTGCGTATTTAAAACGCTATAATCCTTTTAGACAAGTCAAGTAAAAGAAATGCTCATGCTGCTAATGTAATTACAGTACCTGCATTTTAAAAGTAAATAGTGTTTTTAATACAAATTTTGGCAGCAGAGCATGTTAATTGGTAATTTCACTGTACTGATCTGTGTGAGGCTTTCATTTGTATGTTCTGAACCAGTTTTTTCACAGCTGGTTTGTGTATATATATAGTGATTATGGAAACTAATTCTGTGTAATTTATAATTTTCTATGTCAGTGTAAAATTCCAACAGCCTTCTCAAACAAACAGAAGCAATATACTGTATATTGCCACATTGTCTGGTGAAAGGGTTAAAATACTCCTGCACTTTTAGACGCAAAACCATTTTTGTTTCTGTAATAGTCATATTCGTTTATTTTTTACATCATTTGTTTTCCTGACCAGTATTTAAAGCCAAAAGGATATTCTAAACAATGGCCAATGATTTCTTTTAGAAGGCGTCCCAAACAACGTGCCTAAACATTACATTGCATACAGAAATAAAAAACCCACATGTATGTCACTGCCCTTATTGCTTTCTCTTTTGCATTTTTGGCAAGGTTCAGTGCACTTGTCCTGAGAAGTTTTTGCCAAGTGATCAGTTGTGTGAAAATGAAGGGGTAAAACCACAATATCATAAGTGGAATTGGTAACTATAAAAACTTTTATTTGTACTTTATAAATTATGGAATCCAGTCAGTTTCTAAGTTTTCTTTATCAGTTCAGAATTACTTTCAGATCAGCTTGACCAAAACTATTTTGTGTGTTAGCTTTAAGATTGGCACCTGTCCTTTTGTCACTTTGTCACTGAACAAGCAGGTTTGGAAACAAAACTGCTCATTTTGACACATGAATTGGAGTCAAGTGCAAGTTCCAAATTCAGGCAAACAGCAAGTTGGTTTGCATAAGTTTGATGCTTGTAAGGAGAAAAACTTGTGTCCTTTCCAGTGGAACTGTTTGTCCGTTGCTAAAATGTTGATTTATTCAGCTCTGTAGCCATCAAAACTGGAGAACACAGTAGATGAAATTGCATCTGGGCCCTGTTGCCTTCATTTCAGCAGTCTTGTACTTGTCCTTCTGTTCACAAGCTGTCATATCAGTCCACTGTTCTGAGGACGTGTAGGGTCTGTTTTACCCACTCACTCTATTACTTGCACAAGGAATCCAGAACTTGAAAGCACTGGAGGTGTGTTTGGGATGGGGAGGGAGGGTCTGTGGGTGGGTGTAAACACACCTTTTCTGCCATCCTTCATCAGCATTGCTGTTGATCTGCTGCTCACATAGCCTTACAAAGATTTGAACATACTGCAAGAATCCTGAATGGCTGTTACCCAGCCTGTTTAATCAGATTGGACTTGCATGCAATGGAATTTGAGTCTTCTTGAGGAAAAGATATTTTAATACATTTGCAGCATGGACTGAAGTCTAATACCTTTGTACAGGTTTGAAATCCTCCAGTGTTTTTAGCAGCAACTAGGATGAAATGAGGTTGCTTGTCCACTGCCACATTGCACAGTGGTTTTTGAAATGGCTAAAGGCTCAGTCACTTGAAACTGAGGAATAATGATGTTGGTTGATGTCAATGGGCAGTGGATTTACCCCTTAGGATTTCTCTGGAAAAGGATTTTTACTCAAACAAGAGTATGTTTCAAAAGTGGCTAGACCAGTAATATCTGTAGTAGCTCATTGCCTCTTCCCATCTGGCAGAGTGGATGAATCATGCCTTCTTGACCAGTGAAACCATTAGTTTTAAGTGTAAGCCCTGAATTAGTTTTATAGCAAGACTATTCCATTTAAGTAAAAGCATAAGTCATCATCCTGACTAACATTACTATTAATTCACCAAAAAGATAACAGGACAGTGAAAACAATCTCATTATGATGTTGTACATGGAATCCTGTGTGACCATGCTCTTGAGTGAAGTCTACATTTTTGCACCTATTAAACCTTGTATCTACCTCTTGAAAACAGTGACTTCTGTGTTGTCATCTGCATACTTCTGTGGAAACTTACAGTGACATTCATTCTTTGTGTGAAATCCATTGAGGAGACTTGTGAGGAAGATGAATCAGATTCTTACTGTCATTCATTATAAGCTTACTTTTCTGTTTAAATTTTAAAGCATTAATTTCCTTGGAGATTTTGTTTTCTGGCATATGTCTCATACAGTTATATCAGGAAGTACTTACTGTATATAACTGGCTCTATTAATAGACTTAATCACCTCTGACTGTCTCAGAATAAATAGCGCTTTCTCTAGTGTAGTGTAAGTGCTTTGAGTTTCATTATGAAAGTGTCTGTATTGTTTTCCAAACCAGGATGGAAAATGGCTGTTATTGTGGCAGCAAAATGTCCTTTATTGGTAAAGGTTTTAACGTCTGTATTTTAGCTTCTGCATCTTACTTGCTAGCAAGGTAAGGATTTGGCATCTTCCTGTTCCATTATTGTTTGAGTATGTAAGGTTACAGCATGAAAGGAGATTAAGTTAATAAAATGAAAATAAAAAATATTCTTACTGTAAAGATAGATGCATTTTTCTGTCTCCTTTAGGTAGAAGAGTTCATGACATTTTTTGGACTTGCTCAGACCAGGTTCTGTAACTTGTTTCAAATTGTGATTTGCCCTGTGTTTAGTCTTGATTAATGACTTGGATGTAATCACACTTCTAATGATATCCAAGGGGAATCTGTGTACTTCTTACTCTGCTGCCACAAGCTAAAGCACTGAGACCCAAATTTACCTTGTGTTTTGCTCATGGCATCTTTTAGAATTTCTCTTTTAGATGAGCCTGAGCATTTGCCTACTTTTTGTTGGAGAGGGGAACTTTTTCTGTATTTGTCTTCTCTAAGTCACTAAGTACCTTGCAAAATGAGGGGGGATTCCCTTAGCTTTCTGGCCATAGCTTAAATACTGTAATTCTGATTCTTGGGCCTCTTTCTGGATCTTAGTTGTGTATGGTGTGGGTGCTTTCCCGTGGTTGGTGTTTTCTGAGTCTTAAATCATGATTCTGAAGACTGATCTTGCCATACAGCTATCCAGAGTAAGAAGGCTACACCTTGCGTAGCTGTGGTTGTGTAGATTTTGTTGCTCATGTCCCATGAGATAGAATGCTTACCCATTTGCACAGGGGAAGTTTATCTGCTTGTCTCACTACTTTGATCTGTAGATGACATTTGGGTAGATGGGTGTTTTGTTCTCAAGGATGTAACAGACATCATTTTTTCAGATGGAACCTGGACCTGTTAGGAATCGGTTAGGTCTGCTTTTAAACTCCACTGTATGCCACACTTATGTCTTCCTTACCTGGGAATGGTTCTTCTATTCTCCTTATCTACACCAATTATCTGTCAAAGGTTGTCACAATTTCACCTTGGGTAATGCACTAGCCCGGCTGTTTTGCAAGAGCACTGAAGCCTGACTGCAGATGATGCAAATAAAACCTGCTTTTCCTTACACCAAACAGTTGAATGTTTGGGAAATGCCTCAGCTATTTTTTCAAATGAAAGAAAAAAAAATGTTGACTGTCTTTCACTGCTTCTCATATCAGACAAGATTGCTAAAATAAGTTAAGACTGCTAAAACTCAAGTGACCTTGTTTCTCTTGTTGGGAGTTCTCCAAAGCACTTTTCCTCCTATATCTTCAATGAAGTACTTGTTAATGCTCTACTTGTTAAGCTGGGCTGTTTTTCTTTAGTTACTGCTAAACTTACAATTCTGAGATGTGCTTTCAGATGAGAAGGGCTCTGCTTTGGAGTAAGCCATGGAGGACTGTGCATATTAACAAACAAGGTAGCAACAAGGAACTGTGAGATATTTGTGGGAATGTGGGGCCCTATTGTTTCTCTTTAGTCTCTTCAGAATAAAATAGCTTGTAAAGATAAAAGGGCTGACAAAATGTGCCACTTTTCTTTTTAATGCTAGTACTTTGCTTGTCTAGTTTGATCTACTTCAGAGACAAATCTCTGAACTTGGAAAGTGATGGGTAATTTCCTGGTGAGTAAATTGGTTTAAGCTTTAATTACACGATTCACATGGAATTCATACTTATTTTTATGTACAAGCACTGAAGATAATTTTTAACTGAACTATTTAAATAAATCTCTCTAGATTCACACCTGTGTGCATGCACATCAGTATGTAGGACACATTCTCTTAACATGGCCGGTGCAGTGCCCATGGTGCATTTCCAGAGTGTGCAGAACTGCAGAAAACCAGGAAGAACGAAGAGGTACTTGTGCACAGGTTCCAGCCCATTCTAAAGCATTTCGGGCTTGTGTCTGCATGGGCAGACATTGTCACTGGTCTCTGGCCAGCCTGAAGGTGTCTTGATGGGAGGAGGAACTGGTGCCTCTGGTGTCAGGCAAGCTTCAGCTTTTGTCAGATGATTTCTTTGATGCTCTTAGTCCAGCTGCCTGATATATTTGAGCCTGTGGTAAGGCAGATCCAACTGGGAGTCTCTTAAAATCTCAATGACAATCTAGAATGGAGTAACTCAGGAAGAACTTGGATTGTAAAACTAAGTGCAGGGCAAGGGTTATGCTAACAAGAGTTTGTACATGTGCATGCTTGGTACTCTTCCATCTGAGCTGTTCTCCAATATCCTTTTTTGCTCACATGAGAAGGTATGAACTATGTGTTAAATGACTAACCAGTTCCTTCAGGGAGAGGAGTAGATGCTACTTCTGGGTACATTTTTGTGCCAAGTGTCTGAAAAGGAATCAAGAAAAAGATGGTGGTGTAGTGTGATACTTGTACAGAAACAAAATCATCTAGTCACCCTAAAACATGTATTTGGAGCCAGAAGTCTTTGTGTTCATAAGTGTGCAAGAAGGGTATAGGCGGGCAACACTCAAATGGAAAGGTAATTGCTTTTAAGTATCAAGATACTGGCTTGAAAGATAAAGCAGGGAACTAGCAAAGCTTTGATTGCAGGGGAAGGCTCTTTGAGTCCTTAATCTCAGCCAAGGCCTCCTTTCACGTTTTGGTCATTGCAGTGCCTCAGTGAGCTAGAAGAAGATGAAATCTTTCTGGCTGGCTGTCTGCCTGTGGAATAATGGATTGCTCTAAACAAGAATCTTCAAATGGCCTTGGGTTCCTGGGAGAATTCTTTTTCATGACAGTGATGCCAGTGGCAACGTTATTCATGAAGGGAAAAGACTGAAGTTGTGAGTTGCAGTGGGAGAAGAAATTACACACTAATGAAATCCTCTGAATAAGTTGTGTAACGAAGTCAGAATTGATACTCATGGTGTGGCTGTGTGTTATGTAGTGACATCTGGCCCTCTGGAATGTGAAGATTCAGAAACTTGGATGATTGCTGCTGCTAGACAAAATTCAAATGTTTTGTGTTAACTTCAGTTGTCTTATGAAACCTTTCTCTGTCTAAACCTGCTGACAGAACTGTGAATTTATTCTTCATTTACTCATAAAAGATATGACTGATAATATGACAGGTTTGAAAGAGTAGCTAGTTAATTTTTAAGACTATTTTTGTGACTATCGTAATGTCCAGCCAAATGTGTCATCAAGGTATTCCAAAGGCACTTAGGTGACTGTAGGACTTTGCTCCTGCTTTGACACAAAGCAATATTTCACTGCTGGAATACTGCTGTCTCTGACAATCTTCATTGTATGTTTTTATGAGAAAAAAGCTTTTTTGAACCTCAGAGCAAGAATGACTTGTTTATAAACAGTCCATTGCCTTGATGTGTGCTACAAACCTCTAAGAATGTTTTAGAAACTCAGAAATAAGTATAAGCATTTCTGTTAGCTACAGCTTTTCTGTTGAGGAGAAATAAAGGTAATGAGGCTGACTGCTGAGCTGACAGGCATTTATTCGGTGTTCAGTTTACTGAATGTGTCTGAGAATCACTCTGCTGCTGCCGTAGCAGCTTCTGTGGTGGCTGAGGGTGGAACGGATGAAATCCTACAGTAATAATATTTGAACCTTGAAACAAACTGCTCTTAGTCTAAGAAGCAAAGGAGAGAGCAGAAGCCATGTCAGTATTTCCCAATGCTTTTCACTAGAAGAGGTTTGTATCCTTTTTCTCCAAATGCTTTATCAGGATAATTTCTTATAGGAATAAAAGAAAAGGAACCAGTGCTAGAAATGTTTTTTTGTTTTGTTTTTGTTGTGGTTTTTGTTTGTTTGTTTGTTTTTTTAGGTTTTTTTAACAGTCAAAGGATGAAAATAACAAACAGGGTGACAGATAAATGTTTGCAGGTTTTGAATTATTTACAGGAAGTTCTTCCATACTTTCCATTAAAAATCCTGGCAGTATTACATTTGTCATTCTCTTTTGCCTGATGTCTCATGGAAGATTTCACAGAACTATTTGGGGTTGTGGGAAGATAAAATGAACAGTTGTGAGGACTGCAAAAATCACATGCTAGAGACAGGTGTTCATGAAGTAAAAGTTCTTCTTTCATAGGTGTTACAAGTTAAATAGATGGCAGCTAATTAAAAGCTGAAAGAGGTAATTAAAATATCTCATCCAAATCTTTGTAACAAAGACTAGAATTTCACTTTGTTCTAGATCAGCTTGAAATCTGGCTCTGTCATGTTCTCTGTAGAAAGCTCAGTTGACTTCATACAGCATAAATTAAGATTGTTGATGCTTAAATTCTTACTGTGTTTCTCCTTCCTGCCCTCACTTAATTTTTGAGAAATAACAAAATGCTAGAAATCCAAATAGGATGTATTTTTCCTCCATGGGAGACTGAAAATAAGTAAAACTTGCCAAAATTGTACTTACTGAGATGCTGAAATCAGGGAAGAATATGAAACAAAGAATCAGGAGAAAAAATTGAAGAAATCAAATGCTAAAAAAAGAAGAAAAAACTTTGAAGCAAAGTGAAATTAGTAAAATGGAGTGGGATGACATGAACTTCAGTGAGGTTTTGTACTGTTCAATTTGCTTAGATAGTAATAGCCAATTCTTCAAAACCTTCTGAACTGCGTAAGTTCAGGCAAGTTGCCATACAATGAGAAGGGAAAACCTGACTACTCATCCTACCCTTGGCATTTTTTCCCCATGATGTATTTCTACACACATTATAAGGATTAAAGACATTCTAGATCAGTTTCTGTAATATATTTTGCTACTGTCAGTATCTTTAAAGGAAGGCATTTGCTTAGTTAAAAGATCCAAACTTATTTGTAATAGGTTAGTACTGTTAAATAAAAACATGAATGCTTAAATGTTTTTGAGATCAAAGCTTTTGTTACTTTCATCAAGTTTTAGAGCTATTTACAACTTGAGATAATCAGTAGTAGTGGTATGTTCTCCAACAGCTGTTAATGTGATATTGAAAGATGCAGCCATCCTTCCAAAACCAGGACAGGGAAAAAAATTGCCCCTTTTCAAAATTTGAGCACACACGGTAAACAGCGTAGTGAAACTCCTCAGTTGCACATCACACTGCAGTCACTAATATAAATCTGACTGTTGTGCCTGTGAAAGTATAAGGAAGAAAAAGATGAACAATTTTGTCTTAGAAGAATTTTTAAAAAATTCTTAACGAAGTATACCAGAATAATCTTATTAACTCCATAATTACAAGAAAACAAAAACTCAGCAGTCTTGGCTGTAGTACTGAAGTACTGCCAGGGAATTTATAATGCTCCCCATGTGTTGAAATTTAAAAGGTCTGACAAGTCATTAAACTGAGATGTGGTCAGAACTGGGAATTTCTGTATTGGTGAAAAATTTTCTGCACAAAACATTTGAACAGTGACCAGGATAACTTTTGGTGAATGATTGGTGTGTGGCTGGCATCAGCAAACATTATTAGTTGGCGTGAGGATAACATCTAATACCTGGATTGCCTATATTCATCTGTTAATACTTTGTCATATTTATTTAGCCTGAGAGAAGCGACTTCACTGATTTTTATGTTTGAGAAGGCAGCATTCCTGAGCTGCAAGAAGTACATCCTGAGTGATCCTCCAGAGGAACCTGTTTCTGCAATGGTTATCAGGAAAGCCTAGGGGAATATGTGTCATGTGTAATGATGTAATTACATTAACTAAGACTGGGTGATACAGGCAGTCCTTTCTGTAACTCAAACACTTTGAGTTTTCTCTCCCTAGAATGTTCTTTACTCCCATTCCTCCAAATAGATTGATTTCATGTTGGGGAAGGCAAGAGAAAGACCTTCATAATTATATTTTCAATTTTCCTGCTTCCTAGTCACCAGAACATTAGGTACAAATAAAATGTAAGTGATATTCTTTAGCACTGAGCAGCACTTACATAAGAAGCAGTGTGCTGCATTTCTCTCTCAGGTAGGTTAACTTGCCCCTCACTGCTCTACTTATCTATCAGGCTGGTGGCTAACTTTGTAGAATGTGAAATCCAAAGTAAGGGCTAGAACCTTGAAGCTTTCAAACTGAGAAGGGTAACAAGATGAAACAGTGACTAGAAAAATTTAAAGGAATTAAGTAACTATCCCATGACACCTCAAAGTAGCACAGACAAATCAAGTGCCTCAGATGCATATGAATTCTGATCATTAATTAAAAAAAAATAAATTTAAATCTATGTTTTGTTTCTATTGTTAGGATTAGCTTTGAAGGTCACAACCCCATTTATAATACTGAATCTCACAGTTGTGAAGCACAACTTCCCTTTAACTTTCTATGTTTGCCAAAAAGATTGCATTTATCTGCTTATTTTCTAATTTTATTCCTTATTACCACTTATACTTACTAGTTATTAGCTTAGTCTCCTTAATGCCCCATAAAAAGAGGACCTATTTTATGGTTTTCCACTCCTCTAGTACAAAGTGGTGTTAGTCAACCAAAACCAGTTACTCTTTATTCTGCCCTTGACAGGCAGCACTGATGCCAGAGGAGTTTTGACCCTCTTGAAGGCAAATACAGCAAGTACATCACTGGATTAACCATGCAGAGTATCCACCCAACCTCCCTGAAAGCAAACATGAGAAACTTAAACCTTTTCCTGTCATTGCAGTGTCTCCTTTGCTTACAGACTAAGCAGTTTCTCTTCATAATCAGTCTCAACATAATTTTTGTGGTTGCATCATATTTGATCATGTGCACTCTCTTTGTCTTTTCAATCCTAGTAAACTCCTGTAACAGAGAGCATCTGAACTTGGGTCCTGAAGTCTTCAGTCATAAAACATTCTCACTAACCACCTGTGCCCAGTCCCTCACAAGACCAGGAGTCCTGGCTGTGCTCCCTGGACATGTTTGTAAGTAACTGAGTTCACCATATTGGATAGGAAGAGTGAACTGCTGTTTAGTGTTGCTGCTGAGCTGGAAAAACAAATGCTGAGTACTCTTGGGTATACATGGGTAAAACCTTGGGGTTTTTTATAGCTATTTCACAGAGGTAGATTACTGATTCTGTGTGCCCAAGCAAACAGGATTACTGTTTCCTAAAATACAGTATGCTGTCGTTACAAAGGCTCTGGGAGCTTGCAAAGTTATCCAAGCTGTCAAAAATAAAAAAAAACCTGCAGTCATTGGACTTGTCATGGCTTAACCCCAGCCAGCAACTAAATACCATGCAGCTGCTCACTCACATAGGTAAAAGTGAGCCATATGATAACTGTCCTCTGAGCTCACAAACAAGTTGCTTGAATAATTTAAAAAAGATATAATGAAGTTGATGCTGTCATCTGATAAAATGAAAGTTAATACCTGCAGTTCTAGATGTGATTTCAAATGTGTATTCTATCTTCTTGTGGGATCTCTCAAAAACCCAACAAAATGAAACCATTTGTGGTTTACATAAGCAAAAACAATCCAAAAAATTGAAGCTGATTCAATTGAAGCTGATGGATGTTTAAAAGTTATTTAAAAGTACAATTTAAGTTATATTGTGAAACTTAAGTACAATTAAATTATATTGTGAAACTTACATGAAAGAGTGCTGATCCCATCATCATATTAACCACAGAGCTGGGTCACAGTGATGCATATGTCTGTAATCATGTCAGATTCAAAATTTATGAGGACTTTTGTGACTACATCTGGAACGTAGTCTTAGAAAATGAAAAATTATGAAAAAAGGTCATGAGCTGATCAGACTCTGAAATGGGATAAAAAAAAGAAATTGCAATCAGCTGGGTATCATTCTGAATAATGGACATAGAACTGAAATCTGAAGTGGAAAAAGGTAAATTTCTGTAAAAAACAAGAAAAAGAGGGATCACTAGGGCTGTTCATAGAGCACATGTTCTCTTTACTCTCCTTGAGGTGCCTCTCTGGGTAAGTTGGGGTGGGTTGCTTTGCCTTTGCTGACCCTGGGGTGAGAGGATAGCTCTGCATCCTTACATGTGAGCCATAAGGTTGAACATCAATTAAACATAGATCAGTACATCCAAGCAGCTGGACAAAAGCAAACTAAGAACTCTAGCAAACAGATTAATGCATGGAATATTTATTCAGCACAGGAAAAAAACCTCAGCTAGAGAATTGGAGAACACTTCTGTGTTTCTAGAAAAATGTACCAATTTGGACAGAGAACTTAGAAAGCTATGCAATTTGGAGTTGTCTAGTAAATGTAACTCGTGAAAAACACTTGTATGAATTCTTGGATAATTTTGGTCTCTAAAATTCCATTTTCAGCCCCCTGATTCTTGATCATTTAATATTTACATTTCTGGATAGACACAGAAAATAATTATTGTTCTATTTACAGCTAAGAGTTACTGTGTGGTGCAAAAAGTTGTCTTCTTGATAATGATTGCTTGCTAATTTCCAAAGCAAATACAGAATGGATCTTTTGACTCATCCATTTTATGAGAAATACAGTGTGCAGTCTAAATTGAGAAAATGAATGTTCTGTTGCAAATAATCTATGTTCTGTTGTAGGGAGTATCAGACTATATGCAAAAGAAGGAAAATTCAGATTTGCTAATGTAACTGAAATCAAGCACTTATTTCAGAATAAATTACTTTAGGCTGAAGGCTTCATATCTTATTCTCTACTACGCAGTTCTTTCTTTGAAAAAAGAAAATCAACTTTTTTGTCATCTATTGTAGTAAAAGAATCTCTGATTTAATATTGGGAAGAACACCAATGCAGGCAACAGACAAGTGATTTAAAACAGATGCGAAATTCCCTCTGTGTAGAAAATTATAGGCACTGGTGATGACATTAGATGCATATGACTAATCACAGTTAATGCTTGCTGTTGCCAATTAGCTTTATTAGCACAAGCAATTTGAGCACAGCATGACATTACTTTAATTACTGTAAGCAGCTTGTTCATTTATTGAGCAGTATGCATTTAGAAAAGGGGTATTCTATCTGCAAATTAATCATAACCCTCTTTGTCATTAGAATTTCAGGAACACTGAGGAAAAAGACTTTACCATGCAAACAGAAAAAATAGGTGATGAAAGTCTGGCAGTCATTTTAGTATTTTACTACTATTCTACTTTTTCATAAAAAGACAAAAGCCATTGTGTGATTTCTGTCTGAAAGCTAGTCATGAGTGAGACAAAATTACTACCATTAGAGTTAAGACAAGACATTATGACCATTAGGTGGTAGCAATGCAGAAAAAATCTTTTAGAAGTGTACAGGAAAAATAAGGCTAAAGATATCTTGGACACAAAAGCCCCAGTCCAGACTCCAAGCAGCATGAGAAGCTTATTTTCTCCTTTTCATATCATATGAAGATACATTTGTTATCTGTGACATAGGTAAAAATTTGCATATCAGAATACAGTCTTCAGAGGGTGGAGGATGCATAATTTCATTAGGAAAATGCAAAGAGTCATTGTGCAATTATGTTTTCAAAATTGCTGTAGCAAATCAAACAGAGCTGCATTATGAGCTGACTGCATTGGCACCACTCCACTGGCTCACAAAACTATTGCAGAAATGAAAATCATGATGTTGTGGAAGCAAGAATTCAAAATAAGATTTATTTTTCTTTGTAGTTTCTCCTAAGACTTTAGAATATCTCGCAAATTTATATTTCTTAATTAAAAAAATAACAGATTCAAGAGATAGAACACACCTCTCCTATATTTTTTGCCTGTAAACATTTGAACTTGGATCTGGTATCATATTCCCCATGATTTACAATAACTACTTGCAATTTTTCTTTTAATCCTCCTGTCTCAAATCTTCTTTTGGACAAGATATTCACTGTTCAAAAATTAATGTAGAGAGGTCTTAGAGTCCTTATCAGTTGTTGGCTTTTGTTCTGCTGTCATTCTGTTCATCCACAGGTCCTGCAGAAGCAGGTCTGCTAGAGGAACTAAAAATATCGTTGGCTTGTGCTGTGTGGAAGAGGTTGCACTGAGATGTGCAAGTGTCAGGCTGGATGGAGTTTGAGCTCCATCTTATCTATTGGAAAGTGTCCATGCTCACACTAGGGGAGTTGGAGCAAGGTGCTCATTAAAAGTCCTTTCCAAACCATTCTGTGAGTTACAGGCTCATTCTACAGTGGTGCGAAGGATCTCCTTGGGACCCACTGCCTCCTTTTGCATGAATGTCAGCTCATTTTGGGTTACAAAGTGCAGGAAATCAGGTAGAAATGAGAGGGCTCAGTACTGGTGCCAAGGTTTGTTGATTTTTACATCCCAAGATATTATTTAAAAAGGTATTTCTCAATGTGTTACCAACAACATTTTAATTTCCTAAGATTTAGGGCACCTGAAGGGGATCTGAATCTAAATCCTTACTTATTCAGTACAGAGTAAAGATGAACCTCTATGACAGGAATATGCCTGTGACAGAATAGGCAAAGTTTGAAAACATGTATAGGTAATGGAAAAGCCCCCAGGCAAAGGAATAAATGAAAAATTACAGAAAGGGAAATATATCCAGCAAAAAATGAAAGGTGTATGGTAAGGGCAGTTTTAAGGGAAAGGCTGCCATACAGCATGGAGGGAAGTCAAGACCATATAAGCTGCACAAGATCTGCAGCAGGCAGTCAAGTACATGGAGAGCTTCATAGCTGGCACCCACTGCAAGGCAAAAAGCTGCAGCTTGACTGCCTGCTGGGGCTGTGCTCAGCACTGGGCACACGCTGGGAGAGGAGGAGCTCCTGTGGCTGGGTTCCCAAATGAGCTGTTCCCTGTGCCTGCACTCATCAACATCTCATAATATTCATTGCATGAATGCACCACAGATTTCTGTGCTGTGTTCAAAGGCCAGTCTGGGTAATTATAGCTTATCCCCATTTTCCTGTTTTCACTCAGATGTGGTTGTTGGTAGCCTAACAAAGATGTACATGAAATTATGTGCTTTTATTCATGCACTGCGTCACAGTGAATGTCATGGAAAAGCAACACCAGTGAATGCAATTTATTAACAGTATTGTTAAGGCTGGAAAAGACCCCTAAGATGATCAGGTCCAGCTGTTCACTCAGCACTACTAAAGCAGGTCCCCAAGTGCCACCTTCACATATTTTTTGAATGTTTCCAGGAGACATGTTTCCACTACTTCCCTAGGTAGCTGTGGGTAAAAAACAAAGTTCAGTAAGAGGGCATTTTTGTGTTGGCTGTGGTTCACCAGGGACAAACTGTCTGCACACCTTAGGAGCAGAAACACAGAGGGAGCTTTGTGTACCATGACAAGGGAGATGTGGAACGGGGGATAGAGTGGCACTGAGGTGTTGTGGTCATGCTCTGTTGAAAACAATGCAGCAAATGGGAACTAAGCCACAGCAATGATCCCAACAGTAACTGAAACTAGAAAATGCATATTCATTTTCATGACCCTATATATGCTAATAACTAAAGACTTACTTGTCTTAAAAATCTCCTAAGGAGGGAAAAGTGAGGATGAATGGGAGATTGTTATGATGGATGTCATTCCAAAGTAAAATTTAGGAGAGGAACAGTAATCTTAATGTTTTTTTCTTAAATCTGACTGTAGCAGTTTTAAATTGCATGAATTATAAATGCTTGATGTGTGTTATAAGGTAAAGCTACTTAGAGATACTTCCTAAATAAGATTGGATAGCTACTTAGAGATACTTCCTAAATAAGGTTGGATATAGTTTGGACTTTTTTAGTCCCATCTCAACTAAATGTGGAGCTGCAAAGAATATGCATCACACATTTACAAAAACATCATATTTGATTCAAGAGGATGCAAAGAAGCTAATTAGAATTCACAGATAATCAAATAATATATTAAGGTATCCTAATACAGAGTTAGAACCTTAAATTTAGGAATTTATTTTTTTTAAATCTGTTTAAACATGGCTTAATAAGGAAGTTTGGAGGTTAACACCTCCCCATACTGCATTTCCTGTAAAGGTAAGGCTTATTTAAAGAGAACTGATTGATGTATGGCTGGGAGAGGAGTTCTGCACCCCAAGGAGTGTTAATGCAGTCTTCAGCCAAAGCCTGGAGCTTTGTGAGCAGTTTCATTGCCAGGGTGGGGTTGCAGAGTGGTGAAGGAGAACTTCAGAACAAACAGAAGGGAAACAAAAAGGCAGAGGAGGAAAACTCAATATGGAGAGTATCCAATGAATCAGACTGAGCACTAAGGCAGTGTCCAGAAAACAGTGATCAGGATGCATGGAAGTGCAGAACAACAAATGTAATTCACATTGCTTACAGTGGGATTATTTTGCAAATGAGAGGGCTATTTTGCTATTTAGTATTTTCTGAATATTCTATGAATTAGTACTTTGTTTTAAAAATGCTGTCTTGAGAAAAGATTAATCTGCTTCTTAAGAGCCCAGAATGACTCACGAGGCTTCATGGTTGACACCAATTGCATTTTAAAGGTCTTAGTTTACAAAAGTCTAATAAAAAATTTTCTAGACCACTCTAAATATTGAAATGTCTTTCAAAGCATTAAAATTTCCCTAAATATCACATATATTTTTCAAATAGGAGTTAATGCAGGAATAAAATGCTAATAAAATAGGCAAGCTAACCATAAATATATACAGAATGCGTAAATTTCATTTATATAAACCATGGATGTAATTTTTTAACTGTAGGCCACACAGTGAAAACTGACAGAAAAATGTGATGCTCTTTAAAGAAACCAAGAGGAAGATCTCTGTGGTGACAGAAATCATAGAAGAAAAAATTATCTAGCTATTTCTAATATTTGTGGTTCATATGAGAAAAAAACAGAGCTGCCATTTCAAAGGGTAAGCTTTTTCTTAGTCTTCAAAAATAATGGTAAATACATTTAAAAAGTATTATGCACACAGTATCTATAGGACCTTTGCAATAGAAGAAACTTGCTCTTATATGTCTTGTGCTCTTTTATGCACAATCTTTCAGCATTTTTTTTCATTAACTGACTTTTTCTTACCTGGGTTACAAGTGGAAAAGGAAAAGAACATTTTAACTAGCACAGCTTGAAATTTGGAACCACATTTATGAATGGAAACAATAAAATGAATTTTTCAACTTAATGGTTAGGGGGTTTATTTTATTAACAAACCAGTTTTCTTCATGTTGAAGTCTGAAACAGAAAAAGGATTAATCAGAAGTGTTATCCTTCAGAATCACTTGGCAAAGGTATAGCTTATTTTCGCATTTTCAGTTCTCTTGCATGGTAAAGAATTAAGATAGGGAAATCATGTCCTTTTGATTGGTGTCTAATCAAAGACACTGTGCCATTTAGCAGATGGGACAGTGATCCTTCTTCCATTCTGTTCTTCCTCTTGAAGCATTTATTTTTCCCCGTGGAAATCTGGAATGACCTAATTCAAAGTGGAGGCATCTTGGTTTACGTGAGAGGAGTAAAGGAAGAGGGGGCGTCTCATTTTCCCCTGTGGGAAGGGGAAGTTCTCCAATCACTCAGAAGATGTCTGCTGCTAAATAAGGCAGAGAAGGGACTTGTTTTGTTTCCCCACAGCACACAGAGAAATCTTGCAGCCACTGATGCTTCAAGTTTAGCTCTTAAAATACAAACAGCAACTCTTTACCAGCTGTTTGCCTGTGGAACTCCAGATACCATTTTAATGTTAACACAAAAACTTGAAAGATTATAAGATAAATGGTGACAACATTCTTTTCAAATTTATTATTTCATCTTATTTCTCCACATTCAGCTGAAGCCCAGTTTCAGCTCAGTGTTGAATTCATGTGTGAGGATAAATGCCTGCTCACAGAACATGCAGAATGTACCTCCTGTCACAGATGACTGCTGTACTGGTCCTGCTGACAAGGGCTCAGAATACCAGTTGCCAACACAAAGTTTTGAAAGGAGCTACATCTACATGACATAAGAAATTTGCTGACAAAGTCAGTGAGGAACCCAGAGTAGAGAGGCTGCCACCCCAATCAGATACTAAAAATATTGATATATATTAAAAATATATTGGAGGGACTGGTCCCAGCTGGGCCCTCTCCTGGCTTCTTGTGCACTCCGATGGGAAGCAGAGAAAGCCTTGGTGCTGTCCAGGCTGTTCAGCAACAGCTGAAACACTGGTGTGCTTTAAAACATATGCACTGCTGTGAAGAAAATTAAATCTATCCCAGCCCAAACCAGTGCACCTGCAAAGGTAAAGTCAGTGGAGCACGAAAGTCTTCCCCTTACAAACAAGCATGGTATTCTCATTTTCCATAAAGTAACTAGAGTTGGCATGTTGTTTTCACCACTGGCTAAGTAAATAAGTTCCATGTCCACCCTGCAGGGTATTTGCATAAGAAATTGCTATTCAAGGTGGCATATTTGAAAGACAACAAGCCAGTGGAGTTCAGAAAAGGATACATCTCATCCTGAAGCACACAGTTATCTTGAGATGGATTTGCACTCTAAGTTCCAGTGTTGAAGCAGTCTCTTTAGTGGAGCTGAGGTAACTGACCAGCTCAGCACAGCTGCCTAAAGGTAGGTGGGCAAAATGAATTTTACTCCTGTTTAAATGTGTTTTTTTCTGTAGCCTAAAGAGACATTTGCAAGTAAAAAGACAACTTTATCCCTTCTTACCCAGCCCAAATCCACCTTTCTTCATCTACCTATTGTTCCTAATTGAAAATACCAGATACAACCTTTAAAATTCTCAGTATTTTAAAACCTTCTATTGGCAAAACACTCTTCTTGCCACAGAATATCATCTTGCACCTGAGTTGTCTGTCAAAATGTGTAGTTGTTCAGTATTAGGGCTTTGATTATTAAACATTTCCTTATAACCTTCACCAGTGTATTTACTAACTTCCAAAGACTAGAAAAAGTCATTTTGGTTAGCCAAAGACAGAGGGAAAAGCAAAAGCCTGTTTTATGCATGTGTGCATATCTTGCCCAACAGTGGGGACAAAGCTTTAGACCACCCATCTTCATTTATTTGTGAGCACGTAGGTCATGCCAGACTCTGCAGCTACTGATATGAATTCTTTTTGCAATGATATGTTAATGATACCCAGGACACAAAGAAAAACCAGCTGCAAAAAGAATAATCATAATTATTCCTGGTTTTATCATGCTGGGAAAGTCTACATAGACACAAATGTTCATTACAGAAACCTTTATGAAATTTCTGTAGATTTCTAATGAAGAACAGGTAAACTATTTTCACAGTTTATCATACTTCTTGTTTTTTCAGTGTCTACAAAGCTTATTAGGTAAATATTATTAAATTATTTAAGAAAACTAGTAAGGTACCTGCCTGACAGGCATATTTCTGATTTTCTGAATTTTTTTTCTGTTTTATTTAATTTGCTTTATTCAGTTATTTAGGGAAAATTGAGCCTGTAAATTTTCAGTAATAATTGAACTGCTGTGCTGAAAGAAGGAAAGAGATAAAGAAAAAATAAACACACAGAAGTAATTTAAAGAAAAACTGCTCTTTATTTTTTACCTCAGCATTTGTACATTTAGAGAATTAAATTTTGAGGTGAATAATTAACTACTTCTACTATTTGTAAAAAGGGAAGTATAACCTTTCAGTGAAGATTGACTTATAAAGTCAGGCATTAGTGGCTGAAGTTCTGAAGAACAAACCTTTAATCTGTACTTAAAGGCTTCTAGGTAATATAGGCAAGGATGTTTTTTGTTTTTTTTTTTTTTAATAAAGAGGCATTTACATCATCAATCTTTAGAATCTAACCAAGACTCTCAATACAAGTTCTTAGCTGCTTGTGTTTTTGTGTTTTCAGCAGAGAAAGAAATTGCTAACAAATACTCAGAATCCCTTTCTTGAGACCTCACTGATCCCTAATTTAGGTACTTCTACACCTGAACTGCAATAATGTCTTCATGAACCTATAAGTAGTTTGAAATGGTAGTCCCAAAAGAGGTATGAAGCATTCTTATTTTAGGGGTTTTTTTTGCAAATTAGTAAAATATCATTGACTAAGATGGTAATAATTTTACTCTGAGTTGCAACATACTAAAGTATTCCAGTGGGGGTGACTTGGTAAGTAGTAGATTCAATATTTTTGCCTTATACATGTTTACATGTGTAAGCAAAAGAAATTAAAAATTATCTGCTGGGTCAAACTCTCTAAAAACAATCCCAAAACCTTCTGATGACCTTCTTACACTGAAAATAAAGAAGTGAAAGTTGATTTAAAATACACCCATAGAACAGTACTTCTAAACTTCACAATCCTGCTGAAGTAATGATTCAACCAAGTAATGATTTTCTGTACTTGAAAAATAAAATAAATATTTCTTTCCCTCATGTAAAAACAAAATATCCCCAGGTAACTTAGGAAACACAGAATGAAGGCAACAACCAGAAATAAGGTAACATGTTCCTCTGGTAAGTACTTCACATTTATTCCTTTTTATCCCTAAAAAAGACATTAAAGAATTAAATGGGTGTGGATGGGGAAAATAGAAAGAATAAAATGCAGGCTTTATCTGGATTTACTTGGTAATACATAATAAACTTGTGTGGTACTTCCAAAGATGGCAATTCAAAGGACTCAATGAGATATTGCTTTTGGTTTTTTTTTTTTTCTTTGAAGAGCTTGCAACTATTTTCTAGTAGTTAATAGAAATCTCCAACTTTCACTGAAAACAAATGAGTCATCTTCTTCTGGAAGTTCGAGGCCTTTGAAGTAATATAGGAAAAGATTGTATATAGTAAACATATATTTTCCTTGGATAGAAGTGGGAGGAAACACTCAATTTGAAGCCTGCAAATTCATGTTTGGCTACTAGCAGCAACATATAATTTTGAAAATGGCCTAGAATCAAGATGCTCATATATTACAGCAGTGCTGATTCACTAGGATAAAGCTCTAACATTGCTCCAATACCTCAGAAATTTTCCACTTTATAAATATGCAAAACTCAGAGCATACAGGCCAAGTAGCTCTTCAAGCAGCCAGATTAAGCCTCTCCATGATCAAATATTGTGTTCGGTCCATCCACATCTAGGATATCCTGTGCTTTGTCTTTTGACAGGATAGGTAGAACAAAATCAATTCCTGAGTTTGTCTTGCAAACCAGGCCTTTGGGTGGGGGCTTGTTACTTTTATTTTTAGCTTATTTTCTTTTTTTGTGTGTACTGAGAAGTCTCCAAAGTGGTTTTTATTGGAGTGTTTTGGCAGCAGTATCGACTACCTCTCTGAAATGCCAGTACACCAACACACAGCACAGGGAAAATCCAGGCAGAATTAGAGATCTGTGTGCACATCCTCTGCAGTTACAGAGATGTGGCGGGATGGCTCACATGACTGGAATGCTGTCATGGATGGCTACATCCTTTCTAGGAAAGACAGGCCAGCAATGTGAGGTGCTGGAACTGCTCTTTATGTGAGAAAGCAGCTGGGATGTATGGAGCTCTGCCTCGGGCCGGGTGAAGAACCAGACAAGAGCTTACAGGTAGGAAGTCAACACGTAAGGGACAACATGGGTGACACAGATTCTGTGGGTGTTTGTTATAGGCCACCCTGTCAGGAAGGGGAGGTCAATGAGGAATTCTCCAGTCAGCTGGAGGAGCCTCACAGTCACAGGCTCTGGTGCTCATGGGGAGCTTCAGCCACCCTGATCTCTGCTGGAGAAACAACTTGTGGGCAGACAGGAGCCCAGGAGGCCCCTGCAGAGCACTGATGGTAACACAGGTTTTGACGCAGGTGGTGGAGGAGCCATTGAGGAGAGGTGTGCTGCTGGACCTTGTAGTGACAAACAAGGAAGGACTGGCTGGGGAATCACAGAATCATAAAATCATAGAATCACTAAGGTTGGAAATGACCTCAAGGTTCAAGTCCAGCCATTAACTGTGTCAGTGTTGAGGTCAGCCTTGGCCACAGTGCCATGGACTACAGGATCCAGCGTGGAGGAAGCCAGGCAATAAATAGGATCATAACCCTTGACTTCAGGAGAGATACCTTTGGCCTCCTCAAGGATTTACCTGGAGGAATCCCATGGGGTAGGGATCTAGAAGGTAAGGATGTCCGAGAGAGCTGGTTAATGCTCAAGCATCATTTCCTCCAACCTCAAGACTGGTGCATCCCTCTGAATAAGAAATCACACAAAGCAGTGCAAGAGACCCGCGTGGATGAGCAAAGAGCTTCTGGTAAAACCCAAAATGAAGTAGAAAGTTTACAAAATGCTGAAAAAGGGACAGGCTGTGTGCAAGGAATATAGGAACGTTGTCAGAGTATGCAGAGATGTGATGGGGAACTCTCAGATCCACTTGGAACTGGGAAAAGGGATGTCAAGGACAACAAGAAAGGTATTCCACCCCATTTTCTCTAACCTGTTTTCAAATTACACAGTGAGCCTATAAGATAGAATGGGTTATTTTTTATTACAGCAGAAAAAGACTAACTGGGTGCACTTACAGAATGATAATGAAGGCTGTGTACTATCATCCTGCAAAGTCTATTTTGTGCTTTAAGCAAATAAAAACCAGTAACAAGCAAGATAAAAAAGTGTATTTTGTAGCTGAATAGCTATCTTATAACGTACTGCCAGTTTTTTTTTTACACTTCAATTAACTTAATATAAAAATACTTTTGGAAAATATTTTATGTAAATATAATTCTGGAGCTCCTTTTTTAATTACTGTGAACACATTTCGAGTCTGAAATGCCTACTTGTGAGTCTTTTTGTATTATAAGGTTGCAACATACTTGCTAATGAAGCAGCTGGCATGGTATTCTGTTAAAAAATAAGAGCCATGAAAGCACTGACCTGCTTTCCTGTGGCTTCTCATTTTAGTATACATAATTTGGTAAAGCACTTATTGTCATTTAGCTCAGGTTGGAATGGACCTCAAAAAATCATCCCTTGTTTAGCACCCTGACCACTTGACTTTAAAACCTCATGATGGAGACTCCACTAAGGCCCTGGGACATTGATTGTTTTCTCTGTAAAAAATTCCTCTCATATCAAAATGAAACCTCTCTTTGTACAGCTTGTGCCCTTTGCTTGTTGTCCTCTGTGTGTGTGTCCTTGTGAAGAGAGAGCATTCATGCTTTTTGTGGCTGCCTTTTGGGAGCTGGAAAACTATGATGAGATTCTCTTGAGCCTCCTCTTCTCCAGGGTGAAAAGAGCTAACTCCTCAGGTCTTTCCCCACAGAACAGTTCTCCAGCTCTTTGATCACCTTTGTGGTCCTCCTTTGAGCCCTCTCCAATGTCTGTGTGTCTTTTTTGAATGGTGCATACCAGGACTGGGCACAGTACTGCAGGTGTGGCCTGACAAGTGCTGACTAGACTGGGATGATCACAGCTCTGTCTCTGCCAGTTGTGCTCCATGGATGCAGCCCAGGATCCAATCTGCCTTCTTTGCAGCAGCAGCCCGCTCTGGGCTCGTGTTATCTTGTCCACCAGGGTTTCCAGGTCCCTTTCAGCAAGGCTTCTCCTCAGACAGATGGATTCTAGCCTGTCCTGGGAACTTTGGTTATGCCATCCCAGAGGCACAGCCTTGCACTTATCTTTGTTAAACTTCATACTGTTCTTTCTATCCCACTCTTCCAGCCTGGCCAGCTCTCCCTGCAGGATAATGTACAGGGTCATTATCTTGTAGCCCTTCTGACATGTTCAATGCACCACCCAGTTTGGTGCCACCCCCAGATTTGGTGAAGGTTTTGGGATTTTCAATCCCATCATCCAGACCACTGAGGGGTATGTTAAACGGCGTGCAGCCCTATAGGGATTGGGTAGGCAGGAATTCCTCCTGAGGTCTTGCAGGAGCAGAAACTCCCTCGTGTTTGGGAGGTGTGAGCTCCCCCTGAAGCTGATCAAAGGAGGAGGAAGTCATCTGTGAGAGAGGAATTACAAGGAAAACTAAGCCAAGAACCAGCCTCCTTCAGGTAAGCATCAGAATTCAGTTTGGTAAAGGAGCCTCTGCAGCTATAAATCCTGAGTCAGCCCTTTGAGCCAGGGGTTCCCACTTGGACTCAGGAGAGTTAGAGAAGCTGCGCTCTAATTCTAGCAGGAGCTGAGTGCCAAGCTCAGCCTTTACAGAGCTGAGATATTAAAAGCTGTGCTTGCTTCTGAGAGAGGCAGTGCCTCTGACCCATCCTTAGACAGGGAGGGGGCAAGAGCTCACCATGAGTATTTACTTTAATATGATTTGGCTTTATTTTTAAAATATTTTTTCTTGATCTTGAGCCTTCAGAAGACTCTGCTAAGTTATAATAAATTTCTCTATTTAGGGTGGAAACACTGATCTCAAAAATTTGAAATTGTTTCCAATGCAGAAAAGACAGCAATGTAAGCTACTGGTGTCACTGCATTTTAGTGATCACCTGGTAAATATTGAATAGGATTCAAATTAGGCATCTTGGAACTTCTGCAACCAATCATTCCCAGTTAGCTGGATGATGTCACT
This sequence comes from Ammospiza nelsoni, assembly GCF_027579445.1. Taxonomy (NCBI): domain Eukaryota; kingdom Metazoa; phylum Chordata; class Aves; order Passeriformes; family Passerellidae; genus Ammospiza; species Ammospiza nelsoni. Next base: position 20,877,418 of record NC_080638.1, read on the forward strand.
CCTCCAATAAAGCATTTACTTTCTGTAATGTCATTGTTTCACTGAATTACTCATATATGGGAGACATTTTTTTCTGGTAATTTATCTCCCAAGCTTAGAATTCATTACAATTGCTCATATAATATTAGAGGTTTTGTGGACATGCCTGAGAAAGGTCTTAAACAATATGTTTACACTTGATGTTGCCTGAGAAGTAGGAAAAAAACTCACTCATTTTTTGTGCAGATGGACATCACTGTGACTGCCGTGGTTTCTAATATTTGATTTTAATATTCATTTGTGAGTTGGTGAAAACAACCCTATTAGACAACTTCAACACAGAAATAGCAGACATGCTTTTTCCTGCTTCATTCATTATCTCTCAGTAATCTCAACTGTGAAGGGAGTCAGACTCCAGACCCTTTGAAAATATAATGCAAAATCCACTTTTATTCAATGTTTTTCCTACTATACAAGATAGCCAATTCTGTGTGGCTTATGTTTTTGCTAATTAAAATTTAAATGGTCCATCCTACCTCATCAATTGTATAAAAGAGACATTTTTATCATTAAAGACATGGTAGAATCCTTAGGATTTACTGTTTATTCTCAAAATCAAATCTCCAGTGACAAAAATGCAATAATTTTATTTCCCAAATCCAATGTTTCAATACTGTCATTCATTTAATCCATATTATAATTTCTTTAAAAATTCTAAGCTTTTTGCTCTGGCTGCAAACAATATTCTTCCCTGTTTTCCTTTGGATTATTTTTGAAATGCAGTCACAATCACATCTATGAAATTACATATACATCTCACTGTGTGAGACAGTCAATCCTGTCTGTCATGTATCACTTCAGAGACACCAGAGACAGTTTTGTTATCAATACTTATTGTTCCATTGACTTGAGTGAATTTAGATGAGCTTCATTGTGAGTTTATCTGATGATGGACCTCTGGTGAGGATTAGGCATAACCTAACAGCTACTGCAAATTGCATTTAGCCTGTGCAATTAGGCAGACAATAAATAAATCACTGGAGGAATTGGTTCACTGAAGGGTCTCCTCAATGGAAACAAGCTGTGCAGTCACTGAGATGGCCATCAGTCAAGCCCAGCTAGGAAAGGCAGGCTTCAGACTAATGCTCGTCTTTTTTTTCTCTGAGCAGTGAGATTTAAAATTTCTATGGAATAAAAAAAGACTAATAGCATTCTTGAGAAAGAAAATTGTGGGAATGAGAACATCAATTGTAGGAATGACTGATAAAATTATTTAATTGACACTAACGTAAAGATGGATTTAGACAAAAAAGTCAGATGGACAAGTGATGGATTAAGCTTTTCAGTATACAAAAAGGCTTTTTTTGCATCTGACTCTAGTGGAGATGAAGAGATCATTTCACTTTAATTTGACAGGAAGGTGCAAGTACTGTGGATGAAAAATCAGAATAAAAATTACAGGTTCAAAAACATTTCAAGTACCTTTTACAGGAACATCAAAAATAAAATTAGTCAAAGCTTACAGAATTAACACATTTTTGTATCATTTATTGAATGCAAAATTGGACATCTCTTGATATAACTTCTGTGGGTTTTTTTTCAAATAACATAACAAAAAGAAAACATTTTGTGCACAAAGAAGTTTCATGTTCCAAAAATTACTTAGAGGAAGTTAACATCTGAAAGCTAAGGGATTTCAGTCAAAAATGCACTTTTGATAAGGTAAAGGACAACATCACTTTGCAGAAATCATATTGCTTTTTTCCCCATATCTATCTAATTTGAATTGTGAGGATCATGCAATAGCTGAGAGAACACCTTCAGCAAATGATAAAAAATAAAATCTGCAAAGCTGAGCTTCCCATGTATGTACATCAGCATTTAAGAATTGCATAAACTAAACTTCATCCCAGCAGTTTTTGCTCAGAGACCCAAAGACAAGGCTAGACTATTACAACCCTAATGCATCCAACAAAAGAGGGCAGGAAATGGCAAGACACAGCTGCTGCTTCTAGCTTGGGTTGTGAACATTATGCTATATTAAAGTAAAAAAAAAAAGTTTGCTTTTAAAGTAGTGAATGATAAATGTGTTGTTCAAAAGTTTGCAGAGACTCTAGCAGTTTCTGGAAAAGGAGCTGTAAGTATAACTTATTCTGTGCAACGTCTGTCTGTGATGTTTTCTCATTGAAAGAGAAATGAACTTGAGGGACTCGCAGAGAATAAACTGATTAGTTGTAGAGAAAGTACAATTTGTTAGGGGGAAAATGGAACCAATACGGGAATCTCTGCTTTCTAATTCAGTTTTGCACGTCCCGATGCCATCAGCAGCCACAACTAAGGTGAGCGAACTGGTGAAACTCCGCTGCTTGTAAATGCACAGACCGGAGCAGGTCTAGTCGCTGGAGAGAGCTGGATCCCTGGCTTTTATACTTAACCCCGAAAGAAATGCTGTCAGCCACAGAGCGGCAGGAGGGACAGACTGGTGCCGGACACCGGGCACCGCTCACAGGGATGGCAGGGGGCTGTGGGTGAGCCCCGGGAGCTGCAGCGCTCGGCAGCAGGGCAGGGCAGGGCACAGGGGCTCTTTCTCTCAGGTGCCTTCTCCCTGGCACCCTCCCGTGCCCGGGTCTCTGAGCAGCGATGTGCACTCCCTGGCCCCCCTTGGGTCTCTGATAAGCGATGTGCACTCCCTGGCCCCCCCTTGGGTCTCTGAGCAGCGATGTGCACTCCCTGGCCCCCCTTGGGTCTCTGAGCAGCGATGTGCACTCCCTGGCCCCCCTTGGGTCTCTGATAAGCGATGTGCACTCCCTGGCCCCCCTTGGGTCTCTGATAAGCGATGTGCACTCCCTGGCCCCCCTTGGGTCTCTGATAAGCGATGTGCACTCCCTGGCCCCCCTTGGGTCTCTGATAAGCGATGTGCACTCCCTGGTCCCCATTTGGGTCTCTGAGCAGTGATGTGCCCTCCCTGGTCCCCATTGTGTCTCCGACCAGTGATGTGCCCTCCCCTGTCCCTCTCTGTCCCCCGCTGTCCCCCTCGGCCCCGGGCACAGGGCAGGCTGACGGCCCCGCCGCAGCTCCCGCTCCCCGCGTCGTGCTCCCAAGTGCCCCTAATTGGATTGCGGTAATTTCTGCCCTTCCTAGAGCGGCGGGGAAGGGCCCGGGGGAGGCGGGGGGAGCTGTGGGCGGCTCTCGGCTCCCGGCTCCCGGCGCGGCCGCTCCGCTGCCCATAAAGCGCGGCGGGAGCGCGGCGGGGCCGCGGCCATGCAGTGAGAGCCCGCCTGGGACCAGCCCCGCTCCGGCCTCGCCACGGCAGCTCTGCGAGGGACAGACCCCCAGCTCAAGGTACCCCGGCCCTTCTCCCGGGGGGAACCGGGCTCCCAGCCCTGGAGCCGCTCCCCCCGCGCCCCGGGACGGGCCGAGCTGCGGTTTAACCCCGAGCGGCTTCTTGCAGATGCAGAGGTGCACCGGAGTCCTGTTCCTGTCTCTAATCCTTTGTGCCGCCCTCTCGGAAACACTCGGGCTGGTTTTCTCAGTAAGTATCCGTGCCTCAGCGAGCGAGGGACCGCCGCGAACCTCCCACGGATGCGCACTGTTCTTAGATGTAGGGGTTGTAAAGGAGACAGCACTCAAAACCATTTCGGGCTATAAACAGTTTGCCTCTTCCCCCCCCCCCCCCCCCCCCAGCTAAGAATTTCGAGATTTTGAATACTAGCACTTTTATTTAAAAAAAAATACTATAACTAAGAATGTCTAGTTGCTAGACCAAAATGGAATGGGTGTCCCACCTGCCTCTGAAAAGGTGATGTACGTATGGACTTCTTTTATGAAGAGGTTGCCATGTAAACCCAAGCATTAAAAAGAAGCATTGCAGTTTGCTAAGGAGGCTATCCGGTGGCAGTATAAACTTCCAGTATAAAGTTGAAATTTCTGCCTCCAAAGTGTGACTTGCAGTCATCACTTATGTGGTGTGAAATGGTCAAACCGCATGGATGTCAATAGCAACACTATAGACTTAGACAGGGAAGGGGCAAGAGTTCGCCATGAATATTTACTGCAATATGATTTGCTTTACTTTTTAAATATTTTTTTTCCTTGATTTTGAGCTTTCAGAAGACTCTGCTAAGAGAATGTCCTTTTTTGTGTAGGTCATGCAATAACATACTTGTGGTTTTTCCTTCAAGGCAAAAGACAAAAGGGGTTGGACTTTGAATAGTGCTGGTTATCTACTTGGGCCACGTAAGTGAGGCACTTCTTTTTTCATTATTTCAAAATGCAAAAATTGTGTTATTCACTTCTCTGAATACAGCAATTTTGTCGAAACCTGCAAGACTGAACAAACTCATCTGGGAAAACACTTGTTTAGATGTTTCTTACATGCCTGTCATAGGACTGAGTTGTCTTAGACCACAGCTGTTCTTTTCTAAAGAAGTGTGATGGGAGGCCTTATGTCCAGAAACACATCTGCTCACATTTGGTGAGCAGCTTCTGAACTGTAATTTTCATATGACAAATACATCACCACCAGAAGTGTTAAAAATTCCTACAGCATCATAGATGTCAAGAGCAGAATGACAAAATGTGTACCTCTCCATGTATTTCAGATTTCACCTCTAAATCTTTTTACAAACTTTCACTACTTGACTTTATAAGACTAATTTTTTTAATTAAAGCAAAATTAATTAAAACAGTAACTTGCAAACTCAAGACTATTAGCAGCTCACTATGTGTAAAACCAATATACAAGGTGTTCAAAACACAGGGCACTGGTTTATAGATGTAGGTAACAAATTCAGGTTTTAAGAAAAGAAATGCAGAACGAAGCAGTTCCAAATATTTGTCCCTTTACCATTTATTCTGGTGAATGTGGCAAAATTCATCACCAGTGTTTCTGTATTTTCAGTCTCAGTAACACATAGACAAATACTACACATACTTACTCTGACATTTTTCATTCTTTTTAGCTAACAATAAGGATACATAAAAAAGAAGTTTAATGCATCTTAATTGTATTAACTAGTTCTGTAAATGCCTGGAAGTATATTTGCCCAAAGCACATCTAAGCAAATTGGAAAAAATACTGTGGGGAAATGATCTTGTCAAAGAGTTCTATTTTACATCTAAGATTGGACAGTAGGAATCATCCTTTGTTGCAGGTCATATTCATCAGCTTTTACTGCTTATCATATTGATAAGCAGCAGGTCATAATGATAAGCTTTTACTGAGTCAAATAACTCCTCTGATTTTTAATTTATTTATCAGATGCAGTAGATAACCACAGATCTTTTAATGACAAGCATGGTTTCACTGGTAAACGTGAAACACTGCCTGAAGAGGATATTAAAGCAGGTAATGAAATCTGGAAATAAGCATTTTTGATTTGTTTTTATGTTAAGTAATTTATTTACTATTGAATTTACTACTGAAATTACTGTTGAATTTATTGAATAATTTACTATGGAACTGACTATTTGGATACAAAACTATTTCTGCATTTCAACAGAAATCCTAATAAACATATGAAAGGAAGAAAAATGACATTTGGCCACTCAATGTGATCTTTATATGGTCATAGATTACAATATCTAAGTGATTAGGAAAATGTATCATAATTTTGTGGCTCTAAATGTGTAATAGGTCATGTTGCTTTGAAAAAACTTTGGTTTTTTTCTCTTTTCATATGTTAAAGTAAGTATTTCAAATGTCACTGTGGCCACTCCAGAATTAATTGCTTTTTGGTAGAGACTCTATAAAGGTGTCTTTCAGTAATGAAAGCTATAGAAAATACAAACTCCCAAGATTTCCTATGATTAAGCAAGGTGGCTTATCTTGATTAAAAGACTGAGAACCTGGTCACAACTGAAGTCAAAATACTCAGATGTTTCATGTGCCAGAATTTAGTAAATGGCAGTGAAAAGGGTGCAGCCATGTTCTGGATTTGTCATCCAAAGCTGGGCCTCTAAAATACAAATATATGTCTAGACTCCCTTATGAAGAGAAGCTGACAATTTTTAGGCTTTATTTTGAACACCTATTTCAGGATAAGGCGTAGAAACTTCTAGAAAAACCAATTTTATCTCCTGAGGAGAAACTAAACCTGCTGCAGACATCTCAAGTGAGCTGGGATGAATCTCATCCTTAGGCTGATAAAAGTGACCACAGTCCTTACTGAGTGCATTTATCACTGCTCTAATGGGGGCAAAACAGAGGGTTTGGAGCCTATTTTAAATAACACCCAGAACAGTGCAAATGTAGTTAACACTAAATAAGTTCATAAATAAAGGACATGTGCTTAATTACAATCTCATACATACATACTCCATAAAGAGAAGAGAAACATTAATGCATTTCTTAAGTGTTAACACTCTCTGAAGGACTGTCTGTTTAGTTCTGGCACAGCTACACAGTGAGGCTTTGGGGTTTGTGTGTGTAGTATTTTTTTTTTTTTGGTGCTGTGCTTTAGTGGGGTTTTTTTGTTTGTTTTTTTAAGGAAAGGAATCCAACCCTGCTGTTTCAAATACCAGAGTTAAAACAATATATGGCTGGTAAAAGCCAATGTAAAAGTAAAGGATTTGTAATCTAGTAGTAGAGATCACATTGCAGCATGGTGCCATTTGTGCATATCTCCGGTCCCTTATAGGAATATGAACTTATGGGTTTATGGAACTCTCTTCCTGGGTACTGGTAAACCTCAACAATTGCAGATAAACCCAACCAAACTTGACAGGATGAGACTTCAAAATTACACAGCTGCCTGTGCTATGAACTTCATTCTCTTCCCTCAACAAATATTTCTTTGAAGTTGAAGTTTATTACAGATTTCTACAATTACGGAGTTCCCACCCAAAGGAGATTTAAATATCTATATATATCTAATGCATAAGAAATTCATAAGGTAATCAGTATATTATTTTAATTGAAAATGAAGGCTTTCTCCTGATTATTTGCAAAAGCCCCTTATAATGGCAATATATGCACATATTATTTTGTTAATGTGAAAGAGTTCCTGCAAAGGACTGTGCTCTCCTTGAAGCAATACTGCAAAATTCAAAAGCTCTCCAGATAACCTAGAAAAATTTGTAAGCTGAATTAGGGACTGAACATTAGGTCCAGGAAAAAAGCCCACAACAAAAATACAACCATCTATGAGCATAATTAGTCAAATCTTCAAGTTACAAGATCATAATGGTTTGTTTACTGAAATCTGCAAGTTATCCACTATGCAGAATTAAGGTAAATAGCAGAGCAATACGTAAGTACAATATTTCCAAGTTATGGAGGAAAAATATTTATCCAATAAATTTCACATGGATAAAAAAGTCTTGAAAAAATGTGACCAATATAATAATAACAAAATTCATAACAGGTTAGGTGGGAATAAAAGCTAAGGAAAAATTCAAATAAAAGAGTATTATTAATGCAAATAATGTCTTTGTGTGAGTTCAAAGGCTGGAACACAAGATTTTTAGGTGCAAACATATTAAATGCATTCTTAAATGCTTATTCTCCTTTCACCAGAAACCTTTGTGTCCCTTGCAACACTCATCAATATTTTAAATTTGTACTAGAGATCTCAGTCTGCCTTCTGACCCATCTGATAATGTTTTCAGTGATGTAATAATGGACTGTTGGTTCTGGTACCCACATCTGTGTGCAGAGAGTTAAACATCTTGGGGAAATTACTTAACATTTGTTCTTAATAGACAGCCGTTCTCCATCCTCCTAAAAGTAGCAAGGTGTCTTCCTCCAACTCCTGGCTGATGTTTTTTTCTCTCATTTACAGATGCAGAAAGCATCCTTCTCTAAAGTGCAATAACAAGCCCCCACTAGGCCATTAAAACAGCATCCAAAAGCTATTTTCACAAGCTCGAAGACAAGTGTATTGGATTAGATACCTGTGTGAAAACAGCTTTCTGGACTTGTAGAAAAACACCCAGGCCTAGGTTTTGGGCCACAAATCACTTCTGTGTAATTTGAAAGGCTTATTTGGAACAAAGTCAGGCTACTTTGAATGAACTTTTGAATGAATGAACTTTTAACTGTTCTGTAAGGCTGATGAATTTGTTTGCTACGTTTGAAATTTAACCCATTCCTGCAGGCTCAGGTGGAGACAAGAGAGAGAGCTGGGGACAGAGGATAATTCTCTTCTGCAACAGATCTCTTAAGGCCTAGAGACCACAATCATTAAGGTGTCAAAGCAGCTGCCATGCAGCAATGGCATACAAAGCTGGGTAAATTTGATTCTCAGAATTGGAGTCCTTAGAGCAGCTCTGCCCTTCCATGGAAGGAGGTTTTCCATCAAGGATTTTAAGGGAAAAGGAATTTCAGATAGTTTTGGTGTTTTTTTCCCCTCCCCAGAGTACTCATTAACTTAACCACAGAATCTCATATGATGTGTTTGAACCATGTTAACAGTGAGTAACAGGCAGCTTGTTTCACAGGGAGCCTTGGGAGACCCCTGGCTGATGAAAACATTGTGCGCACAGTAATTGAATTTTTGACCTACTTGCATCTGAAAGGTTAGTGAATAACTTTTATTCTTTCACAGTTTCTGGTAAGAAATTTGCTGAGGAGGCAAGACTATGCCTAAGGTACACATCTGCTGCAGATTTGAGTGTGCAAGACTTGCAACAGCATCTCTGGCATCACTGTCATGCACAGAGTGCAGGTGATCCTGAAAAATTGCAGCTCAGTGCAGATCAGATGCAACAGAGTTCTGAAACCATCCCATCACTTGTTAGTGCCTAAAGGAACACATCTCTCTTTTTGCATGTATTCTGCAATAAAGTTGCAAGACAAAATTGCAACAACACTGAGCTGAATGTTGGCAAACAGCTCAGACTGCTCTGGAGTAAAAGCTCTGTACAGCCTCACGGTTGTGATGAGAGTTGTAGTGCTGAGCTCACAGCTGGCTCTGTAAGAATGGTAACTTTACTATGGAATTTATCTCCTTCTGAGTTTTCATTCATTTTGCTTTAAAAAAACCTAAACAAACACAATATTCAGCTTTTAAAAACCTCTTCAGCTCTTCTAGAACTGTCTACAAAATGTATAAAACCATTGTAGATAGTTGCAAGGAAACCAACAGGTAGAAAAAGCTTATTCTACTCCAAACGTTTGAGGATTTTTTGTGTCTCAAAAGGAGACAATTCAATAAATCAGTAACTTCCATGTTATTACTCTTGTATACAACAAATTGTAAGCAACTTTGTGGCAAGTGTATGCTGTGGAAATGTGTGTACATTTGTATTTTTATTTAATTATTAAAAGAGACTTTCAACATATCAGTTCATTTTCTGCATACCTGGGTTGCTTTTTACTCATTGTTCTCTGAATTATTTGTATCTACCCAAGGAAAATAATTCTCATTACTGAAAAAGTGAACCCAGTGTTTATTGAATTGAGTTTGCATTTGAAAACAAAACCTCTGTATAGCTAGTCCTAAGGGCCTGAAATAATTCAAGCACATATTTAAAGCAGATTATTAGCATATGTATTTACTGTGGACAAAGTAGTTGTTTGTTGTACCACTGTGAAGAAAGAGCCCAAAACTCCTTTACTCTGCTGTGTGAGCCTAGGAAGTAAAATCAATATTTGGACACAGCAAAAAAGGGGTAAAATAACCTCAATCACACACCTTCTGCATAGGCTAAAACCTGCTAAACCAGACAAGAAAATAAAAAGCATCTCACAGAAATACAAATTACTTCTTCCCTGCAACAAATGAGCTTAAAAGGCTCCCTTCTTATGACTGTGATGACAAACAGTTGTTTTTATTCAGAAAAGGTGTTGGTATTACCATGTCCTCATGAAAAACAAAAAAGGAATCTGCAGATCTGCTTTTTGCAGACATAGTTCTTGTAGTCTCAGGTTGCAACAGACACAGAATGTTGTCACATGTTATCTCTTAACAATATTTATTGGAAAGGCTTAGTACAAACTCTTACACAAACACAGATCTGTAAATTAAGCAGCTGAATACCATATTTTTTATTGATAGAAATCCTTCAACACATTTGCTTCAATGAAACCTTACTGCATTAAATACATTGGTTTAGAGATGTTCCTTGGTGGGGGAAGGGGCAAAAGCCTCACTCATGGGATTCAGATTCAGGCAATAGTGATTCAGATTAGATATACATTTTAATCTACATGAAAAAAGCAGTATTTTTACTGCTAAGAAGTACCTTGATAATAACTAAAAGTGGCCTTCATCTTTTTCTCTTGGAAATTATTCCCTCCAGCTTTGAGTGCTTCTCATAAAAAGCAAAATGTAGAATGGCAGCTGTAATTAGATAATATTAAGTCTTATGAGATGCTGGGATCCAGCAATATCAATTGACATAATAAAATTAATATAATTGTTGTTCTGTCACTGCTGTTTCTAAAATGTTGGAATTGTATCAGGAAGATATTATTGACATTCAAAAGGAAAAAAACCCAGTATTTTATAAATTAAAATATGACAAGTTCAAAGATTTGTCTTTTCTAATTGAGAAAAATATTCCTAAAATTATATATTACTGAAACTGGATTTCATTACTTAATTGCTAAGATAAATATGCATATTTACATATGTGTTAATTATCTTTTTCTCCTGTTTTTCAGAGGTGGGAGCACTTGACAAGCTACCTACACCAGAGGAAATGAACCAGTCTTGAAAAATTCATTTTTATTTTGTTGCAGTGTAGATTTAGACTGAATTCTAAACAAAAGACCAACATGACCTGAAGTTAAGAAGTATGGTTTGCATTTATTTGATAAATGGTAAACAGCATTCTGCCCTCTGGTTGGTTTGTTGGATTATTTTTTGCTTTTTTTATCCTTCCATCCCTCTCCTGCAATGTCATTGTGTATAATTTTGCTTTGGTAATTTTTTCTGTCGGTAAATGATAAAATAAAAATAAAGAGCAATGAAGTTGTTTCATTTTAAAATTATGTACATACCAGCACACAATGCACAGAAATCGTGGGGTAAATTGTAAGATTACACTACACTACTCTGCAATATTAGAGCAGAATAAAACATATACATTGTATATTGGGTACTTTAAATAACAGGAAAACAACTTCAGAGTGCTGCCATGCAGAATCATTTTAAGCCACAGATCTGTCTATACCTCTGTGCTTCAAGGAAACATTACTCCCTGTTCCTATTTTCACAGACATGACATAAACTCCAGTTCATAATAAATTTCACATTATTCACCTGTACTCCACTGGCCCATTGGCTGGAGCATACCTGGATGCAATGCAGATTTAAGTGTTGTGTGCAGGTTTACACAAATCCTTTGTGTAGGATTCCGTGTCATTGAGACATGGGGCTGCAATCTTAATGAAGAAAAGCTCCTGGCTGCTACCAGATTAAAAATATACTTGACGAGATGCTTCATTCTGAGTCCAGCAAAGCATTTGGGTCCATGTTTAATCCATGCAAAACAGCTTTGATGTGCTGGACCAGGATGCTAGGCCTGCACACAATAAATGTCAGATCAAGACTGAGGAAAGGTTTGAGATGTTACAGAACCTTAGAAAGGTTTTTCATACTCAGATGACTTTCAGCCTCTGCACAGTGCAATGAAATATCATCCTTTCACAATGCTGACGTGCACTGCAGTGCACAGACTGACAGAAATTTTGCAGACCTTTATTATCTGATCTGTTTTTTCACTTTTAGCATAGCAGAATTCTAAAAGCCTAGGCACCATTGTGTGCTTTGTACCCAGCCAGGCATGCCGCCCTGTCACTCAGGCTGTGCTCTTCCTGTGATAATCACTCAGCCTCTGATCTCATGTCTCATGTTTTCACTTTCCAAAGTGTCAAAATACACTTCATACCAGATCCAGTGTGCTTCTGAGCAAACCCTTCACACTATGTTTTACTGGATTTCTCTTTTTTTCTGCAGAGTAATGAAAGAAGTATACACTGCTAATATGCATGCTGTTCAACATTATTTGGCAAATTTATGGGCTTCCCAAAATGTGAAAAAATAATAAAGTGAAATTTAACCTCTGTACATTAGTATAGCTCAGTAAACCCAAACTCTCATTTCCTCTAGTAATGTCCACACTTCTCACATAACCTTGAAATAACCTCACTAAAATTAAGAGGTTTTCTTTTCTTTGACTTCCATGGACTTTGACTCATTGCTAAAATCCAGGATCTATTTGAAGAACTCAGAAGCAATCCATCTCTGGCAAAGCAGCTGAATCTACGATCAAATAAAAGGAACTTCATTTTAGCATTGAATTTCTTTCCTTTTCAAAAAGAATAAGAAATTAGAAATAATGGGATAGAATGAGAAAGAGTTATTACTTTGATCCAATTAGTATATCTTCAGCTCCTTAGAGTTGGAGTCATCCTGTTAGAATGGTCATTCAAAATTCTGAAATTTGAGACTATTTGAAACAGTGGAAAACTCATAGGATCAGGAAGATTTACAGCACTGTCTAAGCAGGGAGGCTCACAAGGTTTGACATTGTGCTGCACAGTTATATGTATATATTATAGAAACCAGATTATTATAAACTAATTACCAAAAGCAGTCCACATACTTTCATTTAATAATTTCTGCATTCAAACACATATTTGATAATATTCTGAAATAGAGACAGGTAAAATTTTCACCTTGTTTTTTCACCCTTGTAATGCCTCTTATCTTTGCAAATATGAAGGGGGGAAACCACAGTAAGGAGTTCTTTTGGATCGATTTCACAATTTCAGTAACATTATTATTTTATTAACACTCATTTTATTTAAAGTATGTCTTAAATCACTTCCTCTCAAACATAAGTTCTGAAAATATTTGGAATAATATCTCCATGATGAACCTCTTGGACAAACACCTGATAAAAATGTCCAATGTCCTTTAATCCACAATTTGAAAACAATAAGTTTCAGTGGGGCAAATGGGCAATAAAAGAATCCTACATTTCAGTAGAAAATAGGAATAAAAATCCCCTTTTCCATCTCATAGTATCATTTATTGCTTATTTGCATATATTCTATTCCATTGTTGTGTAGGATTAGCTCAAATTTATATTTACACTACAGAAAAAAGCCAAATAAACACCCCAAAAGAGTAAACATTTCTTGTAATGTTTGCCAGTGATATGAAATTACCCTTCATGCAAATTTAACTCTGACAATGAACAGAAGGCTTGCATGATGCTGAATGACTGGACAATAAAATGGAAGATGAGATTAAATGCTGATGCAAGCAAATTATGTACGCAGAGAAAAACAATTCTAATTTTACATACACATGCTCCAAATTATGTCTGGAAATACAACTCAGACTCATTGGACACAGTCCTCTATCCATGTTCTTTTAAACCTCAACAGTGGATAGAAAGCCAAAGGGAATAGTGGGAATCACAATGAAAATATACCATTCCCAATTTTGATACCAATAGCAGTTCTGGGGAACTTTTTCACTGCGGAGAAAAAAATCACTGTCAGGGCAGAAAAAACACAGGGAAAAGTGACAAATATTTTTACAGTGATTTTCATACACAGAGAAACGAAATAGGTGGGACATGAGAATCTTAAATGTTGTGCTAAAAGTGCTTTTTCTTATAACACAAGATATAATTATTAAATGCCAAATGATGAGAAAATTATCAAGTAAACTTTTAAACTCCACACCCAGAAAAACCCAGAAGGCTTTTCCATGCATCTCCTGATGAAATTGTGGCACAGGACTTTGTGGAAGCCATAGGTTCTGAAACAGTTATATTCATGGAAGAAAAGTCCTTCAAGTTCCAAATGTTTAATTAATTTTTTCAGACCAAATTAGGGACATGAGAGCACAGAGCTATAAAACAACCCTTAGAACCTGATCTAGGGATTAATTAAACAGGACTCCTTCAGCTGCACAGTATTTGATGCCAGTTTACAACAGAAACATGGAATTCAGATATATTTGGCTAAAAATTCTGGAGAAATACTGAATTCTGAGCACTACCTATAACAAAGAACGCTATAATTTTGTACAATGTTTCACCTACCTGCCTGGTAGTCTCATTAAACCTTGTTTGAATGCAAATCAGTGCAGCATAAAAGGGGGAATTTCTGGTGGCACAGCTGGCACAGAAGAGTCTATTCAGATTAGGAAGCCACCAGAGAGCTACAGGATACTTGTATTTTCCCACCTGTCTGCTCATGGAAAGGTCAGACTGCAACATTAGCATAGAAAAATTAGGCAGGACTCAGAGCACTGAGGATGTTTGATGGGGCCTGATGTTGGGGTTGCCAGAATTCTGCTTCCAGGTTTAATGTTTCCAGGGTTCAAACCACAGCTCCTTTGGCCTGAGGCCAGAGAGAAGCTGGGTGTGAGTCCATTCACAAAGGACTCTGACACATCCTTTAGAGCTCTTTTGTGTTTCCAAAGAGATGAGGAGACATGGTATGAGATAGCATGTGAAGAAAAACATTAATAACTCCCCAAAAAAGTGGCAAAAGTATTCTAAAATTATTTCAGGATATGTGACACCAAATGGAAGCAAGTTAGAGAAGTACTTTGCAGTTTGTCCAGAATGCAGATTACCCCAGGAATTTTCTAAGTTTAAAAGGGTTAAAAGAAAGTTTATACTCAAGTGTTATTAGCAGAACAATTTTTCACCAATTCACAGAGTACATTAATGGCGCAGTACTTCTGTCACTATTTTGTGTTCTATCACTTATTTTTAAATAAATGCAAATGCTAATTCTGATACCTAATTGTATGAGGACTGAGTGTGAAAGCCATAGAAAACTGCACCTCACTGATCCCTTTACTACCCAGATTCAGTAGCTGGGGTACAAATAGCAAGTTGTTAGGATTTTTATTACCTAGAGCACTGGACATTTGTCAATGCATGTGCCACACTCAGAACCTCCCAGAGCTGAGCTGTGAAAAGCCAGAGCTGAACTGAAAATGAGAATTATTTTATCGCCTTGCTTGTAAAGGAGCAAAAATAGTATAAAAAACCTTATTCCCTAAAACTTTATCAAATTTTCTTGAGATTTTGCTTATGCATTTCTAATTTAATTGATCTCCACAGATTATTTTCTAATTAAGTATATATAAATCATACAGCCTTTCTGAGTCCTAGGAGACATGAGTCTCCTACAGAATGTCTGCCAGGGGAGAAATTCTATAATACCTGTTACCATTTAGATTGGATTTTTTTTTTAGTTTCTGAAATAAATGTTGCCTATGCATCACTCACCCACACAAATATAATTAATTCAGAATGTAATGCTTCTATAATTTCCCCTTCAAAATGTTTATGAGATATTGCATTTCATTGAAATTATTCCATTCCATTAAAAATCATTCTACTGGAAAATAATTGATCAGATTTATGCACATTATGGCTATTATTTACATTTACCAATATCAAAGCTAGCATTTCTTGACAAAATCTAAAACTGATGCTTTAATTATTTACATGAATATAAGCTCCTATGTCTTACTTTAGGAGTATTCTTTGCTCACTATTTATTCAGATGACAGTGTAGGTGAATCACACCCTGCTTCCCTAAGATCTTTCTGCAATTTGATTCTGTTACCTGTTTCTTCTTCAACTTCTGATCTAAAAGATAGTCGATTTAGGAATCATTAGCTTTCTCATGGTTTTCATATCTATTGTTCTCTGCAGCAATTAAAAGTAAAGTAATAAAGTATTCTACTTAAAGTCTTGTCCAAAGGTTTCTGTGAGAATTTGATGCATCTTTTCTGCAAATCAGAGTTTGAGGACACTTAGATTAACTGCTGCCAGGGCTCTCCACGGGCACTCTGGGCTCTGCAAATGAAGAGGGCAGTTCTGAAAAGTGAAATTTGCATCTGCTCCTGCTAGCAGAGCGTGGGTTCTGGCTCTGAATCCAGACCAACCTTTTAAATGAGACATTTGGATTTCCTCCTTCAATTCAAGCAGAATGAACCCAGGCCCTAAGGCTTAGAGATCCAGTAGAAGCAGACAGGAAAAACAACCATGTTTTTACAGCTAAATGTTACATTTTTGTACCATCTTTCAAAATACTGTTTTGCAATTTATCCCTGCTTGGCTTTCCTGCTGATTACCCACTTAGCCACTGTTTAAAATTAAAGCTCATCAAATACAACATATAAGGGCTAAATCCTGACCTATGAAACTAAATGCAGTGGTACTGTTGACCTTGAAAGTACATTTATTTATATTAACTAAGGTTTGACTTCATCCAGTGCATCAACGTTATTAAAAGAAATTCATTTCAACAAATCTCAGATCTTCCATAAAAAATGAAATTTCAGAAATAAAACTATAGTGAACCTTATTACATCAACAATACTCCTCCTTTCCACCTGCTGCAAGGCATTGCTGTTCATTAATTCCTAATGTCACTCTGTGCTATCAGAACCATCCACTGATTCTAGCCATTAAAGAAATTATACTCTATTTGTGCATTATTTAGTTCATATCTGTGAAATTTTACTTAATTTCATGTAGTTCAAACTATATAACACTTTTCCCCCCCAAAATATTTATATTTTTCTTTGCTGTCTAGTCCATTTTTATTTGAATTCCTTTTGGAGTGCACATTATATATGGTATTTTATTGCTCACCAGAGCCCTCAACCATCTGTTTAATTAGGCATAATAATTTTGTCATGTTAATCATTATTTTTATATTCTCCTCCCCAATCTAGCTATGTTTTAGCAGAAAATATAGTAATTATCAAAAATTAATATTTGTGACAATGTTTATAAGCCAGATATTGCTGACTGGATAAAGGGAAGAAGATGTAACTTGTTTTTTTCCTTCTGTCTTTAGTAGTAGCTATTAAGCATAAGCATTGTTCTTCACCTCAGCCAGACAGAAAGGAGGCTTTCCTTTGTGGGGAAAAAAACCTAATCTTTTTTACCACACTACCTTTTGTGAATTCATAGTGGAGTCACATCTGTTGACAGACTTGGGATACATTCTTCAGAAGAATTAAAGCAATAAAGGATTTTAATGCTTTATTTTCATGAATGAGTTGAGAACTGTTTTTGGAGGTGTTATTTTAAGATCTAGAAACACATTTGATTTGATCTATTAAACTGTTCAAGGAAGTCAAGTGTTGAATTGCCAACGAGATTTGAAATTTTAATTAGTTATATGCAATATGAACCATTATTAATGCAGGAACTTATGTGCTGTTAAAAATCTGACTTTATACACCTCTTAATCTTAGGATGCCAAAATAAGTGCCCTCTATAGGTGAAAGCACAGAACACTAATAACTTATGCCATCAAAGTTTTGTCTGTGTTACTATTGGTTTACCTATTTCCCAGCAAAAATGTGATGTTATCCAGCAAATAAAATGAGCTCACCCAAAACCTGCCAGGAAAGTGTCAAGGCAGGGCCAGAGCAAGGTGTGTGCAGGTTCTGGGGCACACGGCACAGGAGAGCCAGGGCTGGCAGCCGCAGCCAGGCAGGGGTGGCCGTGCTGAGCCTCTGCCTGGGCCCCCGCACTGGCAGCAGGCTGGGTGAGGCAGGCAACACCTCAGTTTCCTCTGAAATATTACAGCTCTTTGGCACCACAGTGCTTAAGACTGTCCTAGGGACTTGCACCACCTTCTGAAAACCTTACCCTTGTGCTATCCAGACTGGGAAAGTTTTTGCAGAACTTTGAATTCCTGTTAGGATTAATAATCCTTAAATTACATAAAAAGCTGAAATTAAAGCCTGCAGCAGGAAGGACCTTCCTTTAGAAGAAGGAAAGTATGAATATAAAGATGAACACTGAATGTACATTAAAGTTCTGAGAAGAGCCAGGAAACTCTGGGTTTGGTTATGGCCCTTCCCTCCTGAGCTCCCTGTGCTGTGTGCCAGCAAAATCACAACCAGGAGGGACAGGTACCCAGTATTCCTGGGCTCATCTTCTGCTCAGCTGTGCCCTTTCTACCAAGCACTTATTTTGTTGACCGTGAACATGAGAATAATTTTTTCCTTTGCTGTTACTAAAGCAGTAAGTTTCAGAAGAGTTACTATGCCCTGTCTCACAACCCTGTTGGACTTTTTTCCTAAAGGTAAAAACCCACAACTTGCTAAACTTTGGTAAGGGTTTCCAGAAGAGAAGTTTCAGATATTTGGAGGATCAAGGTTTACAGCTTTCTTTGTTTGTTTTTTTTTCCTTTCAATTTAAAATATTATGCAGAGCATGTTAGCACTGCTTGCTCTTAATGCTCTAGTTCTCTAGTTTTTGTGCATGCAGGGGAAAGAAAAGATAAAGCAGATAAGGTTGACAGTTTAGAAGGCTGCAATGCACCCCAGCACTATTCTTCTGAGTGCAATAGATGGTTTAAATAGCCACAAGGTGGTAATAGTGCTCTTCATGGAAAAGCTCAGGCAACAGGGTTAACTCTAGAGATGTCTGATTTGCTGAGAATGATGATTCCAAAGAGCCTTTGGAAATGAGGAAGTGAAGACTTCCAGCAGAACACTGTGTGCTGGCTGAGAGGGAAATGCCCTGGCTCAGTGATACCCACTGCCAGTAAACTGGGATTTAAAAATGCTCCTGCAGGAGCACGACAAACATTGAGAACATCATGGGAGTAAAGTCAGGTGATAAAATCCACACGAGTTGTGCAGTGGCTGTCTGGGTAAATTGCCAAAGTTTTAGTGAGAAATAACAGGGAAAAAGTACTCATAAGTTTAGCATTAGAAATAAGTAAGCTTTTAGCTTCTTCTGATTTGAGCTGAGGTTGAGTTAGTTTTCTTCCAGAGGTTGAGTCTGTGCTTTGAATTTCTGCTGAACACAAGGGTTGATAATATAGAGCTGTTTTAGTTATTGTTGAGCTTAAAAGTGATTAAAAGCACAAGAAAAACATCATGTATATATATATATATATATAAAAAAACATATTTATTTATATACATCTGTTTTACATAAGTCAAACCTATTGATTTAGAGTGTGATCAATTTGGATATTTGGGCTAATAGACAGTGTATCAGTCCAAGGCATAATGCAATTGTCTGATCATTCACATAAATCAATAGATACATTGCTGATTTAGAACCCTGCTCTAAAACATACCTTATGTCTATGGACTCCAAGGAACACCCTGGTGTTAAAGTTGCATGGAAAAAAATTTCCAGATGATGGATGTGTGCTATTTTCACGCAGAATAAAGACTGTGACACATGCAAAGTGACACTTCAGTTTCTAATCACAGCAATTATTATGTGGCCAACCAATTTCATTACAAGGTTTTACTTACTCCAAGATGATACTTGAAGAACATTATTGCAATGCAATCAAAAATTTATTTCACATCATTTCACAAGGGATCTGTAATTCTTCTTGTGTTCCACTTAAACCCTGCTAGCCATGGCAGACTTTACAGCACAGTGTTCTACACAGGCTGAAACAAAAGGAAAATTAGGAATTTAAATTTTACCATCACTTCTGATCATCCCATAAAGTAAAGTCAAGGCACTATTCCCACAACTAGATACTACCTCCACTAAAATTTTAAAATCAGGCCTTTTATCCTTGACCAAATGAAGAAGAAGGACTGCATCAATTGCCCGTGATGTTAGATTATTGAATCATGTGAGTAATAGTTCACTCATCTTCTGGCTGTCTAATCCATGGCCAGTGAATGCTCTTCATGCACCCTTCACCAAAAGGACTCAACTCACAAATTGCTGCCCATTTGTGAGGGAGCTCATTTATTCTGAAGAAACAGACTTTGCAATGATGTGACTTTTATGCTTGTCATCTCTGTTAAATGTAACTAGTCACTGGAAAAAGAAGTAAATCACACTACCTTGACCCACAGCAATTTTCTTTTGTCTTGGTACAAAGAGATTCTCACTTAAGCATATAACAGGACAGCATTTAGTCTGCTTTATCAAATGGGGTTTTCTTTTTTTCCTCCTCGTTAAAAAGACCTTGCATAAGCTGTTTCTCTTCAATCATATTTTTAAAAAAAGTTTTAATTACAATTATTTTAAACCCTTTTTCCCCTCTTGTGACTTCCCTGACCCATTCAAAGATCTTGGCTTTAACCACTCTAAGGTTTACAATACCTCTTTCTGTGGAAGAGGTAACAATGGCCTTCAAGCCTGTAAACAGGGAAAAACCTGACTGCCTGTGGGGTGTCCAACACTTGGGTTTGAGCTCCATGACTAGTTCTCAGAACAAGGACCTCTCATTCTCAGAATGATATTGTTTATTCTTGCTGCAGTGCCAGCTGCAGCAAGAATAAACAATGTTTAGGCAGGGCAAGGCAGAGGCAGACATTAGCAGTGGGCAGTGAGCACACAGAATTGCACAGCATGGATTCACTCAGGGATGGTACACACCAAAAACTCTTCAGCCCACCAAATTCAGCCCTTTGCTTTTTGTAACAGTGAGCTCACATAATCCCTGTGCTTGTCAATAAGACAGAGCTGCTCACATGCTGAGAAATAAGAAATGTTGAGCATAAATAAGTTTTTAGTAGAATGAGCTACACAGATTTATAATAGCTACTTTGCTTAACTTTACTTGCTCAGCAGGAGCAATGTGATTTGCTCAAACCTTAGGCTGCAAACTGTGAGGACATCTCTAGGTGTGAGGATATCACACCTAGATGTGTTTTCAGCTGGAATAGAGCAAATTTCCTTACTAACTTTCCCACTATCTGGTACAGTGCTGTGTTTTGGTTTTAGTGTGAGAAGGAAATTGGCAACACCCTTACGTTTTGGTTGTTGCTAAGTAACGTTTATCGTGAGTCCAGGGCTTTTTTAGTTTCCCATGCTCTACCAGCAAGCAGGTGCACCAGAAGCACAAACAAGAAGATAAGGGAGCTGTAACCATCAGCAGGAGCTGCAATTTGACAAGAACAGAACAGGGTAGGACTTGCCTGCATGAGCACAGAGAAAAAAATCCAACAAGGTGTTAAAAGACCCCAGACCAAAAATTGCCATTTCACCAAGAGATGCGTGCAAAATTCTTGAAAAGCAGAGGAGGGATGGGTACACAAATTATAAGGGTATAATTACCTTAATTATTTCTTTGTTCTGGGTCCCTCTGCAGAAGCACCCAACTTGAGCTGATCTGCTGCTGTACCATGCTCCTGGGGATCCAGGGTCAAATCCATAAAAAGAGGAAGTGCAAAAGGACTCAGGTCACAGCAGGTAAAGCTCTGTGGTGGTCTGTGTACAACAGCTCAGGTAGAGGCTTCTCCTTTAACACAAATGTTATTCCTCACTGTGTCTACATGTATTCAAATTAGGCTACCTGGGAAAGTTTAAATCAAACAACAGCTCTGTGGAGTTCATTGAGGATGCAGCATTTCTGACAGAGATTAAAGAGTGCTCTTGGCTCTTTCCTTATAAAAGCATATTCTGTATAGGTAAATGCCACATCTTTCTTCTGTGCAGTGAATACATTGGTATTGTGCCACATTATGTTATGAGAGTTCTCATTGTCCTGAAATGCTCATCCCAACAGAAATGCTGTGAAATAGCTTGTTCACAGAAACCAATTTAAAAAGTTGTGTCTTCCTTTGTCATAACTCATCTGATGTTCCTTCTGTATCCATCACAGTAACATAATCAACCCCTTTCAATCCAGCATTAAGAGTATCAAAAGGGAATTAACCCAAAGAAGAATTTATGAGTGGTTATTGAGGAAAGTCCTGCCAATTCTGTGTAATAATTAGGTTATCATTAGTGTGTGGGATGGATTTAAATGAGATTAAATTTTTAATAAATTATCAAACTGTGACTGAAATGACCTATGGGAGCTTGTTTGGACAAGTTGTTACAGATCACTACAGTTTGCTTAAAAAAAACAGGAAAGAAAAAAAAAAGTTCTTTTCTTCGTTTTCAGAACTTCAGCTGGATAACACTTCTGTGGGAAATAATTTGGGAAGAAGATATTCCTGTATTTCCCTCACCTTTGGTATTTTCTCTGTTGCTAGGCCTGCTAACTGAGAAATAAAAATGTAAGCTGTGCTGAGTTTCACTTGCTGCAGTTAAGACATAGAAAGTGATCCCATTTTCACTATTTACAAGTGTCCTGTCACTGCACAGTGTCACCTTGCACATCAGCACACAACATCCTTCAAACACACGGGGAATGCCTGACATCTTGTCAACTTCTGTGTTGTGATCTTTTCTTTCAGGTACAGATTATGTCCAGATCTCCTGGGGTCAACTACCATTAACTACTCTGATACAATGGAGCCTGGCACACAATCACAAAAGTAGCTTAGTGTCTTGCACCTAATTTTCACAAACTCTGTGAGACAAAAATCTGGGAGGGACCAAGACTGTCTGAACTGAGATTTTATGATCTTCTGATATTTTAAAATTATATTTTATGATCTTCAGCTGTTTTACAGGTTAAATGCTTGGGCAGTATTTGAATGACAGAAGGGAGTGCCAGCAGATGCCACAGAATGGTAAGATTAGCACACAGCTAAACCCTATCTATCTTTTTTCTTATGCTTCTGCCTGTAGCCAAGCTTTCAAAACTAGACAAACATAATTAATTACCTGTTCTTTTACCAGGAAACAGAACTGTGCACCTTATTGCAGGGTTTAAAACACCAGTTCTGAGGCCTTTTAAGGCTACCAAGTAAGTAGGTAGTTTATTTTTTACAGATATTTAAAAGAACCTCCATGGTAGGTAGCCTTCTTCTTATATCAGAGCATATAAGAAGATGCTTATATTATTATATTAACTGAAAAAAGACAAGTACTTGTGAGTAATGATTGAGTGGAATGTGAAGTTTGCTGCTGCTTGACAACAGAATGTCACTGAGTAGGCAGCCCTTCCACAAATATCTTTGAAACCAAGACATTTGAATTAATAAGTCACTTAAAGAACAGAGAATGCTACACCTACTTCAGATATTATTCAGGTGGCATTTGCTCTAGAGACTGTGGATTATATCTGACCTACTGCTGACTTTTAAGATTTATGTATAATATCTCAGGAATGCATTCAAGGAGTGAGTGATGATCCAGGAGTCACCCCTGTAATACTCTATATCCTCTGGTTTTTCAAAGGTTAGTCAGTCTTGCCTAAGAAGTTTTATTCTAGATTGAGACATTACTACAATGATCTTGGAGCAGTTCAACTTGAAACCTGACTACTTTGAAGATGTATATACATCAGTCCTGAGGTGAATTTAACCAGCCATGGGATTATTTTCAAAGCAGGATCATCTTTGGCTAAATTGAGATGTCAATAATGCCATATTCCAGTTGCTTCTTTCTCACTGGGACACTGAATGCCAGCATAAGGAGTAAATGATTCTTCCACAGTTGTCCAAGGTGTCAGAAAAACTTTATGGAATTGCAGCAAGCAATAATCTTCTCCACACTTTTGAATCATCTGTGCTGGCAGAAAACCAACAGCAGGTAGTCTGATACCTGTTACCGTCAACTGGGTGCTGTGTTGATGGAATAGTTTTCCTGAATTGTTTGTTTCTTGCTCTCATTATTACTAGATGGCAGGAGATATGCCTCTGATAATGCTGGATGATATTAAAAGCTTATTCTGAAGGATTTCTGCTTTTCAAAAGCAATTTTAAAAGAAAATCTCTACATAATTTACCAGTATACAAGCTACATATCCATTGCTTTTTATCACATGAAAAGTAAAATACTTTTCTGATGGTGAAAGTAGTTCTAACTACATGGGATTATTCACACAAAAAGAATCCATTCCTTGGTTTGGTATGCTGACTGAAATCTACAGGATAACAGAGAGAGGTCAGGATTTTTCAAAGGTGTCTGAATTATTCTGTCTCTGCTGCCAGTGCCAATCTGAATTCTCTAAGAGCATAATTCACTAACCACCCTGTGCTGCTCTCTCTTCAAAACCAGTGGTATTCTAAGAATTCAATTATTTGTTGGAAACAAAACCCCCACCAAGTTAGAAGTTTTGTGATTTTCCTGTGTATCTGAAGTAGAGAAAAGGCTGACAACAGTTTAATGCATTCCCCACATCCAAAAGAACAGCAGCAGGATGGCAGCAGAAAACAGAAAGAGCCCTGACAAGATAAGGATGCTGTGAAGCAGTGCAAATATCACAGAATCAAAGAATGATTTGGGATTAATCTCCTGGTATGGAGCTAGATAAATAGATGCTTTCAAGGCTTAGCAAGAACAACACCCCAGGCCTGTAAGATAAACAGCTGTGTGTCTGCAGCAGCTGCTGTGCACATGTAGGACCCAAACCAAACAGCTGCTAATGTCAGAGGAAACTTCTTGTTCTCAGCGCAGCAATAATAGGTAGGAAAATTATTCATAGATACCAAGCACTGCTCTCTGCAGAATGCCCAGGAAATACTTGCATTGTTGGGTTTCTTCTGATTTGGGCTTTGTATAAAAAACCTGAGTTCAACACCAAGGAAAGTTCTGAACATCAAAAGAAGATTTATAGTACAATATACACAGATAAGGTGCTTTTAATAAAACAAAGCTTTCCTGATGTTTGCTGCAAACCTCTCCTCACGCTGAAAATCAATAATTTAAAAAGTCAACTGAATGAAACTATTGTGAAGTCACAGTGTAAGTATCTTTAAAGAATAGAAAGGATTAGATCAATTTGTTACAGGATGAAACTTCATTTTATCTTATTAAAATCTCATCTGAGAGCGATGAAAGCTAAAGGCTTACTAGTATGGCTCATCTTTTCTTCTCCCTACATTATGCATGAGACAGTATAGGTAAATGAAAATCTTATAGCTCTCCATATAATTTCCAAAATTGTGTGGGGGAAGCACCAGTATTCAAAATACCATATAATTATGTCTTTGCCATCCTCAGAGAGCTTCCTTCCAAAACCTGTCATGAATGCAACAGTATTCATCCAACTGCATGGTTACATTTAGCTTCTCTCTGTTCCTGGGCCTGTCACTGTCACATGCTCGGCTGCTAAAGGGAGTGAGGTGTCTCCATGTAAACTCTGTCTTTGTGCTCGCCTGGCACAGCAGGTGAAAAGTACCTTCTACAACACAAAATGTTCCCACATGGGATCACACGTCTTTAGAAATGTACCTCTGGAGAGCTTCCTGCTGTGGCTACTGCCCTCTGTCCCCAGGGCTGTTGGTATGCAACAGAAAAACACAGTCTTAGCTTCCATAATCTGTCATCCTGCAAAAATTGTTTTTGAAGATGTTGCCCTGATCTCCAAAGATTTCTAATTTGTAAACATTTTAAAAGAATCACTTCTTTCACCACGAATATTCCTAACAGATGTAAACTATATACAGCAGTTGCTAAGATACTTGCATAAAAAGAATTTAGCTGAACCTGACACAGTCTCATATTCTGCTGTGTCAATTGAAAAATCAATATTTAGTTGCTAGGATTTACCTTAGTAGTCAAAACAATTTTGAGCACCACGTTAATCCCATGAGTTTTGCATATGACACATTGCAAGATGTATTCCACAGCTGAACATTTCTTTACTCAAGGGCTATCAGCATTTCAACCATGGCACATTGATCCTACAGAAAGTAAAATCTGCAAGGAGCACCTATCTCATGCAACAGGCTCTCATCAGCCCCCAGCCAAACACAAACTGCTGCTCTCTCATGACCTGGTGGATCTCTCTGTCAGTGAATTTTCACACTGCACAATGTCTCTGAAGAGATTAATTTCTCAATACCCCTCCTAGAATATTTAAGTTTTTATACTTAGCTACAGTTACAGGGAATGGCCTGTCTGCTCTCCCCCAGCTGTTATATTAAACTTCTAATATTGTATTAAAGAAAATGTCAAATGTCAAGTTTCCCTCAAAGACATAAAGAAAGATGAAAATGAAAATAAAAATCAAATTCTATTGCACACAGTCTAATTACAATCTGACCCTAGCATTCAGGTGGTTTGCCATTAAATTAAAAGATTAATATCCATTTATTTTGTATAAAAATTTAACAGTATGACTTTCTCTGAAACATCTGGAACCAAGAAAATTGCACTTTTGCATAATAAAATCTACTTCAAAGACAGACATCTTTCAAACACTTTCAAAGTACAGAACACAAACTCATTCATGTATTTCAAATACATTTCCTCCATACTTGTTAAGGCATCTACATGCAAAAGATCTTTTTTTTTTCCCCCTTTCCAGACTAAGATTTTATAGCTTCAAACTCTTATTTTGTTTCCATGCTCCCTTCAAATATGAAAACTTCTCCTACGCCGCATCAATAATGTAATTATACCTTAATGTTTCTCTTGTTACAAAGAATTGAAGCATTACACTGCCTTTTCCCAGCTCCCTTGCTAGGACAGAATACAGAGGGATGTGTTTTTAGCTACAGTAATTACCTTAATTTTGTAGGAACATAAGATTGCTGTGTAATCGGCTATTACTAATGCAATTACTCTGAAGAAATGGCTCACAAAGAGATGTGTCAGGGGTGCTTCTACATCAGCACAGATTGAAGTAATTCAATAATGAGTCACATTTGGTCTCTGAAGTGGGTAATACTGAATGGCAAATATCCACTCTGTAATGAAGATTTATGAAAGCATTATTTTGGCATGTAGTTACAGGACAGCTACTGGCTTTTGCAAATTAACTGTACACCTCTTCTCTTTCCAAACATATAATTTATGTTCTAGTTGAGACCCCAGCTGGGCTCCAGGTGCCTTGCTGTGAGGTACCTGGTCAGGACCTGGTATTCCTTTAGAAGCCCAAGTCAGAGCTTGCTGAGGTAAACGGAGAGGCTTTGGCTGAGTTATGGACTCAGAGATGACAGACTACAGGAAAACAAGGTGGAGGTAGGTGTCTGTCATCCCACTTCCAAGAGTCCTGACTTAAGAAGGCTCTTCACAACATGACTGCCTTTATTATTCAGCATTCACTCCAATATTTTCCTGAGACAAAGCCATGGAAATTCAGTGAGTATCTCAAGCTCAGCTCAGAAGCATGTGACACAGTGCAAAAGTGAACTCAGATCTTTAAAGTCCCTCTTTAGCTCCTCAGCCACACACCACATCATTTCTGTCTGCAGTGTGCAAATAACTAGTACATTTTAAAACTTATTAGCACATCTCCAAAGGCCAGACATAGCTCAATTAGTTATTGACTATGATTGCAAAAAACCACCATAGTGAGTAAACACCATAAAAATGCCACAGCAGGTAGCCACACTGCAACAGCTGGAATGAAAACCATTAAACCATTTGGGTAAAAATCAATAACTCACAAGTAGCTCCACAGAATGAGCTGACTTACCATGGCTTCACTGCAGAAACAGGAACACAAACACACCCAGGGTAACAAACATACAAAGAGCTGTCACTACGACAGGTATGCTAAGTCTTTTTTCCCCACGAGTTTTTTTGCTATTCCTGCAACTGAAAAACATAAACTAAAATCACCTAAACATGGGGATTAAATCTTGACAGTAGAGTTTTGTCATTCAATAAGAAATGACTGCTCCCTCTAATAGTGCAGCAGAATAGAATGAGAAGAATATAATAATTTTATATCAGTACCAAATTAATCACTTTCAGCAATATTAACTACAAAGGTATGTGTACAGAAGGCCTGGCCAGGGTTAACACAACAGGCTGTGAGAAAGAATCAGATTCTGCAGATAACAGAAGCTGGCCAATGTTGGGCTATATTAGTATGACAGCAAAATGAGAAAATGTCTAGAATAAAAATACTGAAAGGGAGTATCCTGAACTCCCTTTGAGTGAAGAATGAAAAGATTTACTCGGCTCACTAACAAAAGGCTAAAACGACCAAGCCAGGATGCAACCCCCAGCCCCCCAACTCTTCAAACAGCAACAAAAGGAAAACAAACCCCAAACTAAATACAAAAACCTAACAAAACAGGGAGTATTCAAAGTGCAAAATGGGGATGAGCTGTTTATTAGATAGGGAGAAAAAGGGGCACCTCGGCAGAAGCTGGAGAGCACAACAGACCCCTGGTCCTGGCCACTCCAGGGCACCAACAGACCCCAGAACCTCCTTCCCCTGCTGGGCCACGGCTGCCTGTGCCAGAGGCCATCAACATCAAGTAAGTCTTCAAGTGGGCAGAACAGTGTTCTCAATTCTCCCATGGAGAATCATTGAAAAAAAAAAATTAAGGAAAAAACCCCCTATTTTTGTAATTGAAAACTCTTTCATAATCGTAAGGAGTGTTTGACCAATTCAAGCTAAAGCATTTAAACAGGACTATTCAATATCAAGGTGAATAGACACTGCCTGCATTTTCCTCAGCATCGTTAGTGTTCAGTACTTAGTGGTTCTAAGAATGACATATCAATGAGGTGAAGTATTTTTTTGGATGCCATGGTGACTAGTAAAAGTCCTGAAGTATGAGATTTAGGCAAGGAAAAATGGCATCATCTACTGTCCTTCCTTTCAGAATCCCCTGAATATGCCAAAACTTTGTACCACGGATTTATTGTCTCCAGGAAATCTGTTTCACCATTTTTGAAGTTCCATTTTTAAATAGTTTTGGTTCTTGTTTCACAATTTTTGGGAATCTGTTTCACAATTTTTAAAGTTCTATTTTTAAATAGTTTTGGTTCTTGTTTCACAATTTTTGGAAATCTGTTTCACAATTTTTAAAGTTCCATTTTTAAATAGTTTAGGTTCCTGGCTCACACTATCCTCTCTGGAAGAGCATTTCAGAACCTTACTCTTTGAACAGTTAAGAAAACTTCCTTTTCCTTCCAAATTTAAGTGCTATGTATCCTTTAACAACTTCTAGTCTTCTTCAATATCGATTTCCTGAATTCAGTTATGAAGAGGAAGCATGTATCTTCTCAGACTTAATTTGCCTAGACTAAATCAAACTCCTCTGTTCTCTCCATTAAAGACACATATTCCATTCTCTCATTTGTCCCAGAAGACTTTGAGGACTGCATCTGTTCCAAATCAAGTTTATTTTTCATGAGCACAGATGACCAGAACTCTACACAGTAAACCAAATGGAGATTTCCAAGCATTTTATAAAATACTACAAACATCTTCCTTCCTCTACTAAAAATATACTTCTCAGTATTCCCTAGAACAGTATAAAGCTTTTTTTAGCTGTATGATATGACCAAGTAGTGGTAGCCAACGGTGACCTTTTGATTCACCATTTATTCACACATTTCTTTTTGCCTCCCCTTGCCTCAAACCAGCACAAAACTAATACAGAACTAGAAGTTATTTCTTACATCTTGCTACTTTATTCCAGCTAACACTCTTCCTAAGGTGTGTCTCTCATATTTCCATTTCCTTTCATGTTCTTCTGCATTCTGCTTTTTATTAAAACCTGGGCCCTTTTCATATTTACCCTTTTCTTTTTCTGTCCATATATGTCAGCTTTTCAAATGGACCATGTAGTGTTAAAAGGAGTTTCCTGTCAGAATGTGTTACATTTTTTTATAATCTCTACATTGAAAAGGAAATATTTAATCCCTAAGAATATTAAGTATAGTTGACTAAATTTGATGTCACCTGGTCTAACCAAGCAGGGACTAACTTCAAACATAAATAATAGGAAGGGTAGCTAATAGCAGCTTTCCATTTTTACATAAATATCTCATGGAGTGGATTGTGTTTTAATTCTCTGTATTATTTCTTTTAAATTTTCCCAGTGATTTTTCCATCTTTATTATTTTCCTAACTCTTGACTAGTCAAAATTCCTAGTTTTTTTTTTTCCCATCATCATTTGAGTTCTTTTGAACTTAGTAACTTGACACTTTATATTCTGGCATTGTTCCCTGCTGTGTGTTCTCAAATAAAGATGGATCTGATGATGAGAACATGCTACATGAAATTCAGCTTTTCAAGAATTCTACGTTCATCTTGTAATGTATTAATCTTTTTCTACTCCTCCCAGTAATTTCAAATCTTATTTTTAATTTATGCTCCTCATTTCTACATTTAACTCATGCTTATGTCACTAGTCCTAATGCTAATTTCTTGTTTAGTGGTAATGATCCTACTGAAACTCAATCATACTGGGAATTTTAGGAAGTGGATTTCTGTTCTGTGCTGAGTAGCTTCTACTTCTAAAAGATTGCTTCTGAGTTTTTCCTGATTTATCATATGAAAGACTATGTTCTTACTACTTAATTAAGCTATATCAATTCTCCTGAATGGGTGCAGACAGGGAAAGGTTAAACAAAAAGTCTCTTACTCCATCTGCATGCAACAATCAGATCCTGCCTCATGTCCTTGAATTATTGTCTGACTTTGGGATGCAATATATTTTCATTCAAGTAAAAAACTTTCTGATATTAATTTTGGGGTAGAATGCTTCCTTGAAAGAATAAGATTTATCATTCAGCTAACATATGACTAGTTTTAATCCAATATTCTGTAAAGGGAATGAATGACATCCCTACATTTTGTTATGTAAATATAATACAGAAGTAACGCTCAGCTTTGTTTAGGCTAAAAATGTCTTATAAGTACTGCAACTAATGGAAAAAAACCCTGTATTTTTTATAATGAAGCTGATACAAGTGTGTACTCTAAATTTTTCTTTTTCCTTTTTTTTTTTTATCTTTTAATCACTCAGTTTCATTAACTCAGTTGTGGTAACAATTACTGCAGCTGCTGTTCTTGCAAAAATCACCACTGGGAAAGCAATCACAGTATTTATGATTAACCATGCAAAATAACATAAAAATATTTTAACTGGTTTAAGTTTTGAAATTTAAGCTCTACTTTAAAGCAGAATGTTCAGTTTCTACTAAAGAAAAAGGTTTGTTTCTGTGTAATTTAATCACATCCAAATCTAGACAGTGAGCTTCTCTCTATCAAATTTACCTTTTGTAAAATGTACCAAATCAAAGAATCAAATCTAATTATTGTGTATACATCTCTGTGCATATTATTCATGTATGCATGCATCAGCAAGGCAGAGAAATTTCATTTTTGTACACAGCATTTGCATTCTACATAGGATTTTCCAAACCTGCTTCCAGATTCACTTGTTATTTTGCAAGCTCTGGATTGTATGAAGTCATCTTCAGCTCTGCATAAACTTCTGAGCTTCTGTGGCACAAATCTACATCAATTGTGGATCTTTCTGTCTCAGTATCAGATTCCTGCTACCTAACAAGTCTGCCTCTTACTTAAAAATCATCTGCAATTAAATATTCAAGGAAATAATTAGTGTTAAAAATACAGATTAGATACATGCTAATTAGATTTAGAAACATCTCAATTAAGTAAGATAATGAAATGCTTTTTAGGGAAATGAACTGCACAATTGCATTTATACTAAGAAACCTGAATAAAAAGAAAAATGTGTAAAAAATCCTAATAGAAGAAAATATTCTCCTTTTTCTGTTAAAAGTCAATGTGCTTTTGTTCACCCCAAAAGAGTCTTAAAAGGGTTCTCAGAAACAACACAATCTATATAATACCAAATTTAAAAGTTCACAAGTGAAAGAAATGTATTTTACTCACCGAAAATTGTATTTTTAATTCTGGTGTTGCTTCTAGCACATTTTGAAACCGAACACCATTATATGCAGAAAGTATAGAGGGTCAGCTAAACTACTGTGTGGACTAGAAAATACACACAATTGTTAAAAACCAAGCCTTAACAACCCGTTTTAAAAGGAGGAAAAGGAGTGTATGCTGTACTTTACATTTTAAGAATACAAGCTGGATCTTTAACTTGCATTTAATTCCTTCCCATCTAAGGAAAGAGGAAAATGAAAAAAAGGAAACCAAAGGACAACCCAAACGCTGAAGAGAATAATCCCAAGAAATTTTCAATTCCTTGTCTTAATTCTTGTACTTACTGTGAAGATGAGGAGAACAGAAAATTCTCAAGCAAATAAAAACTAAAGAGCATATTCCAGCATGCTCCCCCTCAGGTTCTTCTTCCCTAGCATTACAGCAAATAAATGACAACTTGAATTTTATAGGGGAACATGACCTTTTAACTTGTCTTTTTTACCCTTCTGACAAATAAAAGCAAACAGGCTCCACACCTGGAGCATCTGCTGAGAGACGGCCACACTCAGCACCTGCTGCTGTTGGAGCAATATCTGTGCCTGTATGGTGCTTAATGGGAAAAGGCATTGTGTTTCAGCTTCTACCAAAATAAACGACTACATAAAATTATAATAATAAAGAATGAAGTAAAGCACGCAAAAATATTTTGAGGAAGTAAAATTTAGGTAAAGAAATACTTTTGTACGTAAAAACTTAAATATTTTGTTGCTGCTTAAATGAAAACATGCTACTCCATCTAAATAGCACTAACTTTAGGACCTCAAAACCCAGGGTTTTTTTAACAACTTGATGGCATTTCAAGTTCACATAATTATCTAAATACTACTGAGACATTCCAAATCCCAAGACTAAAGAAAATCCCACAGCTCTCAAGGCTTCTCATTTATAGAGAAACAGTGTCCCTCGGTGGCAAACGAGGGTAAATGCAGAAGTATTCAGTGGCTTGTGCTAAATGTGATTTCTATGGAAAGTAACCTATATTAAAACTTCTAATAATTTTAACATATCCATCACTCTTATATCCCTGGAGTGCCTAGCAATTTTCCAGTTCAAAAAGAAATTAAAATAATAAGTGGTGGTGTCTCCATTACTTCTGGCTCATCTGCCCTGCTGTTGCTTAAGAACACAAACACAAGCAGTTACAAATTAACAATCTATGATATACTACCTGACAGTATATTATCTGAACAAATACATAAATCTGTATCTATAGAACATCAAAATATCTTGAGACAATTTTTGTTTTTATTGTACCTGATTGAAAATAATTATTTTGTTCATGATAGTCAGGAATTAGATGAACTAATTTTAGCTTCTGTGTGCCACAACTCTTTATATGAACTGCATTTGAGTACCTACTTCCAACTGGTGGATAACCTGGAATGAAAAACTGATGATTAGTTTTAATCTAATGAGATGTAATTCCAAGCACATAAAGATTTTGCTAGAGTACCACCCATCCAAGAAAGTTTCATGATCACAGACTGGAATCTGTCAAACAAACAGATCATTGTGCATTAAGATGTTTGCTTTTCCCCCTTAATTTCTGGAAGCACCTATTAAGATCTGAAACTGTAGCTCCTCAACAGGTCATTGCAACACTTAATTTCATTTATTTAGTTGTGGTTGATAAATCAAGAGTTTTCTTGGGATGAATCAATCTTCACATAGGTTTTTCTGTTTGTTAAACAGCTGTTGAATAGAAAATAATATGTTTTATATATATAAGTAGCACTATATATATGTATGTAGCAGCATAGCTAGATAAAACTTAGATTGCAAGTCCAAGGAACTACCTTATTATTCTTGATGTGGCACTTACTAAGTGTGACTCTCCATGCTAGCACAGTACAAATTAGTAAATTTTCTCTAGCATATAATTTTGCTATCAGTTACAGCATATAATTACCACAGGGCTGGAACGATTTCTGTTGAACATCTGGATTCCTCTGCTACACTGTGCAATGCTAATAACTTGCAGCCAGACTTGTAAACATTTGTAATCTGAAGAATTGCTACCTCAGTAAAAATACTGGCTGCTTCTCTTACTTCAGCCTGGAATATAAGGTTTTAATTCTTAACAGGTGTGCTTTAAAATCTACTTTAAATCCCAAACACAATAAATGTTATAATTTTTCTGCATAAATCATGTTTTTTAAAGCATGGATTATATTCAAGTGTAACACTGTGAATGGTCAATTTAATTGTCAATGGCAGAATGATTTTTGCTCGTATTGCAAGTAAAAATATTCCTAAAGAATGACAATGAACAGTAACGTACTTCACAGTAACAATGGCATTCAGTGTTTTCAACACTAAGAAGCATTCTCTTATTTCTAAATGGCCCTGAATAAGTTAGGCAATAGTCACAAGCAAATATGTAAAAAAAAGACTTAATCTTGAGCTATATAAATGGACTGAGGATAATTGGGATTTAGTCTAAGTAAGGAAGAGTCATCTGAAACTGGACTACAAATTCAGCTGTACCATAAATAATTGTTCCAAAATGAACAACTGTGTGCTGTGGCATTTCATCACAGACGTGGTGCCATTTGCACTTACTGGAAACCAATCTTTCACCTACCTTGCCAATCCAGCAACTCATTAATGGAAATTAAATCTGAGTCAGCAGCCAGGAGGGCCAACCCTGTCCTGGAGGCATCAGGGACAGCATCACCAGCCAGAAAAGGGAGGGGATTGTCCTGCTCTGCACTGGGGCAGCCTCACCTCCAGTGCTGGGGGCAGTTTTGGGTGCCACAATGTGATAAAAATGACATGAAGCTGTTAGAGAGTGTCCAAAGGAGGGCCATGAGGATGGTGAAGGGCCTTGAGGGGAAGCTGTGTGAGGAGCAGCTGAGGTCACTTGGTCTGTCCAGCATGGAGAAGAGGAGACTGAGGGGAGACCTCATTGCAGCCTGAAGTTCTCTCCTGAAGGGAAGAGGCGAGGCAGGTGCAGGTCTCTTCTCTCTGGTGACCAGTGCCAAGACCCAAGGGAATGGCCTGAAGTTGTGTTAGAGCAGGCTTAGGTTGGATATTAGAAAAAGATTTTTCACCCAGAGGTGGCTGGGCACTGGAACAGGCTCCCCAGGGAAGTGGCCACGGCACCAAACCTGACAGAGCTCAAGAAGCGTTTGGATAATGCTCTCAGGGTGGAATTCTTGGGGTGTCCTGTGCTGGGCCAGGAGTTAAACTTGATGATCCGGATGGGTCTCTTCCAACTCAGCATGTTCTATGTTTCTACAATTACAGTGTCACCTTCACAAAAGTCACACTTCTAGACTCAGCCTTGCTGCTCTCAGTACACACTTAAACCCCTGAACAGACAACTTAAAAACCCTGTTTACAAAATTCTAGTACCTTTCAGAAACATCTTTCGTTAAAAGCCCAAATTTCTACAACTCGTCTTGCACATACCTCGGAATTGATATTTGAATAAGAATTTCATATTTGATCAAGAATTTTAAGGGAATAATTAAGTTGTAAAGGACATCTCAACATAGGTAGGGGCTGCTGATGTTAGAGGCAGACTTGAGTCCTCAGCCCTGTTCCTTACATAGACTGCAAATGGGAAAAAGCCCAAACACTAATGAATCAGCTGCTCAGGGTTATTTGGTGCAGTCTCACTTGGCAGTTTGGGTTCAGGTGGCCTTAGGAGAAAAGCCCTTCCTAACTGTCCTGAACTGGAATCTGAATGTGCAAGGGAAAGGCAGGAGCCAATTAGACTTGAGTCCTGAGGGCCAGAAACAGGCAAAAACTCCAGATGCTATTTTGCCTTGCTCCCCAATGCAGGAAATCTAAGAGCACCATTTTTCTGTGCCTCTCATTTGTGAACACATCAGGTAGAACAGTGTTTGAAAGCACCTCTCACCCCCTCTGGAACTCAGAATAAAGCCCATTTTAGACAGTCAATGGTTGGACAGATTCTTCCAATTAGCATAAAACCTTGCTTGCTTAATCATACACAGAAGCACAAGTGTGAGGTAAACCAGAGATATCACTGAGGGAATTCTACTACATAAAATAATGCATGTCTTCTTTATAAAAAGATGAGTCTTAATCAAGAACTCCCTTGCAGCATCAATAAAAGATTTTGATGTCACTGCAGCATTACATTCTTGTGAAAGAAATATTACTATTCTTTTGTAAGGGACTTGCTGGGAGAAACAGTTTGGGTGTTTGACGTCTTTCAAACAAAAACATTTATTCTTACCTGTAACTGGAGATAGGAATGACATGAACACCTGAAGAAAAGAAACTTTTATTTGTAATTATTTTATGTATTAAATTATTCATTTTAAAAAAAGCCAAATGACCGAACAAAAATAGTGACTTATTGATGTTAAAATGGGAAGCTACATGTATTTTCATAAGGCATATAAATGCTCTGGCACATTCAGCATTACCAGATATTGTTGCATGTTTTGAACATTATTTCTGTTTTTTTTTTGTTCAGTGCACAGTTCTGTTTAGATGCATTTGCAACTATAAAAGCATCACACTTAATACCTACATTTGTGTTTTCAAAAATAAACCAACCAGACGGAAAATGAAACAAAGACAGAAACCAACTACAGCTGGGTTTTCTAGTTTCAAATTGGAATTTGTCTGAACTTGACAATTTGCTCTCCACCTGTGTGTGCTGTGCTTCCTCCTTACATAGTGAGCAGTTCAGGAAGGTAAGCAAGCAGCATAGAAACAATCAGTTTTATTTCAATACAATTATTTTAAACCTGATCAGAATCTCACTCTAATGTCTTCAAGAAAAAGGGCAAAGGAAGGAAACATTCATATATAGTGTGACAAACTGTAAGGAAGTGAGCTGGTCACAAAGATTTTTCTAAATTTATTATAGATATTAATAAATGTAATAAATTTCATTATCTTCAACTTTCAAGAAGATTTTTCTTGAAAGGTCACAAAGATTTCTCTAAATTTAATATAGATATTAATAAATTTAATAAATTTCATTATCTTCAACTTTCAAGAAAGCAACTGTTCCACCTGATCACATCTTTATTATCTGTATGACTGTTCCTTCTGGAGGGAGAATGCTTGAAGTCAGAACACTGAAATTTTGATGTGGCATCACTACAGAAAAAACAAAGTGTACACAATTTGATGGCAGACAAGGGCGAATCCACATGTTCAGCTTCTTTTGGGAGATTTAACTCCTTGTAGTTTTAACTGTTCATTAACACATTCCCTATTAACTAGAAGACATGTTTAAATCACTGCTAAAATAAACTGAACAGTTCACTGCTACTGTTCCCAACTGGATTTAACAGCAATGGATTCATAAGCCCTAAATTTCAAGTGACTACAGCAAGGGAGCTGGCAAGAAGATACAAAAGATATTAAACATTGTTCCAGGTAGTGGTAATTGTGAAATTTTATTTCAGTTTTTGAAGTCACAGAAGAAAGTAGAAAATAGAGACAAAGTGTTGGATGTAAATAACCAACAACAGATGTAAAGTAACTAAACAAGATAAAAAATAATCTGCTACTTTAAATTAATACATTTTACATGAGAAAACAATTGGTACAAAGGCTGAACTAGAACCATGATTTTCAAGGTCAGGCACACACTTCCCTAGTCCCTCAAAAGCTTTAAGCCTTAAAAGAACATTCAGTTGGGAACAGTATTAATCCCAAACAATGGCACTCTGTAAATGGACTCCATGCTTTCCAAACTTCTGCCATGAAACAGCTGAAATAATAAATTTGAAAAATGCTCACTCAAGGTATATTCCAGCAATTCCACACTGCCATTTCACAAACAGAAAAAATTATTATCATCCAACCTGGCTTTTAGCCACCTCCTCAACCCTAAGAAGTTTGATCTCCTAAATAATTAATTGAGAATCAATGATTCAAGGTTTTAGTATCAAATCAGCAGTTTTACTGGAATATGAACATTTAACTTTACAATAAAATACACTGTACTAGAAGGTTCATTCAAATCTAGGTAATTTCAGTTACATTCCTATGGCTTTGAGCAAAAAAACCCAAGCAGTTTTACTGTATGTACACAATATTGAACATCAAGATTTAAATTATTTATTAATAACCTACATTCACTGTGGATTTCTAAGATTTACATCCAAAAAGCATATTTTATTTACATGCTGCTGATATTTTAAAGAAAAAGAAATAAAATATTATCTGTTCAGGAACTATATCTATTCCAAAATTTAAAAAGATACATTTAACACCACAAAACATTTGAAACATTTACAATAAAAAACACCTTTCTGCGCCAATCATACTTACTCCCCAAGAATGCAAAATTGCACTAACTACAATTAGACTTAAGACCTGAGAGTCAAATCTAAACCTTTTTTTTTAAAAAAAAAGAAAACCCTAAAAGCTAATATGTTAATTTAAACACAGACTGGTCAGTGGTCAATTGAAAAAAAAAAAGCCAACACCAAAAACAGCTCCCAAAACCCCCAGTGCATTATTTCTGCAGCTCCAAAAATAGATCACTATAAAATTGTTGCAGTATCTTGGTAAGTGCCAGGCCTGCCAGATGTAGTAAGGCTTATTTCCAAGTGTCCTTTCCCACACACTGTACCCTAATCAAATAATGAGTGCCTTTGATCAGTTCCTGTGAGGGTCCCCACATTTATGTAAGCATGCAGTTGCTAAAGTATGCATCTTGGATTTTTGAGGGTTCCCACCCCAAGCATACATACACAGGTGTTTTAATAGCTAGATCATAGTAAAAAAAAGCATGAAGAGGCATAGAAAGTTAGAGATACTGGCCAGAAAACATTCAAAGTCTAATGAATAGTTTTATATCTACCCCAAGGGTCTTTTATACTCAGCAGAGCTCAGGAGCATCATTCACTGTATCAGTAACCATCATGAACCTTATATAAAATAATAACAATAAAAAAATGGCTGTGCTAACAAGTACACTTTACTGCACTGCAGGATGTGAAAAGGTACCACACCTATAAAGCCCAGGGAAGAGAAGCATCATGCAAAAGTTACTCCATTTAGTAGCAGCCATTTTATTTCTGCACTTGGAAACACCAAGCTCCTTTCTGAGTGAAAAAGCTTCCCCTCCCTCCCTGTATCCTTCAGGAACTGCTTGGCCAAGAGCACCTCCCAGGAGGGGCTGAGAAGGCCATGACTTTCCCACTCTGGAGCTACTTCCCATGGCTTCAGCAGTTTGCCCTTCTCATGCAGGTGGCTGCCAAGGCAGCAGTGGTGCCTCCAGGCAAACTGCAATCCATCAGCCCCCAGGGGCAGCCCTGCTTTGCAGGATTTCCAACAGGTTACATTCACCTCAATTAACACCTCCCAGGGCCCAGAAACCCGAGTGACCACCAATTCCACTCACCAAAACAAACACATGAATATCTGTTAATCCCAAACAAAGTTAGTCCTGCCCTTCCTAAGGACCCACCTTTGCTATTTGAGACAGAAGCATTTCGTTAGAATTTTAAACCTGACTGCATCATTTGGCAACATATTCACGTCTGCTTATGCCACTCCATCCTAATTTGTAATTGGAAAACCAGATCTGCATTACTACAACCTTCCCTCTTTCACCACTGAAACAACTCCCAGCATATGCCTTTTTCCTGGCCTAAGGATCTTTGCTTTTCTAAGGCACTTGCATGAACAAGTACACAGGTCCATTTATTTATACAGAAATAAAATCAGTGTCACAAACAGGCTTGCAAGCAGTAAGAAAAATGTGATACCTGCTAATGAGGGGACACATTGTACTATCCAATAGCTGGGTCTCTGTTTTTTTTTTTTTTTTTTGCTTTTCAGAAACCGTAACACTTCTACAACTTAGTGTGTTAAGGTGGTTACAGTAGGGATTTTTTGGTATGTTTTACAGAATTTACCTCTAAAAAGAAACCAAGGGAGGCAAATGGCCACAAGTTTTGTCACTCATTTACATAAAGCAGCAGATACATTGAAGAACATTCTGCTATTAATACATAGCGAATCTAACCTTTTCTAGTATTTAAGTCGGTGTGTTTTATCCCTTTGATTCTGGAAACAAGTAAACTAATTTAAAGTTAAAAAAAAAAAAAGATAAAGCATATACAAATTAAGAGAAAACTGCAGAAGTTAGAATATACATGACTTCATGCATTGATACTATGCTTCCTCCCTAGAAACAGAAGATTTTAGAAGTCATCCTTTGTTGAAATAAGCTCTCGCACACTACTGACAAAAAAAAACACCCCAAAACAAGCCACAACAAAAAAGACACATTTAATATACTGCTAAGGTTTTAATAGTGATCAAGAAGGTGCTGACTCAGTTTCTTCTCCAGCTACTCTTCAACAAACCTTGCTCTTGTTCACTGTGCAGCAGAGTCCTCATCCCACCAAGAGAAGATTGCTTGGCATCAAGCAAGCAGATCACTTGGTACAGTTTTTACTGAGGTTAAATAAAGCCATGATGTCAACCAGTGCTTTCTTGATGTTCATTCCAAAGCGATGAGAATCCTTTAAAAACAAACAAACAAAACCAAAAACCAAATACTTGTACTGTTCATCAACAGATATTTTTCAGGCAAAAGAAGAAACTTGCTAATATTTTGTAGTTTTGGAGCTTCTGGAATTCAGGCATCTATTTTACCATACAATGGGGATTTTAATAAGAGAACTTTTAATGTCATACAG
This sequence comes from Ammospiza nelsoni, assembly GCF_027579445.1. NCBI lineage: Eukaryota > Metazoa > Chordata > Aves > Passeriformes > Passerellidae > Ammospiza > Ammospiza nelsoni. The sequence goes on from NC_080638.1 coordinate 20,917,508, forward strand.
ATTAATCCAGGTTTATGCTAGTACTGACCAATGAGTTCCTTATTATGCATTTACTTTCCTACAGTCAGAAATAAGATCATATCCTTTTGAAATCAGATGCACGCATAGCTTTCTGCTACTTTAAAATTTGGGTTTTGATATTGTTTCTCCTACAAGATTTTGCAAAAGCTCACTTTCAGAAAGGAGTGTTCAGTGAGTGGATGACTAATGACCAAGAAGTACTGAAAGAGCAGAAAAATTATTTTTATTTGAGCTCCTATCAGAAATGCTGAATCATTTGCCATTGAAAAAAGAATTAGAAATGCAAGTAACAACTTTCTAAGTGTAAACAAAACAGGAACTTGTTCTATTTATTCTAAGCATTAGATGGATGGTACAAGAAAGAAATTAAGATTACAAATGTAAATTATTAGCTACATTACAGGATCAGCTACAATGACCTACTAATGTCAAGGTCACACACACAAAATGGCTGCCTTTTCTGTATGGACCTTTGACTCGATTGATAAGTAAAAAGAACAGAGTGAAATTTAAAGGACAAGCTAACAGGCATCTGAAGAACAATTTCAACTATGAAAAAAACAGTTGTATTTCCTAATCCTTAATGATTAACCAGAAGCACCATGATCTCCTGGACAAGTTAAGGTCAAAAGAGGAAAACTAGGTCAGCTATGTAACCCTGAATGAATTTGGCATATTCAGTAAGGCCACAAAAATATAAAGGGGAAGGATGAATTGAACTCAAAGCACAAAGCACTTAAAGGTCAAAGTCCTCCACAACAGCAGCATATTCAACATATGACACATCTACTATCCTCTAATAATGGGTGTTATTCTAATAAATTTTTGATTAGTTATGTCTCTTAAGCACAGATTACAATTTATGGGTCAGCTTTGTTCAGCATTATTTAAACCAGGAAGGCTGAAATAGCATACATTTTATTCTGTCTTTACAGCTGCACCCTGAGACAAACCAAAACTGTAATAAGAAAAACCAAGATAAGCCCATCTTTCTGTTTAGGAGACACATGTGATCATTTCACCTGAGCTGCAGGGAATTACACATGTGTAATGATGATCCTGGGCCACGTATTTTCCTTATGCTTCAAAGCATAAGTGAAATAGAATATGGTATCCTTGGTTCATGAAACTATTAAATTTATACAACTGGAGGCAAAAAACTCCAACAAAGCAGCATATATTGAGAAATAAAACCTACATTATTTATATTTTAGACAATGAGTAGAATAGTTCTATAAGCACAAAGCAGAACAGATTTATGAAACCATAAGAAAGGACTGGCTCTTACCGTCTCAGAACAAGATATTTTGCTGGAGACATGGAAATGGATGAAATCTTCACCCAAGATCATGTAAGAAACACCATAGCCATCATCAGCCACCTAGGGGAAGACAGAAGAGAAAAACACCTTCTAAACTTTTTCTTTCTCCTTCATTCTCAATCAACTTAAGTACAATTAAGAAGTTGTTACATTTTTTAAGATCAGTTGCAATTTCCTCAAGTAAAATTTCAACTTCTATATTTAATGCAAAATTTCTGAAGATTGGCTCCAATCTTAAGGAGTAGTTCTAGTCTCATCTGAAGTGCATGGAATAACCACTTTCTGAATATTTATCTGTAATATTTCCCAGCTTTAATAGTTTAAAATAAAATACTTATTCAGGTATTTTTTGGTAATAGAAAGGCAATAGAAAGTCCTGGTCCTTAGTAGCTATACATCTTCAATGCTTAAGCAGCAAGGAATAAATTAGTTCAGTTGTGTACCGAACCAATCAGCCTCCTGGGGTCATTCTGCAGATGTAAACAAACACAGTGTAAAAGCTTTGCATGATGAAAAGTTGCCAAATGCAAGTTTTTTTCTGCCTCTACAGCAAACATGTGATTCTGAAAACCTGTATCACGAGGTCTGGTCCAATTTCAACATTTACTGTGCCAAGTTTCAGTCTGATGTTTTATTCCAACTATGCCAGGTAAATCATTATCCTGACGTCACCCCTGTTCATGTCTTTCCTAACTCAAAGGATCTCAACCTTCCATGTCCTTGCTGCCACTGCTGCTAAGCAGTCTGACAGTCTTCTCACTCTTCTCACTGTTAGTGCTACAAAGATAAACTCCACTGAATGTTTAAAAAAACCTTTCAAAACCAACAAAAAACACATGCATAGAAAGCTGATGTACTGAATCTCTGGGCTAATTCAGCAAACCAAAGCATAGTTTTTGTTAACCAAAACAAAGGAAAACAGTGTTAGAATTCCTACAGCCAAAACCCTTTTCTATTGCCTTTTGGGCATTCAGAATACTGATTTCATAATGGCTTGAGGAAGTCAGAATCTCAAGAATGAGCCATAGCTAGGCCTTCTTGATACTGCAAGTCGAATTCATTCCAACTTCAAAAACTACTGAAAGCTGTATCAGAAACATGAGTAAATAAACATCAACCATTTAACACACCCCACCTTGCATTCCCCATCTTCCAGCTTGACAAACCAGCCAAAATACACTGGACTTGTCACCCTAATTTCTGTGGGGCAAAGAGCAGTCCTGTGATACCTCTCACTGTTCCTTCAATAGAAATGCTTTTTGAAAACAGATTAATCTATTATAATAGCCCCAAAAAGGCTGCCGAAAAGGTTTTGTTGACACCAATATTCTCATCAATGGCCAAGCTCAAATACCAATAAAATATCACAGCAAATAAGCAGCTTGTCAAATCTCTAGCAATACACTGGTTTCTTGAAAGTCTACAGAAGCCATAGAACATGGTTGTATTCTTGACTTGGCCACGATTCACACTTAGGAGGGCAAGCAGAACAATGTGAGCAGCTTGATCTGGAGGAATGTATGAACACATTTATTCATCAAGCAGGAAATATAAGAACAAGTGACGTATAAGTACTTTTACAAATCCCAACCTTAAAATCTAGTTTAAGTAACATTGCATTTGTCACTGTAACAACAGTCTAATCTACAGAAGATCTGGGCACAGGCAATGTGGTAAGAACCCCAATTTCCTAATTTCTCTTTGCTGTGGAGCCCTGTACCTCATTTTATAACTGTGCATTTCCTTAAGAATAATCCCTTCTTGTAGTGGGATACCAGAAAAGGGTGATGCAGACTTTTCTAAACACAGCCACATCATGGGAAAGTATTAAGTACGTGCATTTAAAAGCATGAGCTGCACCTTTGATATGCAACAATGAGGGATTACAGATCTGAAATTTTTTGACTGGTGTCTTGAATGTAAAACTCTTTTTTAGTGGATACTTGTATTTAGGAAACATACTGGTCCAAACCCTCCACCAGAGGACAGCATCTCCGGGTTCTTCTTCAGATCAATGTACTGCTGGGGTGTCTGACTCGTTGACAGCCTCCAAGGCTCTGACAAAACCTGTATTAGGTATGAAAGAGATGCAAACAAATAGAAAACACTGGTTAAGAACTTCCAACTTTCTCAAAAACTAGTCAGGATAGCGTTATAACAAGTGCAGTATTGCTTTATAAACTGTTAGAAAACACTTTATAAAGCAATATTAAGTTTAGCTCCCATTTCAATGGAATGAAAAACTAAGAAGCTTAAATGAAACAGTTAAACTAGTCCTGATACAGAAATCATACTCATATGAGGAAGTGATGTCAATTCCTCAAAGAGAATAAAACAGAATTTCAACAGAAATGCTACTTCAAACAAGATCACCTGGTCTACAGCCTTGTAACTTATACACAAAAGGTCTTGTTTTAACAAGACCATAATTAGTCATATTCAAATCCCAGGAAGATCCTACATCAAGATAGAAGCTTGTAAAATCTCTAACAACACATCTTGAAAGTTTGTGGAAACTGTAGAAAATTGTTTTATTCTTGACTTAGCCACTTTTAGGAGAGCAAGCAGACAAACGTGAATAGCTTAATTTTGAGGCAAGGTGGAACACATTTTTTATTAATCAGAAAAAAGGAACAAGGGCAGTGTAATTACTTTTATAAAATCCAACCTTAAAATCTATTTTAATTAATAATTTGTCAGAATAATTTCCAGCGACATTAATGCCATACACAGCTCCTTTAACTCTTAGTAACTTAAAAGGAATTGAATTTGTCAGTTCCACAAGAAAATTCTCAGAGAAAACACACAGCCTCTTCTGTACACCCTTGAAAATACACAAAGCAAAAAAAAATTTTTCAATAGTGACTATATATTTCCTGCAATTCTAAGTAACATGCATTATGCTAAAAAGCTCACTGAAAGCATTCTTTTAGGTCTATCAACAAATGCATACATAAAGGAAAATGAAACTAACTCAACAATTTATCAGCAGATGTTAAACAGCACTAGCTGCAATTCTACCTTTTTTCTTAGGAAAACCAGAGCTGCACCAGTCTCTTGAGCAGATACCACAAAACGCTAACTCACCAAAGGACTATTTATGGTAATGAAGAGCACCAGTAAAGGTCACCTACTTCCTTGAGGAAAGGAGAATCTACAGCGAGGTACTTGGACACGACGTAGAGGCAGAAGAGGTGGCGGTCGATGCCCGCCCCCGTCATGGCGAGGCGGTACAAGTGCTGGTGCTTGTCAGCTGCCTGCCGGAAAAGCTTCAGCGTATTTTCCCTCTAACAAACAAAAAAAGATTAAGAAAACTCAGTTAAATGAACTACATCAAGGACGCAGGTGCAGAAACTAAGTTACAGCAATGACTCTCAAGCCTGGAGCACTTCAAGGTCAAGTACAAAACAACTGATCTCAAATAGTATCCCCTGGCTTTTCAACCTCAGGTATATAATTTCAGCTATTAGCAAGTATCTGCTGTTACCTACTGTAAACAGCATAATGAAAACTAATCTGTATTTTAAGTGTTATCTAACCTACAATCAAACATGACTACAGCTCAAGCTTACTACATTATTTACAGCTTCTACAGATACTGGTATTAAAGAGTTACAGAGAGCAAATCCCAACGTGATTTAAGAAAACAAACTGCCAGAGCTATTTTAGAAGGCAAACTGCCAACACTGAAGGTACAGAGGTCCATGAATGCTAGTCATCAAAATCAACATATAAGAGCAACCACTTCCTTCCTGGGAATTATTCTTGCTTCCCTGTCAGAAAGGAAAGCTTAACTGGTACGAGATTAGTTGTTCTACAAATCTATGTTTGAGTTTTACAAATCACAAAAATTTTACATGTAATCACAGTTTTGTGGAGTTCAGAAACAGGTAAATAAGAGTGCATTTGGGTAAGTTCTGTCATTCTTTTTAGGTAGGGCCCAGAATTTCTGCTTTTTTAACAGATAACGTGGACAATTACCTTAAGCAGCTCTTCCTTCCGAAAAAAACCCACATCACACTAAATGCTTAAAAACTATTTGGGGACTTACATGGTTGTCTAGTGGTAACTCATGTGCCTTATCAACTATCACAGAATCATAGGTTGGCTGGGTTAGAAGGGACCTTTAAGATCATCTCATTCCAACCTCCCTGCCATGGGCAGGATGACCTTCCACCAGGCCAGGTTGCTCAGAGCCCCATCCAGCCTGGCCTTGAACGCTGCCAGGAATGGGGCATCCACTGCTTCTCTGAGCAGCCTGTCCCAGTGCCTCACCACCCTCACAGTGAAGAATTTATTCCTAACACCCAATCCAAATCCACCCTCCCAATTTTATAGGGCGCCATCACCATGAACTTACACTTTCAGTGGGGTCTTCCATGGCTTTGACAAAACGACAGGACTCCACCGTGCACGAGCGAACCGTTTCGGTCCTGCCCTCTCGGAACAGGCGTGTCATGGATGCTTCATATGTTAGAGAAAACTTTCCCATGTCCTTGGAAAAGGGAAAAATAAGAACTTAAAGGTTTAGACAGACTTGGCCCCTCTTTCTTAATCAACATTCCAAGCAAAGCACACAGGCTATGAATCACTGCACAAATAAAACTCAACATTTGAGTTTTCAGTAGCCCACCATTAGCCCCCCTTACCCAAAGATAATAAAGGCAAAAATAAGAATCGTAGCAGGATTTGATAAACAATAACAGAACAACCAGATTAGCAAGGAGTACTCTCTGCATTTCATATTCAACCCTCTTCAGTTTAAAAGAGAGGCTGAATGTTGCTACATTGGTCTCTTCTGACAGCACAATACAGAAAAAGAGAACTAACAGAAGAAAATACAGATAGGGATTTCTGTTAATCCTCTTAGGGAGTGTCCATGACTACTGCATCCTGTGTGACTCTAATCTGAAAGGTAAATTTGACATTGTTTATGTGTTTATGAACACAGCTACTAGAAGTTTCATAACTTCCTTCTAGTACAAAATGCCTAGGGGTACATCAACTAAGCAGAAGAGAAAAATTCAGAAATGTATCAATATGTGAGCCGTGGTAGAGTTGATGTTCAACTAGTAATCTGCTTAGGGTTTGTATCAATTTGCACTGAATGTCTTTGACAACCTTGTACAAGGAAGATTACCCTACACAGTCACATGTTCAGTCACAGACACGTTACACCCAGCCTAGGGAGCCTCCGTAGGGCAGAAACATTCTGTTCTTACCCGGTAGTGAGCGAGCTGCAGGGCAAGCTGCACAAAGGCATCAGGGCTGGTTTTCACTTTCTTTATTAGTCCTTTCCCAAAACCATCAAAACAAAATGAACAGAAGTCCACATCATCTGCTAGAGTTACAGCAGTGCTCAGAGACTTCTCAATCACTTCTTGGCACTTAAATAAACAAACAAACAAACACCTGTATGTATACAAGCATGCATTCATGGCATTTGAGAGACCTATTGAAAAAGTACAAGTATTTTTAACTGTTAAACAGGAAATGCTTGCCTTTATGCATGCCAGGAACATCATTACCTAAGTAATTTCCCTTTAGAGAAAGAAAAGACGCTATCTTTGCTAGAAAGTTAAAATTCAAAAAGGCAATAAAAATGTTTTAAGCCAGTACACATCCAAAAATAACTCATAAAACCCACCAGCATTAAAACTGTTCAGATCAGGAGAATATAAAAGAATGGCCTACAGTTACAGAATGGCATTAGCAGTATGCCTTCCAAGCTCCCATACATGCTTAATTAAATAAATCACCAGCCATTAGCTTTTTATTCAAAATTAAAATCCAAATAGGTGGTGGCAGTTTTTCTAGAAACTTGAGCAAAAAAAAAACAACAATCAACTTAGAAAATTCAAATCTTATTAGATGAACTATGAACACAAAAAAACCCAGCTATTCTAAAGGAACTATTAGAGAAGAGTATTTGTTGTGAAAACACTAATGAAACCTCAGCAAGTAAATGTTTATTTTAATACAGTCATTTAAAAGAGGTGGCCATTTATTTTTGACATATTGCCAACCAAGAAAACTTCTAGTAAAACACTGGCATTTCCCAGTCAGAATTTTTAAAGATTAACATCAAAACCTCCTGATTTTGTAAGCAAACTGAGTAATGACTACACACAAAGTACACAACCTACAGGACCAAAAGGAATTTAGAACTGATTTATAGGTTTATCAATAATTACATAAATTATTTGACCACTGGGGAAAAGAGGCATTTCTTCCTCATACCACTAAATCTTCTGTACTTACTTCTTCTGGAATTTCCCATTGCAGTTTGGTAGGAATGGGAATATTGGGATTGGGATCTCCTCTGCAATGTCCATCTACTGAATAGCACAGTTCAAGATACTCAGTTGCCATCACATTCTGCAAAGAATGACACTTCTTCAGAATTGCAACACATTACTTACTGCCATGGAATTAGGATTTCATTGTGAAAGCAATATAACCTATTTTCACTACACAGCAAAATAAAACACACAATCCATTTCCAAATACTGAAAACAACTGCAATGAAGCCCCATTTTTACAAGAGGAACACCAGATGTGCACCAAACACTTATTTAATTACGCTGGTGCATTTTGCTAGATGCTACTGGTTTAATAAAAACCTTTTCAATTCAAAACCCACCTCAAATGAAGTAGAAGCAAAAAAACCAAACTCAGACTTCAGTATCTTTGTTCAATTTAGATTCTAGAGAATTTCTTCAAGTGTGTTATTTGTCAAAACTAATTCATCGAGCAGTAATTTATTTCAGAGTAAGTGCAAATCCTGCAACAACTCAATTATTTTTAAGATTTGTATCCCTTTCAAAATCGCACTTTATTTTACATGTGCACTAGAGCTCCTGGGTGGAAAGACGCATGTTCCAAGATGAACAACACAACTTGAACAGACATAAAAGGCTTTGTCTTATAAGATAGCAAGCATCCTCAATGTTAAAAAAAAATAAAAATCAAGAATCAACAAACTCACATACAAACACAAAGAACTACCAAAAGATTTGAATCTGCTCAATATGGAAAGAAAAAGCTTGATGATTGTCAATGATTGATTTCTAATCTCTTATTTTAATTTCATTTTCTTTTCATGTTCTCATTTCACTTACTGGTCAGAACATGACAACCATGAAATAAAGCTTAATCCATTCAATTCTAAAAATAGACAATCTGTAAAGAGCTAACAACAGACAACTTTCTAGAAAATGAGATCTTGTTTCAGTAATCTAAATTCTTAGCAGAAAATGTATCAATTAGTATTAAGTACAGATATATGAATTAAGCATATAATATCATTCATTAAAAGTAAAAAAAGTATCCCTCTTTCACTGAGATCGTCTACATGGCATTGTCATGTCACTCTCAAATCAGTCTGGCCTTCTTTCTTCCCTGGATGGAGAACGCAATGAGGCTTTTTTTTTGTTCTTATACACATGGAAGCACTTCTATAACAAAACTCAGAAATTACTTGGGGGGCCAATTACACTCAAGACCCATTTGCACAAATACATACAAAATCAAAATTAAATAACATTTTGGAAATAGTTTTAATTTATTTGAGTCACATAACTGTTTGTAGGTTTAAGCTTCAAAATGAAAACAAGGAAAAAAAATCAAGTAGGATTTCAAGAATTAAACTAAGCATATAATGAATGCAAAGCAAAATAAATTTACTGTATTCATTGCAAATAAATACAAGAGATAATGTCAACAGCATATCAGTCTGCATCTTGGCAAACAATGCTTAGACAAAAAGTAAAACTGTGTATAACTTTCTACATTTTAAAAGTAAGCATGGGAGTTTTATAGCACAAGAAAACTTAAGAGCTTTAGGAAAATGTACATACAAAAATTACAATGCCATATCAAAGAGGCAATAATCTGTGGATTTAAAACATTAAAGAAAAGGTAGCTGGGGAGGTGTATCACTATTCTGTGAAGACATCTAAGCTCACTAAAATGCTGGCCTTCAAAAACCAGCAGCTTCTTAAGTGAGGGTTTGGGATCTTTTTCGAATTCTACAGTTGCTGTAGCCATAGGCCCCAGGTCACTCCTCAGCAACGTGAATGCAAGGGACTGAAAGTCACTGCTGACCTTCAGGGCTGCTGCAAGCCCCTGCACATTATCTTCTGCATCAGCTCTTTGTGCCAAGCACCTACCTCCCACAGGTGTCCAACAATAGGAGCATCTGCCCAGGAGTGCTCTGCATTCAGACCCATTCTGCCATTTTTGAATATTATAAGAGTGAATGACTTATCAAACCACCTACAAAAGAAATCAAGATTTCTTTACGGTTTTGTACATTTCAAAAGAATTTTTGTATTGTAACCTCCTCTCTCTCTAAAATTCATATTCAAATCCACTAGAACCTATCCTTTTTAATATAAGGACATTTAAATAAATAGAAGTTTGAACCTCATGAAGTTCAACAAGGTTAACAACAGGGCCCTGCACCGGGGTCAAGACAATGCTCAGTTCAACAGACTGATGGATGAATGATTTGGCAGCTCTGCAGAGAAGGACTTGGGGATGAAAAGTTCATCATGAGCTGTCAAGGGGCACTTGGAGCCCAGAAAGCCAATGCTGTCCTGGGCTGCTTAAGAAGCAGCATGGCCAGAAGGGTGAGGGAGGGCATTCTGCCTCTTTACTCCCCTCTGATGGGATCCCACCTAGAGAGCTGTGTCCAGCCCTGGGGTTCTCAGCACAAGAGGACATAGGACTGTTAGCTGGGTCAGAGGAGAGTCATGAAAATATTCCAGCAGGAGTGCTGGAATACTTCTCCCATGAAGAAAGGGTGAGTTGGGCTTGTTGTTGAGTCTGGAAAAGGCTCTGGGAACACCTTGCAGCCCTTCAATTTATAAAGGGAGCTTATAAAAAAAGCTGAGAAAGGCTTTTTGTCATGGCTCATAGTGACAGGACACAGGGCAACAGATATAAACTGAAAGAGGGTAAATTTAGGTATGGTATAATGGAGAAATATTTTTTACAGTGGGCTGGTGAGACACTGGAACAGATTGTCCAGAGAAGCTGTGGATGCCCTGTCATTGCAAATGTTCAAGGTCAGGTTGTACTGGGCTCTGAGCAATCTGATGCAGTGAAAGTTGTCCCTTTCTGTCGCAAAGGTGGGTGGAACTAGATGAAGGTCCCTACTAACCCAAACCCTTCTGTGATTCTGTGGAATTTATCAACTTAAAAGTCATCATAAATTCATATGTATTAGCAAATTCTAAAAAAAAGGAAGGCATTTTCCACAGCGTCAATACTGCACCTGTCATAACATTTGCCATGTATCAATGATTTTGCATATGCATCCAGTGACTTCACTGGCTCCTCCTTCCTGTACCCCTGCTCCATGTCATCCAATGTCACAAAAAATGCTGCTTTCTCAATAGCATCTAAGGACTGCTTGTTCTTTCCACGGCTAAAATAAGCCTGACGAGCCTTAGCCCATGGTACTCTGTAAAAAAAAAATTGGTTTATAGCCAGATTGTATTAAATTGTCAATGTTTGATTACTGTTAAAATCACTATAAGACATTCCTCCTACTTCTGTGGAATTTGACACAGCTACTTTCTTTGCATTTAAACTCTGAGAGCTGTGAAAAGCTCTGACAATTCTTGTACAGTGGAATCCTAGGAACCAATTCAACTCATCATCACACACGTGCAAAACTTCATCCTCAGAAATTCAACATTTCGGCGCATGCAATACCTACAGCATGGATCATCTTCACTTAAAATTAAACAAAAGAAAGTGTCTGTTATAAGGAAGATGACAACAGTAAAAATAATAATTTGCATATAGGATTGTCACTGCAAAATTTTTTTAACTCCACACAATTAAAAGTGACTGAAGCAGTGTTACACATCATCAATATACAAATCAGTGACCAAGGTATAAACAACTGACTGCAGACTATTTTAAAATTCTAAAGCCAATATCCAATGATTATGTTATGCAATAATTTCTAAAAACTAAACTTATTTAAAAAGTAATAAGCACCATACCTATCTCCTGCAGTAAGAGCTGCAAGTTTCTCTTCACCAGGCTGAGGTTCTGAATCATCCTCAAGAATTCTCTGTATTTGCTGTTCAATTTCTCGGGGTCTCAACAGTCTGCCATCATGGTACAGCCACACTTTGAAGTAACGGCCCTTGTGGTACACAACAATGTGCTTGCTGTCTTTCACATGCTGGAGGGTATCTAGAATTGCAAACACAAAGCCGAAGTCTAAAACACTAATGCACTAAATAACATCAGATGCCTATTGCATGCACTACAAGTTAATTTAGCACCCCATGGTATTTCATCACAAAGATGCCCCCATGAAACAGTCAAATACCCAGATCTGACAGTCATTTCCACATATAGCACCACCACTTTCTACACTGCAGGCCACTATCAAGCAACTAAATCTATATTCCTGTATCTGAAAAATGAGCATTAGCTGTGTAGCCTGGTGAAGAATATGCTAGATGAGTATCAGGAAAGGTATTTTTAAATCATTTGCAATTAGGTCCTAGACAATTCATGCAGAGTCTTAAGAAACTCAGAATTTATACCATCAGCTTTTGTTTACATTTGTCTTGGCAGATGCAGAGTGAATATTCCATATATGGCTAAAATCTGTAATGTTATGTGAAGCAGAAAATGAGGCCACATTTTTCCCTCATTTTACCATCTACTTGGCCTAACTGGGATAAGCTTAAATTTAGTCACAAAGGCTTTGTATCAAACCACAGGTGAAGTCGTTCACTCCATAGCATGTTTTGTCAAAAATCATCACTATTTAACTGCTGCTCAAGGGACAATACAATGTTCATCAAGATTTTCTCACCAATTAATAGGAAAACAAGTTTTTCCCTTTTTTTTTCTTTAGGAACTGTAATATACATAAAGTGAAATCAGGAGACAAGGAGTCAAGCTGCCCATGAGAATGTGTGAAAAATGTTTTTGGAACTCACTTAGACATATACAGAATGACACAATTGTTTTTCCTTTAGAAAAACAGAAACAAAGCAAAATGGAAAAAGTGTAATAGGAAATGTGAAAAGCCCAGGAGAAAAAGACAGTAATTGTTATATTGACTATAGTTTAATTTGAGAGACTTTAAACAGGAGAAACTGAGGAGAACCTCTAAGACATACAGGATGTATTTTAATCAGGTGCCAGTTAGAATGAGCCACTTCTACACTTCTGTACAAAACTCATTTTAGACTGAAAGAAAACCAATGCTAAATGCAAACTGTTTATACCTTTTATTTTATTGAGAACAGGGAAGGGGCAAGGGTTGCACTCTCAGTACTTGAGTATTGCAGTAAGCTAAATAAGAGAGTAGCTCATAGACTAAAGTTGTCCAGGAGAGATTTAATAACCTGCTCGTCTATTTAAGCTACTGGTTATGACTCGGAGTAATGACACCAGGGATGTCCTTTCCTTCAGTTTGCAGATAAAGCTGCCTGAGGCATAGCTTGAAAAAAAATTCCTCAACAATCTAGCAAAAGCCAGCAGCAGAACTGAGAGCAAAGTCCTTATCTGACACATGCACCTACTGCTTTATCCACTATCCAATGACACTCCTCCCCCTTATCCAGCTTCTTACAGCAAATGTCAGTCTCCAGCAGGGAAGAGTGGGCAGATCCCTGCATCTGCCTAGAAACACTTTGTTTTGAATTCTGTAGTTGAGTGGGAGTAACAAGTTTGAAGGCAGTTTGGAACATTAGAGTGAGTTACAGGCCTCACAGAAAGCAAAAAAAAACATCCTGTCTTCAAGTGGCAGCCTCTACGTGCATTTCCAACGGAGGTGAGTAAATAATAACTCCTGCTCATGTTTCACTGTGATGCTGCCACAATGACACACTGTTGGGTAAACAGCTGAAATCAGTTCTAAGAGGCTCTTCAGAATATTATATGACTAGAGAAGCCTAGATACAGCTTTATCTTCCATAGAAAAACACGCCAGCACAAGTCTCCACTAAAATCGACTGTGAAGCTCTCAAAGAGAAAGCAAATGAATAGTGAAGTTTTCTTCCATCTGATGATTACAAATGGTAAGTCCTTCTAGATGCAATCTGACCCCACTTGCAGTGACAAAACTTAGGAAAAACAATAAAAGACAACAAAAAAATGCCACTTTTAATATTAAGACCTCAAAAATCATCTTGATCTTGGAAAAATAAAAGTAAAGATTATTTATAAATTCAAAAACAGGACAGACAATATTATCTTGAAGTTGGTTTTTTAATTTAAGGAGAAATACCACTAAAAGGCTTCAAAATCTCCCTAAAATTAAAGGCATCTAGGAACTCTACAGCAATCCATTACATCCTGAGTCTTGGAACACAGTATTGATCTACACTTGTGTCAGTCAGATCTTTATCTGGAAAACCAGATTTTTAGTAGAAAAGACACCAAGTCCTGAATTCCATCAGGGTGCTCATTCTCCTTGGCTGGCCCTGCTTACCTGATTCCTCTCCCGGGATACGGGAAGTGTTAAACATCCTTTCCCACTGAGCTGAGCAGAGTGGAACAGTGGATCCCATCAAAAGAATCTGTGAAGCAAACATACATTAAAACGTCATTTTGCATATACAATCAGAAAATTAAAAAGTAAAGAAAAAACCCCAAGATCTTGCTAAACAAAGGCTTGAGAAGAGTAAGATTTATAATACATTAATGCAGTGTTGAGTTTTTTCCTCCCTGTTCATGGTCTTTCCTTAAACTACATGTGGAATACTCCACAGACATTCCAGAGCCATTATTTTTCCCCTTTTACCAAAAACTCACCCTCCATGAGGGAAGACTGAAGCTAGCTAGCACCTGAAATTCTCCATGAGTGGTCTAGATGCAAAACTTAACACATGCAGCATGCATTACCCCTTAATTCATTCTTTTAAGCTATTTATGGCTGTGCAGGAACAAAAGTTCACATTTCTCAGACTTGTAGTTCCATTCAATTAATCACATCCCTTCCATGATCTTGAAAAAACCTACTTAATTGTTTCCACAGTCTTTGTTTACTACAATACACAGGCACTGGATAGTACAGAAACTCAAATGGGATTTGCCTTTTTGCTACCTAGAAATTAGTGCAACACAGGATGTTAGCATCATATTAGGCTGGCCCACTCTTGGTGTCAAGTGGCCTTCAGACCTCTATCCCAACCATCCTGTATTGTATCCATACAATTCTGTATTTTTGACAGTTGCTAGTTCCTGCCCATGTGCAATTCAAGCAAAAGCCAAGATGATATGGACCACAAAAATTCATCACAATATGACATTCCTCTCCCATTCTGAAAGCTGGTCAGCTTCTCACAGATTGTGTTGGAAAAAGATCAAAAACCATTTAAACTGATATACATACTGGCTTGATTTCTTGTCTGTCCAGTTTTTTCCGATAGAGCAGGATGGCGTGGATAATATTACCAGCTCTAGCTGCCTGCAGGGTTGTGGGATATAAAGAAAGGAAGTCCTGTAAAGTAGATAAGAATCATAAGTTAAAGATTACCAGGCTACCTTAAAGTGTACTTCTCATCCATATACTTAAACGTTTATTCTGGACAATGTAGAAAAGGCTTTAAAATTTATGAAGTTTACAAGTGCGGTGAGCTGATGAAACTTTTCTTCAGTAGTCACAATCTCCTTAAAACATTATTAATTGTTTAAGTAGAAAAGACAGTGCTACATAAAACTTGATCCAAGACCATCATATTTCTTTTTTCCTTTTTATTTTCAATCTTTTACAATTTTACTTCCTGTATGTACACTTGCCAGCATGAGCACACACCTCCTTCAGCTGTGTTACCCATGAAGTTTTTTACATGCAGATTTTGGAAGATTACTCTTTACAGCAAGGACAAAACTGATTAAGTCATTATTGCTTAAGATTGCCAAAGTGGCAGCTGTGCTAGGGCTGCTAAGACAGGAGTTTGTGTCACACACTTCAGTATGTGACATACTTGGAGGTACCTGAAGACACTGGCTGCAGGTTATACCAGAAGAAAGAAAAACAAAGGTTACGTCCTCATGGCAATAGATTTCTAAGCAGAAAGACACCATGAAGTAAGATGCCTGCCAGAAATGTTACAGTTTCTATGCAACATAAGGTGCTGATAGGATTTATTTACCCACCATTGCAAAATAGTTGCTATTAACCATGATTGGTCCACGTCCTCTAAGGTAGATGTATTCTTCCCACCAATCACTAACCTGCAGCAGGAAGGAAAAAAAAAATTAGTAAAATCTCATCATTTTCACAGTTTAAGTCCTCTATGTTGATGGCTGCATAAGACAACATTCCATGCAGAAATGGAAAGGAAACTGCTAGCACTTAAAAAGACAATAATCCCCACCCTGCTTATTTCCATCAGATTTCAGGGAAAACAGGGAAAAAAAGGGTGAGAAAACTAAATCAAATTCAGCTATATGTCTCTGATAAGGTTTCAAAGAAGTCATGTTCTCCACATAATATTTAAAATGTATCAGATCTCCTGAATGCTTTACTGCCTTTGCCAGGACAGGTTAGGCTACCTGGGTACAAGTACATTAGATAATATATCAAGAAGGAATTAACCTTGCAGTTCTCACTAGGATGCTGAGGGATATTGGATATTTTTTTGGTAAGAAAAAAAAGAAAACATAGCTCAACAGCTGAACAGATACAGTTCTTTATTTTTATATGCCTTAGCTGCTCTATACTAAAAAACTGTTCTAAATCATTCTTCTAAACTACCTGGGTAGCCAGGTCCATTATTGAGTTATCAAACTCAACAAGCAAATAAGCAAACCCCAAAAGCAATCCTAACAGCAAAATTCTCCAGAATAATAAAACAAAAAATAAGCATGCATTTTTTCAAGTTTCATTCACCTTTGCTCACCATACTGTTTACCAAATCATACAAATAATTTACATGCAAAGTCACATGCACTTAAAAAAAAAATTAAACAGTTTCAATTTCCTTCTTTTACATTTAAGAAATAATGCAGTTTAAGCCAAAAAGAGCGCCAGGGAACAAATAATGTAATTTGAACAACTGAGCTTCCTATTTATCTACTTACATAATTGGTGGCCCACCAGGATTTTAGCTTCAAATACCACTGAAGCCTTGGTCCCAAATTAAAAGCAAAATCTTTGGCAAGACCCTCCATTCTTTTGAACTTTTCATCATTCATAAGTGGTCGAACTGACTCCAGATACTAGAACACAAGAAAAGAATCAGTGTTCCTGATTAGTGCAGGAACTAATACACAGCTTCTCACCATTCCTACAGAAAACACTTTAGCATTAAACAAAGATTATCCACTCTCAATCCATAAGGCTACAAGTACCATGTTTTTAAAATAAGAGTATATGTTCTTCTAAATGTCTGCTGCAAACTTCAAAAAATAAAATATTTCTTCAGACATTTGTGAGCAAAACACAAGTGGAAGAGGCAACTTTTCTAAGTATTTTCCACTCCAAAGGGTAAGGCATGCTACTTCTTCAGTAGCAGACCGAGATTTTTCTTTTTCTCCTCTAAAGATCAAACCTTCAGTTTCTGTGACATACTGCCATATTTACCCACTTTGCTACAAGATTTTGTGTTATGACAGACATATTTAATAACATTGCAGAACTGGGAAGGCTAACAAAAGTGTGCTTCAAACCCCCTGGAAATCACACTTTGTGGCACAGCCTTACAACAACAGGCATTATGTCATCCAGTGTGAATCACACTGGCTTCAAACTGTCACCAGTTTCACTGGTTTGTCACAGCCTTTATTTTCATTTCCATGCAGAAGTTTGAATCTCTTACACCATATTAATACCACTGTGCAGTTTTTCATGAGGAATGGCAAAAACATCCCAAAAAGCATCTAGGATTCTGTGTAACTGAAGAAAATAAACTGGTGAATGTACATACCCTATTAACTGTGTCTTTAACGGCTGGAACTGGTAATCGTGGTAACGATGTCTGGAAACTGTATAGCATGGGTTTACGCCCTGAGAAAAGTTTTACAAGGGTCTGAAGAAAAGCAAAAACAAAATACACACACCAAATTATTAGGTTCAACAGAAGAACAACAACAGACTAAATGTGTAATGTAACTTGCAGTCATTTTCACTGGTAAATTATACTGTACTAGATTTAGGAAACTACTCCATTTATCAGACTCCATTTATCAGAATTTCACATGAAAAAAAAGGCCTTGACAGAAACTAACTTCCTAAAGTTTAACAACATGGCAGTGGAAGAGCAAGATAGGCATGGTCATTCCTGACTTCCCAGTTATCATCCTGTCACAGACAATATTGCTGTTTATGTAGGGCACACTTTGATCTTAATATAAATATAGTTACTTAGCACTTCTTTTCTTTATATATTCCCCTCGGGAAAGATTAAAAAACTCACTTCTACCACGTGACCTTTTACTATATTACACTATAGTAGATACTAGAAACATATGTAAATTGTGCTTCAAAACACAATCATTATCAAGCCTGTGACTCAGCTAAGGTTTCTAGATAACTACGGTAATCTTTAAAAATAATAATTATGCTTTTTTATCATGGCTTAATATTTTCCAAAGTTACAGCTCAACATCAGTAATAGGATTGATGTTACAGGGAGTTAATTCAAGCATGAATCAATCACAGGTAGTCTACTGCATGATTTGAATATAGCAAATTGTGCAAGCATGCCAGTGTTACACCCAGTGCTTGTGTTATCAAAAAACCCCCCAGCAATGAAACAAAAAAGCCAGAGAGAACTTAGCTTCAGATATTGCAGAATCTCCTGTGCTCCACAGGAGAGTGAAAACTACTTTTCAGTTGCAGCACACACTAAGCCAAAATTCTAGGCCATGCAACTTCTTGGCTACTCATGGAAGGATTTTGACACTGCCACCCTATGTCAGCATGAAAGTCAAGTGGAGTGATTGGATTTTCCAACAACCCAGTGGAACTTTTACTGTCAAAGTGTAATCTTGGTCCAATACACAGAATAATATATATAAGCCAACAGACAAGACAGAATAAAACACAGGATGCCATTTCACTACTAAATTCTGAAAATGTCTCCCAACAAAACTGTTGGAATGTGGAACTTTTCCTCCCTCTCAGCTTCCTGGATCAGCACAGCTAGAGGAGACAGTTTTAGGCAGCACAAAACAACTAACAATTGCAGAGTATTACCAGCCACAAAGACCTCCCTGCAAATGGATCTGTATCACAGCCATCAGACGTACATGGGATGCACCACAGTGGGTTGCCAATGAAATCCAGTTGTGCTTCAGGACAAGATAAATTTGGAAACAGGTGGGAAAGAGAAAGCTCAGCCTTTCATCTGGAAATCTAATTTCATACTTGCAGACAATTTTATTCCAAAACTCTTAAGCCAGAAAAGGCTAAAATTATTTTAAGAGAGCACCTGCACAACTGACAAAAACCAGCAAACACGTTTCACAGTACTTATCTCTAAAGAAAACTTGTAATAGAGAAATTATAATAGCTTGAGACCAATAAAGTGCTCTGACAGACACACACATTTCATTACATCACTGACTTCATATGCAGACACAGCAAACAATGTCACTCTAACATATGTTGCATCTCTTCACATACAATCACCAGTTTTTAACTTATTTTTTAAAATGGCAACTAATATTTGGATTTTCCCCTAAGACTGATACAGGAAATTTGATTTTACGAGGTAAAATACGCTGATTAAAAGTGCCACCAGACTTCCAACCAGTCTGAAAAATCACTTTGTACTGTGACTGAAATTAGAGTTCAGGTTTTTGATCTGCATGATCATTTGAAGAGAAAACAGTTTTGTAAAAATCTAGAAAGTTAGGATAGTTGGGGCTGTTTCACTAGTTTTGCTGGGTCTAGTTAAATAGCCTTTTATAGAAGGTATAGATGAGACACTGTTGGGCATACATCTTCAGTGTACTTTTAAACACATACAAAACACAATAAAATACATATGCAACACATATGGTACACAAAAATTGATAAATACAATATGCACCAAAGCACAGTAAGTAGCATTACAGTCCATACTGTTTTAAGGTTGATAAGGCAATATTAAGAGCTTTGAAGAATCTATCTGGTAGGACATGCTGAAAACCAAGGCAGCTACAGCTCCAAGCAATTGACAGAAAGCCTTACCATTGAGAGCCTCTGGACTGTACCAATTTGGGTCATGAGGCTGCTACTGCTTCCAGGAGAAACCATCAATTAGAAATTTCACTTGTACCAGACAAACATTAAACTCTATTTTCGTGTACACCATTCTGGATACCCATCCTTGAATAGCTCCCATAGTAAATAATGAGCTGTGCTTAGTTTAACATACATCTGTTAATTTTTGAGGCTGCAGAGACTAATTTTATTGCAGAGATTATTTTATTACAGTACAGAAACTGGGCTATTCCTACCACAATACAGGGAAAAGTGAGATGGAAGAACCAAGTCCAAGCAGCAAAACCTCACTTCATCTCTTGCAGCACCGACATCTAAGTTTCCTCACTTTATACCTACCATATCCTTTAAGAATCCTTTTCCAAAGCACCACAACAATCAATCCACAGGGGACATACCACTCTCACCTTATCTTTATCGGAAAATTGCATAACACGCTACCTACACCTTATGCTTCTTCCCCAACTCATTCTGGAGACATGCCAATAAATCAGTTGAGAGGACACTCAGCAATATTTTCTTCAAGCAGAAGAATAATTTTATAATGGATGACTAGAAACCGTAACATTACAACAAAGAATTAGGGGAGCCCTTTCTGTGAGGACAAGATTCTTTGGTGCTGTAGCCAAAGATCTTTAACTGCACTTGCACATAGAGAAAAAGCAGATATTGAGTCACACAGGCCCAAGGCATTGGACAACTTAGGAGTTACTCTTGAAGTGTTCACTCTTCCTTCTAAAAGGCCATGATGAAGAGTTTCATTACAGCATTAGAAGGGTAACAGCAGAAATAGCTGCCTAACAGCCTCCTGTCCTATGACGAAAAAAAACCACAAGAAAGAAATAAAACTTCAAAATTTTCCCTTGAAGCTTTGAATACTGATCAGTTAGAAGTTAAGATGAAATGAAACCAACATATCCTTACCATCCAAAACTTGGTGCCAGCACTAAGCTTGCCATGCTCAGAGAACATCCAGCCATGGTAGGAGAGCAGCATTTTCAGGGAGTAGCGCATTGTGACGATAAGGGCAACCCAAAGCCCTGTGCCAAAAAGTACTCCACTCACAATGTTCTGTGTTTGGTTTGACATATAGCCACTATTTAAAACAAAAGCCAGCACATGCCAGTTAGTGTCCATTTAAGTTCCAAAGAGAAGCTGGTATTGCTAACATAAGTCTAATAGTAGCACAGACAGGCCTTACACAAGCTTTATGCCTGCTTCCCCTGCTTTTATAAATTCCTTTCCAAAGACCTTTTCAGGCAGCAACATCAAAGGCCACAAAAGTTCCCAAATGTGCCTCCCAAATACCTAGAACTATGCAGCAATACTGGTACAACCTCCCTATTTCATATCCTCATACATCTGCTTATTTGGCTTATGGTGTCACAAATGTACTGTTCCAAAACTGATACATTTTAACAGGAATAGCTTTAAGAGCAGCTGCAAATAAAACTAATTTCCCTTTACAGAAACATTAACATTTTAGTCTACTTACGTTGTATCAAGTGTTCTGTTGATCTTGGCTATTATCCCTAAGGAAGGATCAATTTTAGCATACATGGTTGACATCACACCCACAACTACAATAAGCCAGCTAGATGGGCTAGCAGGGTAAACACCGGTGATAATTCCGTTCTGGAAAGAAAAGCCTTCACATAATTTTTTCATACCAAAGTGACTGACTTCATATTACCATGGAAAGAAACAAAAATCAACACATTTAAGTCATTTAGTTATAAACAAGTAGTTAAGACTATCCAACATTTTCTTACATGAGATTATCTCAGCAGCAGGGAATGGATTTACTTAAATTTGAAATTTTAACAATGATATCAACAATAAAAGTAACTTTTACATTCTCTTGCAGATACCACTGATCCTGCTGCAAATCTTACTAAAAACAGTGAAACTAACTAACAACTCTAAAACAGATGACACTTCAATAATTCCGGCTTACACTGAGTTAGACCCTTCTATATGAATACATGGCAAAAATATCCTACTGAACAAGAATTAACAAAGTTAATTCTGAGAACCAGAATTAACTTTTTTAATGTAATTTAAACAGTTCTTCTCATGGCTTTACAAGAAAATTTTAACAAGATTTCTGTTAATATGTTCATGTTTTTGAAAGAGATGTTGAAGATAACCAGTAGTTTATGTAGATTGCTACTAATGAAACAGATATTTACAATTACAATCCCATGAACAAAACAATCTTTATCAAATACCTCAACAGAAACAATACTACTTAGCTATAATACTGTACCTTGTACCTCTACGACATATGACATTAAAGATCACAACTAGTAGAACTTTGGAATTCTGCTAAAAGATTACATTATCATGTGGTGCAGGAAGAGAAGGAAGTCAGTTAATTTCTACATCTGCTTCATCTTGCTCCCACAGAATAAATAAAAATTATGTACCCTTTCAGTCTTTACAGTACCATGCTGTGGCAATTTCCTCAGCACCTCTTGTCTTAAATAAAACCCCCTAAGTCTTTCGCAATGAGGAACCTTATTTACTGTAAAGGGGAAAAAAATCAGTTTTCCACAAAAAAACTTCAACAAATTCATAAAAAATTAAATAACCCAGAAGTTTGGTGGACTGGACTAGTTTAGCATACCTTGAATCTGATGAACTTCTTCTTCCATGAATAGACACCAGACAGGTAAATCTGTTTGAGTGCCTCATGGCTCATACGCAGGTCAATCCCATCTGGAGTTACTGTAAACTGAAAAGCTACTGCCTGATGAGCTTCCGCCATTTTCAGAGAGAGATCTGTCAAAAAACAAAGTTTAGAAAGGGCATTTCCCTCTTGTTCAGAGGAACTAGGACCTAGTCCATCTCTAGCAAGATATGGCAAATCTTGACCATGATTTTGGCAAAGATTTCCAAGTATGAAAAATTTATATATACTACTTGCCTTTTCCTTACAGGCTCTGCTTGCACTTTAGTCTGAGTGTCCTGTGAGTGTCCTGAAGGTTAATTTAAGGCACCTCTTTTAACCAAACCAGCTGCAAATGGAAACAAAACGTGTGTAACTCAGGCATTTTGATTTTGCATCACAACAGCTGTGTATCCCCTATACATGCAATACAAAAAAAAAATAAATCAGAGTGGAACAGAAAGTGAAAGCCAAAACATTTAGGAAAAAGCATATCACAGGTACAGAGTATCTTACATTTCAAAGAATATTCAGAAAATGTTTTATTTGAAACACAAGGTATCCAAAGTTTTCACCTCAGCTAGAAAAACAAAGCTGCTTCTGGCCACATCTTCTCCCAAAATCTTTTTCATACCCTAATTTCAAGATGATTACTCAAAGCAATAAGAGGCTATAGTCCCTGTGGCTCTGTGCTGTGACTGGCAAATAACTACAAAAATCAAAACTATGCAGAGTTGAGGAAACCAAATCACAATTGTCAGAAAAATTACTTCTTCAAAGAAATCTGAAACTATGATGAAATTTCATGTAATTGCAGCTCAACTTAACTGCCCAAACAAATCTCAACAACCACGCCAATATAGACAGAAGACAATTATACTGAGCAGTCACAAAAGGCTCAAATCAAAACCGCTGGAAGTTAAAACAGAAATGCAAACCCAATGTAGCCCAAGAATCCCACCATGTGCCTGAGAGTGTTCTGCAAACACCTCTTGAATTCTGTCAGGTCTGGGGCTGCAACCACTTCCTTTGGGATCCTCTTCCAGTGCTCAACCACCCTCTGTGTGAAAAACCTTTTCCAAATATCTAACCTAAACTTCCTCAAGAGAGCTCCAGGCCATTCCCTCAGGTTCTGTCACTGCTTGGTCACCAGAGAGAAGAGACCTGTACCTGCCTCTCCTCTTTCCCTCTCAAGGAAGTTGTAACTGCAATGAGGATGTCCCTCAGTCCCCTCTTCTCCAGGCTCAGCAGAGCAGGTGATCTCACCTTCTCCTTGTACCCTCTCTCCTCTCTAGACTCTTCACCATCCTCACAGCTCTCCTCTGGACTCTTAGAAAGAGCTTTATATATGTTATCACATTGTGGCACCCAAAACTGCCCCCAGCACTGGAGGTGAGGCTGCCCCAGTGCAGAGCAGGACAATCCCCTCCCTTTTCTGGCTGGTGATGCTGTCCCTGATGCCCCCAGGACAGGGTTGGCCCTCCTGGCTGCCAGGGCCCTGCTGGCTCAGATCCAGCTTCCCATAAACAGGACCCCCAGGGCCCTTTCCATGGCACTGCTCTACAGCCTCTCATTTCCTATCTATACACACAACCAGGGTTGTTGCCCTGTCCCAGGTGCAGAATCTGGCACTTGTCCTTGTTAAACTTCTGGGTAATTCCATAGCTTTTCTTAGTTCCTGTAACTAGCATTTATACATAAACACCCTGGAAGTTACTCCTACTAATTTTTGATTCAGACAAATGTTTTTTGAGCACTTACAATTAGAAAGTAGATTTTTGCAGACAGACTCTATGTATAACATTGAAGTGGTCAGAACTATGTATTCCTGAGGAGACCATCATGCTTCTCAGTCTCTTGTTCAACTTAATTTATTAGCTGACCAAAATTGTCATGCATAGCCCCAAAACCAATATCCTCCTAGAAGTATGACTAAACACTAGTGGAATTTATTGCCCTATCTGTAGGTCGGGATTCAAGGGCAAGTTTTAGATTGAGATTAGTACAAAACACATTATCAATACTAAGTGTTTTAAGGTTGCACTGGCATTTCTATGTAAGCAAAATCAAAGAAAGTACAACTACTTCACCCTTTTAAAATCCTAAAAGCTAGAATTCACATTTTGTTTGCCAACCTAAAGCTAGTAATTAAATTCTGGTAGACTCTCATGCCTGTTGAACAGCATGTGAGGACTAACCAGTGCAATTTAAATGGGCACTTCAAAAGCAGTTCATTATGACCAGAGTGCTGCTCCTCTAGTCTGTTAATATTCTACTTAACCAAAGTCACCTGAAACACAAAGAATGGGTGCCAACGTGTATGAGCAGAAAACCAGGCACTTGGAATGCAGCAATAACAGTAGGCTTAGGAAAAAATACACAATATAGAAAGAGAAGAAATACTCGGCAGAGATGAGTGAGGTATGTGCTGATGCACATAATCTGTTAAGGTTGCTGACCAACAGGCATGGATTCTTTGCAATATTTAATGGGTCTGTTCCTGGACCAGCCTACAGTGATCCACCCCTGCAATACAGCTACTGCTACAGTGCCTAATGGAAATCCACAGATCTCACAAATCCATCAGCCACTGCTCAGGTTTTAGAAGCTGGGTGAATCAAGGCACCTAAGGCTCACAGCATCCTAGAGATAGTAAGCAATTGATTTATGTGTGTGTAGTGTCTGATTAGAATAACAAAGAAGAACAAATTAGAAGAAAACAAAGTTCTTTGAACACCAGTTACAAAAGCTTTAACACGAGCCCTGTGTGCCCGAATAACAACTGCAATTTGTAGTACTTAATGACTCTGTCACTAACAACTACTTAATATGGGCTCTGCTGCAGGCAAGTATGAGGAAGTCAAAGTCAGCTGTCCATTCATTCATTTAAATTGGTCATTACCAGCTGACAAGAGAGCAATAAAGCAGGGAGAGGCAGCAGTAATACAGGGTATAACCTGAATTCAACAGGGTTTGAAAAAGCTTTCAAAGTCAAGAACATCTCATATGTTTAGTGGCACTATTAAGAGTGGGATGATAAAACCCCAACAAACACATACAAAGAACTCAACCGTTTTTGCATACAGGGAATCAGGCACCTGGACTTGTCTCAAGAAGGGCCAACATGTTCTGCTCAGTTCACTCACAGAATTTTGTATTTTGGAATGCCAGTGTCTTAAGTACAAGATCAGCTAGTTTCCCTTACCCTTCAACTCCACTGTGACTTCTCAGCCTAGAAATTTTTAATTAACCTCCTCTTTGTTTCTGAATGGAAAGAATTTCAGGAACCCCTTCGTTTTCAAGCACATGCTCTTTTTACTGCCCCAGGCAGAAAAAGATTCTAAATAGCGTCAAGCATTAACAGCCAACCTGACATTTTAATGAATCAAAATTTAACATTCTCATAAAAATAAATAAGCCTCATTAAGGAAAATATTCCTTATTCCCAAATGAAAAAAAATAAATTAATCCACCAAGAATTAATCCTGAATAAAGTAAACGAGCCCTGAAAACAAATACGGTCCAGTTCTAGAACTGTACTGCTTGACGTTAAGATGTGAAACAACAAAGCACCTGCTCCTTTTCATATTCCCTTCGTTTCCTTTAAAAACCATAAGCCTTTAACACTGCCCTGCATTACGATGGCGGAACACCAAAGGCTTCCCGCTCGGAGCCCTTGTTTTGCTCCTCGCCGGCCGGCTTAATGCCGAGCCGGAGCGCTTCCCTCGGCATTCCTGCGGAGCCACGTGCTCCGCGAACTGGGGGAAAGGGCACGGGCGGAGCCTCGGCCTTTTCAACTCGGCTCCGGGCAGCGCCCACAGCCTCCCTCACACAGCCGGCACCGCCACAGCAGCGGCTCTGAGCGCGGGCACCCGGTTCTGCAGCCCATGTCTGCGCAGCATACACTAATTAACCTCCCGAGAGCCATAAACTACAGCTCTTGACTTTCCTAGCAGCTTGGCAGAGTCTTACTCAAAGAGGGGAAAAAAACCCTCAGCACAATAATTTCTACAACTCATCTGAAAGGGCTATTTTCATTCCTTTCAGTGTTCTCTTACAATATTAATGTACCTTAAAAAAATCACACACTTGCCCCTTAAAATTTGGTTTATTGATTCTTTGCGAGTTTTTTTTCTTTTATTTAAAGAAGAAAGCTGCCTGTTCCCTGCTCTTATCTGGTTTCATTTAAATTCAAACATGCTGTAACAGTTGCAGATGTTTCTTCTCTTCCTTTTTCATACCTCTGCTTGAGCCAAACTAAACTAAGCACAATTTTTTCCTCATTGTTATAAACAAGAACTGCTAGGCTGGATGTTGCTTTTAAGTCAAGGAAACGCATTACACACTAGAAAGCTTGTGTGCTGACGGTCTGCAAAACTATGCTGCTACATCTACGATGCAAAAAGCATCCTCACACTGTTATTTTTGCAGTTTCAGGACATTTACTCCATAAAGACTGAGGTTTAACTCGCAGACCTTATTACTTCAGGATGCAGACACTGAACAGTCAGTGTTGGGACTCATATGTTCCTACAACCACTGAAGGAGATAAGGGCTTCAGCCCTGGAAAATCTGAGGCTAAGAGAGGTCCTACATGCAGGATGCTTCCATTTAAGTCAGGCATGCAAGAAGTTACCAGTGGTTGGCAATGTCTCTCTGAAGCACAGTGAAAGAACTGCCATGGTCATTTCAAAATAGCAGCAAGCCATGATACAAAAGCTAACTGCATTACAGCACAAAACAAGGAATTAATTCTTGAAGCTGTTACTCCTGGAAATGCTACTGAGCATGAATCTTTTTTTATCTTTCTGTGGATTTCGTACACTTTACATGGATAAAGTGATAGTGCTAAAAAAAATAAAGTCACACCTATACCTCACAACAAATGCAAATCCTAGGCTTTAAGAGGATGTCACTTGTTTCCTATACATTGCTTGGCTCATGCAATTCACTTTTCCCCTATTTCCTCTTCCTCTTGAATAGAAAAACCCCTGTCCTTTTTCCTTGTCAGGATTCTAAACATCTAACAAAAAGACATATTACTTAAACACAGTTTTCACATCAATACTCCTTTTCCTGCAAAGGAAATTAACAAATGCAGAGGAAAACTGAAGAGGCCTCATTCACTTGATCCCAAACAGCTTTGATGAAAGACTTAATTCTGTGACTCTCCCTTTCAAGAGTACATTGATAATTTAGTTTGAGTTTTTCCTCACAGGTCTCTGACACCTATTTATAGATTAGCTTTAATATGCAGGGCATATGACTGTCAGTAACCAAACCAAGATCATAAAACAATTCTTTCCAATTATTCTACTTGGATAATCAAAAATTGACATTTTTCTACAAAAAGCAATGGCTGCTGCATGTAGTTTCTCTGAGAACATGCCTAGGTACCACCACACACAGGTTTGACACTGTCAGAGCTCTCAGCCAGACATCCTTGGCACCCAAGGCATAAAATGTTCATAGATGGTGGGCAGACTTGCAGCATTACTTGCAGGTATGATGGCAGTTCTGAAATCAGAATTACCTGTACCATGGCATTTCTGAATTCAAAATTACCCAGAAACCCTCATAACTTCAGGCAGATACAAGGCACCACCAATCAAGCAATGAGAAGCATTTTATGGCAAAGGCTTTTGTCATAAAACAAAACTGACTCCTGCCAAGTTCCTACTAGGCAAGCTTAGAAGTAAAAAAAAACAACAACGCAAAACAAAACAAAAAATCCAATGAACCACAACAGGAACTTGACCCTGAAGAATTCTTCAATCGTTTCTTACAATAAACTAACTTACTACAATAAGCTTGGCACTCCAGTTTCAAATAGAGGCTGGTGAGGAGAAAAGTGTGATACTAAACTATTTAAAATGACATTGTTTAAGGAAGCTTTCAAGTTAAGAAGTGGAGAAAAACATCAGATGAAAGTACATTAAACCAAATTTTAATTAGTAAACATACTTTAAACTATATTAAAATTTCCATTTAAAGCTAGACACCTTGAATGAAGAATGGTTTTGGAAAACCAAGCAAGTACCCTAAAGTCTTGGTATGACCCCGAACCAGTTTATTTAAAAGAAAAGCGAGGGGGAGGGAATCTATTTCCATTAACATGCAAATCAGTAAGAGTTACTGTTTGAATGTGAAAAGCAGCCACAGAACACTAGAAAATAATTCTGGAGCTCCCAAAAGTTCTCATAAAAGACTTTAAGTCTGAAACCTCTTTAAATAATGAAAATATTGAAAAAATTTATCCATTTATATTTATTTTGCTGTCCATCAGATCTCCCTTCAGGAGGTGAGCTTGCTACAGCTTTTAAAAGAAAATGGACACACGAGATTTATTTTGTATGTTTAGTGATAACATATTTTGACACTTTAGGGTAGGCCACTGAATTTTAAGAGTCTGAGGACAGAATTAATGAAATTAAAACCAGTATTTAAACACTTGTACAGCAGTGCTGTGTTTGTGCTGAGACAGTGACCAAGTATTTCCTCTCAGTTGTGTAAGCCACTACTATGGAAATATACATTTTCTATCTCCCAGAAAGCCAAAACTATGAATGTATTTTGTTTTTCACAGATCAGTAAAGAACTTCGTATGCTCAAATCTGTTGATTTCATACCAGGCATTAAATCAAAAGAAAGAAAATTCCAAACACTGAGATGTTTATCCAGTCTCCTCATGCATTATTACTTGGATTTCACTTGGATTTCTGTTATTGATGGTCCTGTCAGTCCAAGCCTTCAGTACCACCTACACAAAGTATTCAGACGAAACTATGGCAGCTGACTTTGCCCAGACAGTGTGTTTGCAATGAAATTATACATAGTGAAGCACAACAAAGCCAGTGCCAACATCCTCAAATAACTTCCTAGCCTGTTCCTTTATTTTCACGCTTTGCCACCTGCTACAGTTCAATTGACCCATACAGTCATCCCAGAAGTGGATGCAAAAAACCAAACCAATAAAACCAACAGAAACCCCCATCCACCAGAGGGAAAAAAAACCAGCCAAAGTGAAACTGCTGATGGATTCACAAGTACAAGGAATGAAACGGGGAGCAGTGGCCGATAAATTAAAGGTTTTCACTGCCATCCAGATGGGACCTTGGCAGGCTGGAGCACCAGGCAGGCTGAAACCTTGTGAAGTTCAATAAGGAGAAGTGCAAAGTCCTGCAGGTGGGGAGGGCTAGCCCCACTCACCAGAGACTGAGGGGCTGGAAAGCAAAGCTCAGCAAGTGGCACACGGGCAGGAAGGGGCCCTGGCAGAGGCTGCAGAGGATGCTGACACAACCCTGGGGCATCAGGAGCACTGCTGCCACCAGCAGGGGAAGCGTCTCTGCCCTTCTACTCTGTGCATCTCAAAAACTCTGTGCAATTCTGGGCTCCCCAATGAGAGAAATGAAACTACTGGAGAGGATCCAGTGAAGAGCCAGTAAGAAGATTAAGGGCTCGAACTATCAAGCCTGCAGAGACGCTTTAAGAAATTTATTGTAGGAGTTTTCATAAGACATCTGCTGTAAAAAATAAACTTATAGAGCACTAAGGCCTGAACAAGAAATCTTGTGCTTCAACTGCTTTAAATGAACAGCACACCTTGAAATTCAAATGGGTAGTAGCAGCCAAATATTAAAAAAGAGCAAGTTTTCTGCAACTGACAAAAATATGCCAGTAGCTTGGAGGATAAAAGAAGCTGGACTTTGAAGAATGAACCCTTTAGAAAATTATTCATCTCAGTTTTTCAGCGTTACTGCAGTAACTTTGCCTTTGCTGAAAAGCACCAAAGTTTTATTATACAAGGTTTTCAGATGCATATTGGGATTTTAAACACCACTACCGTGCCCAGTGAAAGTCTGCCAGTTTTAAGGCAGCAGGTAGATTTCCTGAGCTGCCTTTGAGTGCCCCATATTTTGCAGTGATATGGTGGGAAATTGTACAAGCTCCTAATAAAAAATTAGGCTTGAAATTCAAGGCTACATGTATATACACCTATCTAGAGAAAACACTGACTGCTCCTACCTATTATTGATAATACAGTCATTAAAAATGACTGTATTATCAATAATAAAACAGATGTGACTTCAGTAAAGAATATGGAGGTTTTTCATGGGGTTTGCTACAAATACAATAATTTCAGGCACTGCAGTATACACTGCACAGCAGCATCCAGTAACTCAAAGTCCCATCCACTCTTGGGTCAGATAGTGGTGGGGAGGCAGTCACTCACATAAATGCCAAAATTCTGCCCTGCTGCAAGAGGATCGATAAGGTAATGCAGCTAACCAGGGAATGCCAAAAGGATGCCAAAGATGCTTTCACCTGTGTGCATGTTGATGCATAGTTGAACAAAACTAAAGCTATAGAAAAAGCATTCAGTTTAAGAGAAATCTAAACAAACAGCAAATTTGTCTGGAGTTCTATGCCTTTCAAAAGAAATTCAGGTCTTGTTCTACAGAATCTTCAGTAAACAGTATAAAATATGCAGATGAAACATTGAAAGACATGAGCAAAAAGACTGTCTGGTCTCTCATATCTGTTTCTTTGATATTCTCTTAGGCAATGGCACCTTCCTGTATATCGCACTCATGCAAAAAGGTATCAAGACACCAAAGCCTCAAAAAGAGCAGTTTATTGAGTTTATACTTAGCTCATGTGACATTCCACAAGGTGCTCACTTCTGAACTTAATATAAAGATTAACCAGACACAATTATTCACTTGAGAATTTCTATTTCTAAATTGCTTCCTTGCCTACTAACCTTCAATAATGTCTAATCATGCTTCAGTATATGGGATGACACAGATACTTGCTGCTTTCAAGTCTTACCAACAACTCAGCTATCTTACAATGACTAATCATATTTTTCAGACACAAAGTCTTTAAGATAAATATGAGAGAAGTGAAGCCAAATCATACCTGTGCAAAAATTTGCCACAAGGATTAAGTTTACTCAAGGCTTCTCAGGTGAACCTAATGACTATGGCATACAAATAAGAGAGAAACCAAAGAGTCACTCTCCTTTAAAGGCTGAATTAACATAGCACTGATGAAAACAAAATTAGCCTGACAGGTGTTCTCATGACACTTAAGTTGGGACAAGTTCTCGTATTTGATTGTTGCTAATTGGCTCCAATCCTTCCCACCCTCACCTACACCTGACAGGTGTGGTCTCTTGGAATTGCAAATGTCTTTAAGGATTTCTCACAACTAAGAGCAAATGCTGTGGCTCAAGCCAAGGTAGAGAACTGAACACATGTATCTGCCCAGCTACAGCAGCACTGGCACCCACAGCAATCCTTACCCACAGGGGAGGGTTTGAAATCAGAACAGCTAAGAAAGCTTCAGTAACTTGTGGCCCCACAGACAGTTTATGTCCTGACCTCAGTAGTTTTCCGAGATCACCTGTGGGTGAATATATTCATTACCCTCTGCAGATATCTCTTTTGGCATCTTGTGCTAATTTTCTTATTCCCGTCCTTGGTGGCAAACTGGAACAACAGGTCTATATGGATGGAAAGAGATAATGACAATGGCCAATGAATGCAACATAAACATACCCAAAGAGCTGTCTTCCTTAAAAGCAGGCTTGAGATCTGTTTGCCACACACAAGGCTTCTATCCCAGAAGCTCACTGGCCCTGGGATCCTGAATAAGTTAGGGCACAGCACGGGGCAGACTCCTTCCAATGCTCCTAACAGACACTACAGACACTGCAGCAATGGCCATCGCTCAGCTGCAGCTCTCAGACAGAAAGTCAAGACAAACACTGTGAGCTTTGATTCACACACAGCTTTCAACTGCTCTGAGGGGCTGGATCAGATTGGAACCATTTCAGAAAAACTGATGCCAATGGAGAAAATAGTCACAGACCGTGGTTCTGAAACACTATTTTCCATTACACTGAATGACACTGTTTACACTGAACATGTCCAAGATGGTGAGGAACTATGGAGAGACAGAAAGTTCATGCGCTCCCCACTCAGTTATTTCTGAGGGCTCCAGTAGTGACTGGCAGCTCCTGTGACAAGACTCCAATGTTA
Source organism: Ammospiza nelsoni (assembly GCF_027579445.1). Taxonomy (NCBI): domain Eukaryota; kingdom Metazoa; phylum Chordata; class Aves; order Passeriformes; family Passerellidae; genus Ammospiza; species Ammospiza nelsoni. Next base: position 20,949,766 of record NC_080638.1, read on the forward strand.
GGCTCAGTATCCAGTTTAAGACCTCTAACCAAGTATTTGTCTGCAGGCTTTAAACTTCCAATAGACTACTGAACACAGAGGCCATCAAGATTTCTCAGAGTGCAGACTGTTTTCACCAGCACTTCAAGGAGAAATGCCACAGTTAGTAAGTTGTCTTCTCACCTGGTCTGGAAACAGGCAAAGTGGAGGACATTTTCAAACAATCTGTTAATTAATTACTAGGCTAACCCTAAGGAATATTAATCCCTACAGTTCCTGGATCATTTGATCTCTCTTCTCTTCCCAACAGCATTCTCCTGAAATAAACAAACAACCCCCACCCCAAAACCCCAACAAATACAAACCACCAACATTCTCCAAAATCAAACCAGAAACTTTTACAACTGTTGGATTATTTCTAGGTTTTTTTTTCCTTATACAGGACATACTATATTGTTCCTAGACCTCTTAGATCATTCTAGCCTCTATTGCAATACACATTATATTGTCCAAATCCCAGCAAGCTACATCCTCTGACCTTCTAGAAATCTGGAATAATCTGACTAACAGAGAAGCATACTCTGCTAAAACCCTGTGCAGTTATCATACCATGCAGAAACCTCCCCCACCTCATAAAAACTAGGCTCTAGACCTAGGCCATTTCTTTTTAACTGCTATAAAATACATACCCAGACATTTAGAATATACAAGCTGAACCCTTTTCTCTCTCTTTGAACTTAATGAGCTTCTGTGCTCCTGCGGTAATGAAGAATTATTATCTTCCCTATGACAACAAATGTTTCTGGAGTGACAGGACTTTTACGACACATAAAAGATGTCACATTTTAGGACTTAAGAGATGCTGGAAGATGGACAACAATGTGGTGATGAGAAAGCAAACCAAGTTAATTGTTCTCACGGTACTTCAATGACCATTTACTGAACAAGGCTGAAAGACCTCAATAAGGTCTTTCAGCTAGCATGAGGCTCTAAGACTGAAGAACTGGTTTCAAAGATTTGCAAAAATATTTAAATTGACATTCACATTAAAGTTAACCCAGACTTGAAGAAAGTAGGTTCAGTCTTTGGATTGTGTTTTTCCAAGCGTGGAGTTCATGACTACGATACAAGCATGCTGCAGAGCAAAGACAATGGGCTTAGAATGTTAAAAAAAAACAAATGCAAAAATATACATCAAGAATACGTCGTTTAGGGGTTTTGTTGCGTGACTGGCGTTTTATTTGCGGATTCTTTTCCGGGGGTGTTATTTGTTTGTCTTTTTAGTACAAACATTTGCTCAAGTCGCCTTTCATCCCAGACTTTTGAAAGAAGACCTGGGATTCACCACCGCGCCCCCCTCGCCGCTCCGGCTCCACCTCCCGCCGCTCCCCCACACGGAGCGGGGGGCACGGGACCCCCCTTGCCGCTCCGGCTCCAGCCTCCCGCCGTGCCCACCGCTGCCCAGGGGGCACAGGACCCCCTCGCCGCTCCGACTCCAGCCTCCCGCCGCTCCCCAGCGCGGAGCGGGGCGCAGGGGACCCCCTCTCTGCCCCGGCTCCCGCCGCTCCCCCACACGGAGCGGGGCCGTCCCGGGCTGCGGGCGCGTCCCCGCCCCCGGCGCGCTCCCGGGCGCGCCCACGTGACCGCTGCCAGAAGTGGGTGAAAGGTCGCGCCGCCGCGGCCCCGCCCCGCGCGTCCCCGGCCGCTCCAGGCCTTTCCACGCGCGCCGGGAAGGCGCTGCCACACAAAAGTTCCCAGAGAAAAGGACGGCGAGCGGCGAAAGAAGCCAAGCGCATCCCTGAGCGAATAGGAGGGGCTCAGCTCCTGCAGCCGAGCGAGTTCTAGTCCGGTTCTCAGCAGTTCAAGGTTACGCTTTTCTTGAACAAGGAATAGTGATTTCCTCCTCTAAAATCAGGGCTGAAACACCCCGAAATTTTAAAAAGCACTCGCGTCAACTTAACTTTCAAACTAAGTCACGGCTGTGACAGAGCCCGATACCTGTGTAACCATGAGAAGTTACATTTCCTGAGCTAACAAAGATCCACACAACATCAGCTGTGCTATTGTAAACTGGCAGTCATTAGTTTATATCGATATGCTTACAGGAAGAAAAGAACCTGCTAGTTACCACGGATGCCCACAACACTTGTTTTATACAGCATCCGGTCCTGATGGTCAGAAAAAGCATAAAGGAGTTAGCAGATCTGGAAACTGAACACGTCAGACACTCGGGAAAACATAACGACAGAAGAACGAAGGAATCAGATCTCCATTTTCAGTGCTACTCCCCTACACACACGTGAAAAGGAAATGAGCAGTTTTCTGTACTGTAATTTCCTTTAGACTGCAGATTGTCCTCTAAGTGCTGACAAACTGCCAGGTTGAGAGGAAGAATGAGACGTTTGTCCTGGTCCTACTTTGCTCTTTTCTCTTTCCAAAAAAGGTTCTTCCTGTTACAGTTTCATCAACACTAGTACACATCTATTATAACTGGATCGCAGCCCATGTAATACTTTAAGTTCAATTTTCTATTTTAGACCAGAGAACACACAGCAAAGACCAAAGCTGTTGGAATATGAAGCGAGAAAATGTGATGCTGCGAGAATCTTGCTCTACCTTTTTACAAGAGGTCTAATTAGCATTCTCATGCAGTAAACCTGTCACGCCTTGAACAAGATACTACATTTCCTGTGTTTGTAGTTCCAGCAGTTTGTAGTGACTGCGGTTTTTTATAGGTTTTACAGGCTGGAATCACACGGGCATATAGACTAGTCTCTCTCTCTCTCATAGACACACACAATAAATTCATTTCCGCACTGGAAAACCCACCACCGATGCCACGCCGCATGGACACTTCCACAGACGCGGAACTCATTCCGGCTACGAGTCAGACCCACGAAGCTGCGGGTCACCCGTGTCACCTTTGTTTCGGCGGCGGCACAGATTCAGCGAGTCTCCCGGTGTACCTGTGTCACACCGCTCCCCTGCCCGCCCCTATCTGCAGCACCGAGGCACGATCCCTCACACCGGGGCAAGCCGCGAGCACCGTGCCAAGGTCACCGCGCCTTCCCAGGACTCTCCGGCGCCCGCCAGCACCGCGCCCACCACCCTTCCCTGCGTTCCCACCCTTTTCTCCAGCAAGGACGAGCCCCGCTGAGGAAGCAGCACCCGGCGCACTCGCACATGCACCACGGAACTTCGTGCTCGACCTAATGGAAACAATAATTAGGCTAAAACCGGACCAGGCGAGCCCGTCCGCTTGTGCCCGATGCTGCCCTTCCTCAGCCCCGAGGAAGGCGGACGGCGGCGCGCCGCGGGAGCGTCCCGGCTGCAGGGGGAGGGGAGCGGCAGCCCGCGGTGAATCAGCCGGGCACGGCGGGCACACGGCCCCCGGAGCCGGGCCCCGTGCCGCTCACCTGCAGAGACCGGCGGCGACGGGCGGCGAGCGGGCCGAGTGCCGCGGCGGCCGCTCGTGAGGGAAGCAGCGGTGGGACGGCGGCCGCTCCCCTGCACGCCCCGCGGAGGCGGAGCACGGAGGGCGGGGAGCTGCCGGGGGAGGGATGGGGTGGCCTGGGATGGGGTGGCCTGCGCTGGGCTGGGCCGGGCTGGGCGGACGGCGGGGAGCCGGGATATAGGAAGGCAGAGCCGCTGGGAAGCGTGGCCGTGGGGGCGGCGGTCCTGGGGTTGCGACAGGAACCGGGAAACTCGGTCCTTGTGGCCTCGCAAGCGTCCGCGGGAAAGAAGCTTCGGGGATGCGAGGAGGGGATCAGGGGCCATGAACGAGGCGGGGAGAAACATGCTCCTTGGAGCAGGATTGCGAGAGGGGCACCTGTTTGGTGGTGAAGGGATTGCCAAGGAAAGTTGAGATTTCGAGCCCCCAGCACCTCTGTGAGCCCAAGGCGATGGCTTTGCTGGGCTCTGGCAAGAGTGGGGGCAGGTCTTAGAGCAAGGGCAGATGGGGGTGTGAAGGAGCTTCCAAGGGAAGGCGCAGGACAGCACCAGCTCTCCCTCCTGGTTCCTTTTGCTCGGGAGCCCTGGCTGGGGGGGTCTTTCATTCGAGTTTTCTCTTTGGAGCCTGGGTTCTGACTGGCGCAAGGCATTGGGTGAGCGATATCCTCACAAGGATACCCTGGTGCAAGGGCAGAGCCCCAATGAGCGTCAGCAAGAGCTTCCAGTCCTGGCCCAGAAGGCTGTGTGGGAGCCCCAGCACGGAGCCAAGATAGACCCCCATGGGGAGGACCAGCCAGCCCACTCTGCTCCAGCAACTAGTGGGATTTGAGGGAAATAAATACACTCAATACATCTCAGTAAAAGTGACTACATTCTTTTAAAAATGCAAATTCATGAATCTTATTAAAATGTAAAGGTACCAGTCTCAGGGCAGAATGGCAGTCAGTTTGAAAATGACCAGTTTTTGAATTTGTAATGAACTTGCCACTTTCAAGAGCTTGGATAGCAGATGCTTTGTTTGATTTTAGCATGATAACATCTGGAATACTGCTCTGTCCCAAAAGGAGGTCATGGCCTGTTTGACCACAGTGGTGTCAGTTTGGAGTCTCTCCTTTGAACTGCTAAGAGCTGGGATTCCTACATTTTTCACATGTGGGCAAGCCCACCCAGCCATGCAATCCTTCCTGCTGCAATTTCCAGGACGTGTGGCTCAAAGCTTACAAATACACAAATGGGACCAAATCCAGAAGCATGGACACTACAGACTAAATCTTTCCCTTACACTAAAGGGATGCTGCTGATCGTACAGCATCAACAAAAAGAAACCCCCAGTTCTGGTCAGAATTTTCCCTTCTAGTATTGTATGCCTAATGATGTAATTTTAAGGTGTTATTTTTTCAGAAGGAAACATAAAGCCTAGGAAAAAAAGCAATGTGAGGAAAAGAAAAAGCAGAGGTATTTAGATCTATTAATATCAGCAAGGGGGAGAAAGAAAACCAAAGAATAAATCATTAGCTACACCCATCAACAGCACTCATATCTACATATGTCTGGCTAGGATAGGAATAGTGGATAGTAATGTAAGGTGGACAGTTACAAGAAAGTAACTGGGTGGGAAAAATCATGTGTGTTTTTCATTAGGCACAAAGGCAACCAAAAATCCATGTTAGGCATTTATTTATTTACTGCATCTTGCAGGTGCCTTATTAAGATATTTGTATTAAAAAAAAGAATAAAAAATAACAAATCTGCCTTTTTCATTCTATCAGTACCTGTATACATATCTTTGTCTCCAGTCCTTGTTTTCATCTACACACTAAATCAGGAATCAGTCAGCTGAGAACATATCTTGATGTTAATTACTTTGTTCTCCAAATTATTTTGTTCTCCAAATAATTGTGTGAGCTGTCATGTATTAGGAAGCATTAAGACAGAGTGCTTACTTTAACATGATTAAGCCCCCTGCAGATAACCTTAGTAAAGAAATCAAAACTATTGCCTTACGTAAAGCTGTGATGATTGCAACTTAGCTAAACCTGACTTGGCTCAGTTTAGCTGGCAAGTGTAAACATCACAGATAATCCTGTGAGTAATTCCCACTGGTCCTGACACTGGCATCTAGGTCAGGCTGTATTCACCCATTAACCCACAGAAGCCAGGTTGGTAGTTCTATAAGAAGAACCTAACCAGAACATTTTGTGCCTTTGATTGTGGCAGTAGGCACTGAAATGCTGAAATGCTCTATCTCCTCTGCTAACTAAGAAGGTGATAAGATACAAGGTGACTCTGATGTCCACCGCTGCAACTACAATTTTCTGTGTGCCCGCAGCATGGCCTGTGTTTCTGCAGCAACCTTGCACTGCTCAGCAAAGTTAACTCAGTTTTTTCCCTTTCATTGGACTATTTTAAATTTCTAAAAAATTTTGAATATCATCACCATAGACTGCATGTGCTTGGTGCTGTAAGACCTATTGTAATTAATTCTGATCCTTATAATGCAAAGAAATTAAAGTAATCAATGACAGGTCATGATAATCTGTTTTGTTAGACTGGAATAATATCATTTTACCATAAAAGTCGCGTAGTTCTTGATCTAAATATATTTGGTTATTTTACCCCAGGCCTTCGAGACTTTCTGGTTTATGTACAGGCAGCATGACTTCTTTGTAGCAGTTTTTCTTACTCAGTGTACCTACCTTTCATTATTTTTACTTTTGTCTGTTTTTAAGATGTGGCAAAGTATTATACCCTAAACCTGGATCTGGTCTGGAAGTGTGGCTATCTCCAGTGCAATTTTGTGTTTCTCTGTTTTGGTGTATTTTTAAAAAAATACTTCAGTTTCTCAAGTTGCTTATGTCAAGCAGTTTAATATCAGTAACAGAATTAGTCTGCCCGTTGGAACTGAATTATTCAAGATTTTCTGAGCACAAATTTATTGGATGCAGTCTCAGTTTCTTGAGCAGGTATTTTTCCAATTTGCTTGCTAGTGAAAACACCACTGCAGTTTCATTTTAAACAGGGCCAAGACTACTTTTTTTTTTTTTTTTTTTTTTTTCTTTCATGTTATCTCCCATGGCATTTAAAAATGACCGTGTCCATAGATAGAATGTAAGCGCAGGCAAGTCAGTGTTCCACACTCACTGATATCCTGAGTGGCAACACAAGGTGGTAGAAAATGAAATGAAGAACAGCTCCAAAATGTAACTTTGTAACTTTGCATAAAAAGATAAGTGAATGCATGTTTATATGGCAGGAGCCAAGGGTGAGGGCAAAGCAGGCCGGATAGGACCCTCCCTGACAAGGGCATCTTCTCCTGGCATCTGAGCAAGATGAGCAGGACAGATCCTCTGACAGCAAACTGGGCTGGCTGGATCATTAGACCAGTCTTCAGCAATGGGGCAAGCCCAAGGCTGTGAAGGTGGAAAACAGCAGACTCAGCTGCAGAAGGGCACTGAGAGTGAGACTGGGTGCTTAAAGCCACTCCCAAGCTAAGCAGGGAGCCCCACTGGGACCCTGCAGAGCAGATTCTCCCAACAGCTCATTAAAAAACCACACACCTGCATCCTTTTTGAAGGAAGCCCAGAGGTCTGGCAGCCAAAAGCCTGGGAGAGGGGAAGGGAGAATATCCTCAGGGCCCTGACAGTGCACACATATGCTTCAGTGTGGTCTCACTGAATGGCCACATTTACCTTCCATGAGATGATGCAGGAAAAGTATTAATTTATTTGTTCTCCAAATAATGCAAATTGGATGAACTGTCCACTCCCTGGAGGGCAGAGAGGCCCTGCTGAGGCCTTGACAAATTAGAGGTCAATCAATCTCCAGCTGCATGAAGGCTAACAAGGACAAGTGTCAGATTCTGCACCTGGGACAGGGCAACAGCCCTGGTTGTGTGTATAGATAGGAAATGAGAGGCTGTAGAGCAGCGCCATGGAAAGGGCCCTGGGGGTCCTGTTTATGGGAAGCTGGATCTGAGCCAGCAGGGCCCTGGCAGCCAGGAGGGCCAACCCTGTCCTGGGGGCATCAGGGACAGCATCACCAGCCAGAAAAGGGAGGGGATTGTCCTGCTCTGCACTGGGGCAGCCTCACCTCCAGTGCTGGGGGCAGTTTTGTGATAAAAATGACATGAAGCTGTTAGAGAGTGTCCAAAGGAGGGCCATGAGGATGGTGAAGGGCCTTGAGGGGAAGCTGTGTGAGGAGCAGCAGAGGTCACTTGGTCTGTCCAGCATGGAGGAGACTGAAGTTACAGTCATTCAAGTTACAATTTCCTCCTGAGAGGAAGAGGGGGGGCAGACACTGATGTCTTTCGTGCTGTTTCCTCAAGTCCTGTCACTTTCATGACCAGTGACAGGACTTGAGGAAACATCATGAAGCTGGGGGAAGTTTAAGTTAGATATTTGGAAAAGGTTTTTCACCCAGAGGGTGGCTGGGCACTGGAACAGCACCAAACCTGACAGAATTCAAGATGCGTTTGGACAATGCCTTCAGGTACCTGGTGGGATTCTTGGGGTGTCCTGTGCTTGGCCAGGAGCTGGACTCAGTGATCCTGATGAGTCTCTTTCAACTCTGTGCTTCTATGAAAGAGACTTCTATGTAAGTCTTTACAAAATCTGGTAGCCAGAAGGAAGAAGATGTTTTGTCAGGATCAAAATATTTCAAAACTGTCTAGTGCACATTACTGGCCAGCAAAAATCATTTAGTGACTTCATATACCACAAATACTGCCCATGCCTTGCCACATCCTCCTTCTCTTACATGTTCCAGACCAATCATGTGCCCCAAGCCCTCACTGGTATGAATCAACCATCTCATCCACTGTTGTTATACTGAGTAACACCAAGCTCTGCCAGAACACTAATGTCTCAGACTTTGAGCTGGCTTAGTCTTTTTCCATTCTAAAATACTTTCTCATGAAGATGCAGTAACAATTCAAGAGATATTTAAGCAGATCAGAGTGTCTTGCCGTGTCTTGCACTGCTTTTTTTAACCCGAACTAACTTCACTTGACTGAGTTGTCAACAGGGTTATCAAACTACCCTGAGATAGATCTGGCACAGAACATGTGGTGTACATCTGGGATTGCAACAACAGAATGATGTTTTGGGAAAATAAATATGCCCCTCTTCTCCTAACCAAGATCCTTTTTAGAACACTTAGTTTATTCATTTTCTTGAGTGAGATAGGTGTTTTGTTTTTAAGGAATGGCAAAATGATCACTCAAAACGTTTCACAACTTTTGATGGGAGTTTAAATCCAAATAAAATAAGTGTACAGACAAACTAAACAGTCTTTACAGTTTGTCTGCAAAGTGCATGTGCCATTTAACCACTAAGCAACACATTATTGCTTTAGAAATTAAATCCTCTCTAGTAACTCTCCATGGCCACCGTTATGTCCCTAGTCTCTGGTATTACTGTGTGGAACAGCTGAGATAGTCTCACCTTTTGTAACAATACCTCCAAAGGGATGACCCGGGAACCAAGTGAACACAAGCACTAATCAATGTCCACTGGGAAGTGGGCAAGTATAGGTCTAATACACTATTGACCAAAATGTCCATAAACTGAGCAGGTACCTAAGTTTTTTAAGGAAAGTTAAAATTTTTAATTAACTAACCATGAGTAGACCCCTTTGGGATTTCCTAAAAGTGCCTGAGCATCTTTGGCAGAAGAGCTCAAAAGAAATTAGGTGACATCTGCACATTCAATGTTCCAAGCAATTCACTCTCTCTCCATGTTATTTTTAGTACATATTGGCCAGAAAGACCAGAATGAAAGCACTGCTTAGCACACAGAAGAGAGAGCCTTGCTGGGCAAGTTCATAGGGGATCCTCCACTCAGAAAAATGGGCCAAGAGGCCATTTGGTGGGAACACCTGCAGCAAGTGACAGAACTGCATCACATGCAGATTTTTAGATCTCATGGTTTTCATTTCTCTCCTTCTGATGTTTCACTTCTTATTTGTTGCTTTGCGTATTTATGGCTCCTGACTTTGTCCTTCACAGTCACATCAGGGGAAGAATACAGATGATCTGACACCATCCTGCATGTGAGAAGATGAACAACATCCCAGGTCCAAAGGGTATTACATGCAAGCCTCACAGCATGTGCCTAAGGTTATGTTAACAGCAGCAAAATGGAGCCTGGCCAAGCTTTGAAAAGAAAGTAAGTAATTGGAAGTTTTCTAAGGTAAAGGGAACAAGTCAAAAATGCAGTACTAAAGGTTACTGTTTTAGAAAGGTTATTGTATTAAAGGTTACCATATTAGAAAAAACCACAGTGAATGTTGCAACCTAATGGTGGTTGAGTTTGTGACATTCCCTGAACTCTGCAAAACTTTGAGAAAGAAAACTCTGTGGCCTGAAAATACACCTAATCGTTTCTAGCAAAGACTAGAGGCGTATTTAGAGATTATTTTTAAAGTTATTTAGAGGCTGGATTTTCAGATTGGTGGATCTGGCAGATACTTTTGGAAAGATACTGTTATGTCCACTCCTAAAATATTTTAAATAATCTACTGTCTGTGGAAAATCTGTAATGCAGACTAACGATCACTCTGAAACTGATAGCACAGTTTTCCTTAACAGTTTGAAATGCCAGCCAAACTGAAGGGGTTGTCATTGCAGATTTTTTTTACTCATTGGGCCACAGATACTGTATGTGCTATTTTCTGCTGCAGTCTCCTGGATGGAAGCAGAACAGTTTGTTACCCACCTAGGTCTGCAATGACAATAATATAAATTATTTCTGACTATTTGCTTGATTTCTGGTATACCAATTACATGCCTTATAGTAGTTCTCAGACTGGTTTCAGAAATAGATTGAACTGTTCTTTAGAGAGAAAACTTTAAATGAAGGGAGTTCATTCCTTGCTACTCTAATTTACAGTCAAAGAGTATCTATCAGCTGACTTCCTCCTGTAGTTCAAGCTAAGCAGAGGACATGGGAAGGCTACACAAAACCTCATCTGTGCAGGTGGGGAGTAAAGAGAAGAAAAGTCCTTTTGTTTCACCTGGTTCTGCCATTGTTTCTCAGACTCAGAAATATACAGGATAATACTGCATGCTGAATAGATTAAAGATTTGAAGTGAACTGAAAGATTATTCCTCTTTCCTCATAGTTTTTACTGAAATGAAGCCTCCAAGCCTTGCAACACTCACTAGGACTGCTGTTGGGTACATAGTGTTGCTGTGTCACTGTAGCCCAGTGTTTCCCTTCAAACCTCAGCAATCATCTCTGCCTGCCTGACTGAAGCACATCCACTCATCTTCCTTACTAAATTTCCTTCTCACTCAGGTATGCCTTCTTTAGTGTGGAGTACAGCAGTGTGAGGACATACTCTTCCATCCTACCTAGAGCTTTCTGTTTTTTTTGCTCTACATTTCAGAGTACTTCCCAGAAAATACAGGAAATTTGAATCACACCAACTGTGTCCCCATCCAGTTTCTCTTGGCATCTAGCCTCTGTGTCAGAGCTATTTCCAAACTAAGCCAGATAAAATATCCGGTATTGAACACCACGATCACAGCAATCAAACTAAGATCCACAGTGCTACTGTTCATGAACGGAATGTTTTGACTGTTCCTCAAACACTTTTTCAGGAAGGGTAAAAGTATTCTAACTTTAGTCCTGAAAGAGGGCTCATTTTCATTATAATGCTCATCCTAAAGTAAAAACTCTCAGTGCTGTGGTTTCTCTCACATCACACCAGTAATTTCTATAAATAAGCTGCAATATGAACTCAATTCCTTAGACTTTGTTTCAGAGGTATAATGCATAACCAACAGATCTTAAGGCCCTGTAGATTTGTGGTGTAAGCAAGACTCATCTTCAGTCAAAGCTGAGTGTACACATATGATTAAAATCCACCTTTGTACCTTTTCTGTTGAATTTCCTTATCTTTTTATATTTGCAGCCATAATAAAGCATAATTTATTTGTCATGTGTTTCCTTTAGCTTCTATAGTACTTTCAACTCAAGCAAAACAGAGTGCTGAATTGGTAAGAAGAGGGAGAAATCCTTCAGAAATTGGGACAGGACATTAGAAAGTATTCCTCCCCTTCTATTGTGTTCTCTTGCCTTTGATGTCCCTGATGACATGTGGAAACCTCTTACATCCTTACCAGGAAGAAATGTGTGGTTTCCAAACCAGAATCTTGGTTACTGCTTGTGAATGTTTAACTTAAAAGCCCAAATCTTCCTTATATCTGCCATGAAATATCTGACATCAAGCAAGACAGTTTTTTTTTTTTCATTTTTTCCCCTCATCAGAAACTGACACCTAACCAGCAATGTCAATGGCTAGTTTTACCACCAAGGCCTCATTAGAGAGCAAAATTGTTTAAAGGCGGAGAATTGATTCAAGAGTTACTTAGGTTGTTGGGTGTTTTTGCTCTACAGTTGTCTGTTTTGCTGTTTTTATTTATTAGCCCTGCTTGAGCAATTCCTAGAGCAAACAATTTGTCATATTGGTCTTCCTTCCTCACTTAATAGGCAAAATGTATTGCCTTTGTATTTTTGTAATTTGTTATTTCTGGAGAACATTGATGTATCTACATATATGAAAAGCAAAGCAAGTCTGGAAAAAGGTGTTTTGTATTGGGTGCAAGAAGTAGTGAACTTTGTGGTACACTTCACCTAAGCATGTGCAGGTGAAAGACTGGCTCTGTGAGTAAACAGCTAAGAATTTTCTGGAGAAATTGAATTATTTAGTCACATTTAATGACCCTGTGTTTATCAAACTATCCCAAGGAGTAAAAAAAATTGTTACAGACAGCAAAATGTTTGACTAACCTATTTACCAAAATTAAGTTCAGGTCATAGTAAGCTGGGCAGCAGAAAGCAAACCAAGTGCACAAGTCCTTTCCTGCTCTTTGGGTTGTCTGTGGAGTGACCCGAAGCATCCAATGGACTTTGTTCCTGTTTGTGACTGAACAGTTCTAGTCTGTGTAACTCTGCTCAGTTTCCTGGTCGTACACAAAGCACAAATTCTTCCTACAGGCATCTAAAACATGTATTGTAACCACATAAAGAGCTGGGAACAGATAAGTAAAAGTGACTGGAAGCACAGACCATCAACATGTTTCACAAACAAGATTTTCAGGACCTAAACAATTACAATATGCCCAACTCTGTGGGCTATTTACAAATCTGAGGGCAGATCAGCTTCCCAGGTAATCCATGTCAGCCAGGGAGTGACAACTGCAAGTCCCCCTGTTCTCCCTGCTGGGGCTTCACACTCTACAAGCCTAGTTTGCATTTGTGCCTGGAAAGCTAATGAATTTAGCAGTCACACAGATGAACTGCTGGATGACTAGAATAACTCCTGCAGTTTAGGGTCAGGGGAGAATGGCTAAGACAAAAAAAAGGCATGGGTATGTGGAATTATTAAAGGCAAAGGCTGAGAAGTTTGTTGTCTTCTGTATAGAAGACAATATAAAAGAAATCAACTGGTCAGAGGAGGGACAGCAGTTGCATCTCTCCTTCAAACACTGTACTTTTTTAATGATTAAAAATGAAAAATAGTGGAGAAAATCAATATTGTGAAACATCACAGGATGCAAGGAAAGAGTGCTTTCTACCAAAGCTCATGAGAATAGTGGAGTGCTATTCCTCAGGGTATCTTATGCAGGCCTAGTATTTGTAACAAAGCAAGAATGACTCTGCCACTCACTGATTTTATGTGGCTTCCAGGAAGAAAATATGATTTGAGTCATGAATTTTATGCAGGAAGATTTTTCTTTTAGAAATAATTGCATGAAAATTACTTTGGAAAGGATGCATGGGGGAAAGATACATGCTCTAAAATAAAGGCATTTTAAAAAGGCCATAGTACCATGTCCCTAAATGTATGTATCTTCATGAATCCTGAATTTAATTCAGGATTTCAGGATTTCAAAGTGATCCTCACTTTGAAAACTTGGTGAGGTACTGCACTGTGTCACATTAGGTCTTTAGAGTGCAAGTATCAATGGATATGTTATTGAACAAGCACTTTGTGCAACATGTGCAGTAGAAAATAGGTCATAGTGCTGTCATGTGGCTGCTGCTAAAAGAAATTATAAACAAAGGCCTTGGAAAATGTATGCTTCAGGTTTAATGCAACATAACTACCAAGAAGAGGCACTCACAAAACATAGATTGCATATTTTTCTCAATGTGAAACTTTTCTTCTTGACTTTCCAGCAGCTGCTTTCAAGCAGGACTCAACTAGATGACCCATTGACCTTCCATTGTCTGACCTTTACCTTTTCCTGGACTCTTCTATATTTGAGGAGACATTTCAGCTCATCTGTTTGGAGAGAAGAAGGAAATGATGGATTCCTTTTTTCATCCTATCATTTTTGTGCCTGATCTTTTGTTATTTCATCATTTTCTCAGTGGCATAGGACTACCTGCATGGAGGTGAACATTCCTCTTAAATCCCAGCATGAGACATGTTTAAATAGTTTTGCATTACTGCACTTAAGAAATTAGCTAACCTTAGAATTACTCTGCTTGCATACTTTTTCAGAGTGTACTTCTACAAAGCGCCTTGAAAGTGAAAGGTGTTTGCTTGTTTGTTCATTTCTGTCTTGGTAAAAAGGCCTGCACAATGCTGGCTTCTCACAGACATCTGCAATTCTCAGCCCTCTCCTGGGATTTGAGTTGGATATGACTTCCAGAGATAGAAGTGTGCAGTTTTGCTGGATTTCTTGTGATAGTGTACAAAGAGCATGAATATTGATGCAAATATGATTGAGCTTCTGGAGATATCAGCTGACTTCCCTCATCCCCTTTCATCACTGGCCTTCTGTGGAGGGGATTCTGGCTCTATGCATCACTACTTTTCAGAAACAATATTAATAATAACAATGACAGTTACAATAACAATGCCGCAACAGAGATAAAGTTGCAAAATCTCAATTTTTTCACAGGGTGCACACCTTCATAATCTTCCTCTGATACCTGGTGATGACAGTGATAGGGCTAACAGTGAGCCCATGATTAACCTTTCACATTGTGCCTGCAGTGCTCCAGTGAAGATGTCATCCATCAGTGTCATGGGATTCCAGCATTGCATGAAGGGCCATTACCCACCAAAGATGCCCTTGTTTGCCTGGAGTCTCATGTGTAGGATGCTGTCATTGGCCTTACTCCTTACCAGGAGTTAAGTAATGGATATTACAGCATGTGCAGCTGCACACGGGCTACACACATTCACTGTGCCTGTAGGGTAAATATCAGATGTAAGACCTGACTTTACTGGGAAAATTTAGACATGTTCTCCATTCCTGCCCCTCCCTCACACAGACTCTTGCAGCAGTCAAGAGACAGTAGAGACCTTTGAATCATCCCTTAAAAACAAGTGGTGAGGACAAATAGAGGGAGTCTTTCTCAAACAGCTTGTCATTTCAAAAGAAGGCCACAGGCACGAAAACACTTGGCACCCTTGCCCAAAATGGACTCTTGAACTGGACAAGATACATGCTTTGAGGTTTAGCAATTTCTCTCTCTGTAAATACTGGTGCTAGGACACTATCACCTATGCTGGTGTTTACGTTTCAGCCTGCTGACAGAAAAGGTGGACAAGTGTGGCTCAATCACATCTTGTTCAGCAAAATCTCACCAAATACCAATCAGTCATGGTGGAAGTGGCTTAACAACAGATGAAGTTGTTCACACAAATTAAAAGAAGACAATGAAGCTGCATGCTTGGCTGGGAAAATCACTAGAGAAAGCATCCCTGCTAGTGCCACAGCTCTCAGGGGCAGTCCCAGGGTGTCACAGGTTCTCCTCATGGCCCCAGACCCTGGGCTGCAGTGGGTAGTGAGGCCACTGGTGTTTTCATGTACATGGAGAGTTTATGATTTATGCCTCAGAAGGAGAAAGCACAGTTTATTCAGGGGGCTAAAGGGGGAAACCTCCCACTTTAGAAAGGGAGAGTACCATAAAGACAAGGTGGTGTTTTTCAGGCCAAGGAAATGAGTTTAATGAAAATTTGCCAACATCAAGGCACTTGCCCCAGTCTGCCATAGCAGAGGTTTTCTTACTCATGGTGCCTCTCTGATACTTAATCCACTAAATTTGATACCAGATCCTTCTGTGAGCAGTGGCAACACATCCTTTTCCAGGCAGCTGGAACATGCCCCATGGGCATTGCAATGACTCTCTGGGGCTAGCAGAGGAGCCCTCAACATTTACCTTACACTTAAAATTAATTCTTAGACACCTAAATTGAAGTGAGATAGATTCCTTCTCAAATAAGTTGGTCCAGCAATGTTTATTTATGGCCAGATACAATGTGAGTGAAGTGTTTTGCTGTGGGGGTTTGATCTACAGATTTGGTCTTCTGACTAGGTGTTTTTTGTGTCTTCTGACATTGTGTCTATATAGCAACTGAAATAATGAAACATTTAATTAGAAAAGGAAGTGATTCATAACATCAGCTTTAAAGCAAAATATTTTACCATAATGAAGGAAGAAAGCTACAGTGACTAATTTTATCTTCATTTAAATGACAGGGCATCCCAAGAAATATCTGCAATTTGAGGGAGTCTCCTTTGAAATCCAGCCCAGTATACTTAATTCTCTTGGCTAGAGACAGTGTGGGAATGCTTGGGAGCCTAGGGTGAACTTCCCACATGACATTATATGAAAGACACTGCCTTGCTGGGTGAAGAAACTACTGTAGAAAGATTTACACCCACACTGCAAGACTGCTAATTCAGTCAGCCAGATCCTGTCTCTGACAGCTGATTGTGTTGACAATGCCAAGGAGCACATTCAAGCACATCCATGCTCCTCTAGGCTGCAGGCCATAGTGCACACACAGCCCTAAGAATTACAGCACTTCATCAAAATTGTTGATTGTGCTTACTCCACCCGAATCCTGGTGACTTTTAAATAATTATAGTCCTGTCCATAGTCCTGTCTGACTCTTGGGGCAAGCCCTTTCCACTTCTAGTGATGGGCTCTTGTCAAGGACAAAACCAAAATCAGTTGCAGATCCTCCATCTTCTCAAGAGAAGTCCATACTGTGAGGTGCTGAGTCCCTGGCTGCAATCCAGCAAAGCATTCAAATCATTCACCTGTGCATTTTGTGTCAGTGTTGCTGTGCTTGGAGATGAACCTGCATTTTGATGGCTGCTGCACAGGAGAACAAGTCCTTAACATGATGGGTGAAGTGTAACAACAAGAGCATCATTAACCAAAACATGGTATTTGAACTTCTCATTTTTAAGATTTTCAGGCTTTCCATCTGAGTGACATCCATGCTCAAACAACTACTTTCAGCAGTGATTTTTATACTGAAGCCTCCCTTTGGGCTCTGCAACATTAGAGAGTGGAACCTGGCCTTCAACTTACAAGAGCACCGGTCCCACTAACAGGAGTGACAAGACAGAATCCAAAGAATGTGAATTTTTGGTGCATGTCTGGTATTTCAAATACCTTTCTCTGCTAGATGCCACCGCCAGTTAATTTTCAGAAGTAATTTTCACCAATATACAGGGATAAGAAGCAAAACAGTGTGAAGCACAGAAAAAGTTTCTGAGAGACATGCAGACTCAGCTCCAAAGGCAAAAAATTGTGCAAGAATTCCCTGTAACTGATGACTTATTAAACTAAGGTGTGTTTATGAACTACAGGAACTGGGTAGTTATCTACTTCCTAGAAGTACTTAAGTGTTGCCTGGAACATTTAATTCACTTTAACTGAACAAAGTCAACTATAACACAGAAAAATCCCACAGGTTACAAACAAAGCCAGGCAAGCTTTAAAAGAGGGAAAAGCAAGAATGGCATGCACCACAAACCACTAGAGCCAGTCTCAAGCTGTTGTAATTTACTTGCTGCATGTCTGGTATGTCTTCCCAAGCAGCCCTATCTCCCGGTGCTTTCTATTCAACAACCTTGTCCTAGGAAATGCTGAGTGTTGCTCACCTTCTCTTTAGCCTTGCAGCCTATTAACTGCACCACTGCCACTGTGGCTAAGCACTCTCCTTCCAAAGGAAGTAAACTATCACAGTGTTTTACACTCCATAGAACCCATCTCCAAAATTAAAAACTTTCAAGCACAGCTTCCATACAAAAAGTGCCAGGACAGAAAGTTACTGCTGGCTTCTACCTTGCCCCTGTTGCTCATCCACAAACCCACTAGATGGGGATAAGCAGCTGCCTAGCAAACTAAGTGCACCGTGGCACAATATAACCACAATTGCAGCTCCAAAACTGAGTATGTATGGTGACTGTTCACACACAAAAGGTATCTGGAGAGAAAGCAGCTGCAGGCCTTCAATTTTGCATTGCAGCCCACAAACTACACAGCCTGTGCTTTCTTTCCCACCTCAATATACTATGCTATTATTTACTTTCAGCAGGTTACAGCACAAAACCTGAAATCATCCAGGGTGTTTTTCTACCAAAAATCCCCCCAACAAATGCCAGGAGAAGAAGTTGTCGCTAGTCTTCCTCTCTCTGTAGAGCTTATAAACTGCACTCCAGACTCTGGGGCTGTATGTGCTTTCCATGCCCTGCACAGCTGCCTGTGATGTCCTTGCTGAACATAATAGCTGCTTGTGTATGAATGGAAATCCTGGGTTTGGCAGGTGTTTGCAGGGTCACTGGTGGCTCTGTTGTGATGGTGTGGGAGCAAGAAGCAGGGGTCTGTAGCTTTTGATGATGGCATTGGTGGCTGAGTAGATGGCAGGGGAGGAGCAGGCCACTGGTGTGAACTGGAGGAGTTATGCTGATGCCATGTATTGAGGAGGGGGAGTAAAACCAGCAAGGTGTGTTGTGGTGTGTTGCAGAGGGGATGAGCCAGAAGATGGGAAAATGTGAGTTCCCCCCTTTTCACCCTATATAACATTGGGGCAGGGATAGATAAAGAGGATGTGATTTATTATGCAAGTTAAATGCTCACATAGCTGGGAAATTTCACATAGTTGCAGATCCACAGGAAAAGGCACGAAAGGCTCGATCCTGTAAATGAATGAACCAGACCTTGGAGGAACCCAAGAATGACATCCTGGATGTAATCCTGAATGCTGCTTAGCGTGTCAATCTGAATATAATATATTCCCAGTAAAGAAGGCTCATTCTGAAGAGCATAGGCTGGTGCAGGATTTCAGAGCAATAATCCAAATAAATAATGGGCAAGTACTTCTTTGACTGCTTTGGATTTCGAAGATGCTTTCTTTTGCATTCTGGTGGATGAGCAGAAATCCAGCAATGGGAAGAAAGATGCAGCTGTGCTGGACAGTACTACCACAGAGATCAAGAAACAGCTCTACTCTGTTTGGTAATGTATTTGCAAAAGAACTGGAACAATGGTCAGGTTACAATGACAAATAACTCCATGCCAATATGTGAATGAAAGAAGTTCAATTGGCAGAAATACTGAGACATTCAAAAAAGAAAAACAATTCCTGCAGTTTGGTGGATAAGTCTGTTTTGGGAGGAGTGGGTTAAAGGTGAGGAATATTGTCAATAGCTCAAGTGACTGTGCAGCTGGGAATAATCCTTGATAAAGCAGTGTGAACGGCAGGCCAGTGAGGCTGTAGCATGGACAAGTTCAGCAGAGCCTGTGTGTGCCTCTGCCTGGGTGTTGCTTTGGGGACACCCCAGTTAACCTAATGATGGAAATAGATTTACTCTTTTTAAGTGTTTTAACTGTGGTTTGTGGGATTATGGTTGGCTGCCTGTG
Organism: Ammospiza nelsoni; assembly: GCF_027579445.1. Classification (NCBI taxonomy): domain Eukaryota; kingdom Metazoa; phylum Chordata; class Aves; order Passeriformes; family Passerellidae; genus Ammospiza; species Ammospiza nelsoni. The sequence continues at coordinate 20,968,878 of NC_080638.1, forward strand.
AACTTTGAATCATGAACTATAAATTGACAAATTCTCACAACCAGTAGAAAATCAATCTGCCATGCAAATAATCCTAAAACCCCGGTAGGAGTGGTAAAAGGGGGAATAGCTCCAGGGGAATACTGGAAAAGAGATTTCTCTAAGTTATCTAAATGTAGATGTTATAAGGATTTGCTAGTTCTGGTTGATACTTTTGCAGGATGTGTAGAAGCTTTCTATCGCTGCACCAGTGGAGCCAGGGAGGTTGTTAAAATTTTAATAAAAGAAATAATTCTTAGATTTAGAATTCCAGAGGGTTTATCTTCAGATAGTGGAGTACATTTCTTCAAAGAGGTGGTTCAGGGATTGCCTGATTTCCTTTGGTTTAAGGGGCATTTGCCCACTCCCTGGAGAAAAATCTAATGAAAAAGTAGAAAGGTTGAATCAGACTATCAAGACAAATTGTCAAATTTTAAGTAGATGTATTATCTATTGCTTTAATGAGAATCCAGATTACTCCATGTGCTAGAGAGGGAGTAAACCCCTTTGAAATTCTGTATGGCAGATTGCATCCAATTAATACTGTGGTGACAAAAGGTGATCAAATGCATGTGAAAGACCATGGTATATTGAGAAATTATCTATTATATCTCTCTCTCTCATGGGTTTTGTTCTCTTTGCATGGTTCCTCAATCTACAGATTCTCCCTTCCTTTGGATGTGGCTGCCCACAGCTTTCAATCAGGAGACGCTGTTTACATCCAGACGTGGAAGGATGAGCTGCTGGTGGGAAAGAAAATGTTTCTCTCCAATGTTGGTGCTGCAGCTTATGAGCTGCAATGGGAAACTGAAGACCACCAACATCTTTCTATCCTAGCTCCTGTGTGGGGACATTTGTCCGACGTTTTAATTTTTGGAGCTGCACTTGAGTTCGGTGAAGAAGCGTCAGGGTACACTTAGATTGTTAGGCAGGTGCATACCACCATCTAGTGGTGTTTTGGGATGGCATCGGGGAAAGGCAAAGAGCCAGCTCTTGCTCATCTGCACTTTTCCATTTCACCCTCTAAACTGTACCACCAAATCTGAGCTTATGCACTCTCCTTCCCAAAAAACGTGCCATGTCATACTTGCATTCCAGAAAAAGCCCAGCAACAGCTCCCACAGAAAAAGTGGCAGGACAGAAAGCTGATGCTTGCCTTCTTTCTGCATGGAGTCCATAAGCTGCACTAGCAGCTCTGGGGAGATCTGCTTTCCTTCCCACCTAAATACACCACCACATTTTTTACTCTCAGTACACTCCAGCTCAAAAATTGAAAACATCCAGAGACTGCTCACATACAGAAGTTTCCAGGACAGAAGGATGTTGCTGGCACCTTTTCCTTGTATACTGTTAACTGCACCACCAAAACTGGGGCTGTGCACTTTCCTTGCCAACTAAATCATCACACATGACCCCTCTGGAGAGAGACCATCTCCATACCAGAATATGTTCAGCAAAGACTCCCACACAAAAGGACAGAAGGCTGTTGCTGGACTTCACTCTGCCCTGCAGCCCATAAATTGCACCACAAACACTGTGGTTATGGGATCTCCTTCCCACCCAAATCTACTGTTAGGAAACTTTCCTGCCTGACCACCCAGCAGCCACACTGGCAGTCACACTCCCAGCTCCAGGTGCTTTAATTGCTGGGACTGAGGCTCCTTCACAAAGAGTGGCACCAGTGATCCCTGGGCGCCCCTCCTGACTCCCCACACTCACACAGTCTGACCAGCTTTCCTTAGTGATCAACCCCCGGTTTCCCAGAGCAGAGCCCCAGATATCTGGGTCAAGCATTCCCTCTGGGCAGGGTGGGGCACACAGAGTGTGGCCTGGTGTGGGGGGATTACAGGTGGAAGTGGAAGGTCAGCAACAGCTCTGTCCTGTCACCTTTACTGTGGGATCAGCCACTGAACATTTGCAGTTTTAGAGCTGGGCTCCAGAATGAGAATATGAGGGTGGGAAGGGGGCATATAGTCCCAGTGTTGGCAGGACACTTCAGAAAATAACTCCAGAAATTGTGGAAATTTAGCTTTACAATAACACTCTCTAAAACACCATAAGCATAGCTCCAAACTTGAAAACTTCCAGTGACTGCTCCTACACAAAATTTGCCTGGACAGAAAGCTGTTACTTTGCCTTCACCTTCGCTTGCAGCTGATAAACTGCATGACCAGCACTGGGATTCTTTGCTTTCCTTCCCATCTAAATGTACTGTGACAGTATTTACTCTTGTCAGAGCCCAGCTCCAAAACTGATAGCTCCCAGGCACTGCTACCATACAAAATTTGTCAGGAATGACAGATTTTGCTGGTCTTTTGCATTCCTTCTGTCCCTGTTCCACAGCACCACTAGATGGGGCAATGCACCTGCCTAGGAAACTAAATGTGCCCTGGCACCAAATCAAACCGAACATAGCTCCAAAATGGACAATGTGCAGCCACTGCTCCCCACAAAGAAAAGGTTCCAGGACAGAGAGCTGTTGCTGCTCTAGGTCTGCACAAAAAGTGATCTGAGGGATGAAAAGTGAACAGAAGTGTACATGGGGCCCTTGGGTTACAAGGAATGGCACTCAGAGGACCATGGAGTACACAGGATGGCATTTGGTTCTCAAATCCACACAGAAAGGGACACGAAAGGTAAGAGATGAACACATGATAGTGTCATTCCCTCCTGCCCCCCTTGCCCCCATTCCCCTTACTGCTCTGAGTTTTGTAACATTTGGTTGGTAGAGACAAAGCCAGGGCGTGGTGCAGGTGTGCAGGCAGTGGGAGCCACGCTGGCCATTGCCCACAAAGCCTGTACCAACCTAATCTGCTATTGCAGCAGTACCTGATTTGATAATTCCAGTTCTTAAACCAAATGCTTTCTGTAAAACACAATTGTATTGCAGGCATGGCAATAAGTCTTCTGATTTTCAAGAATGAGACCTTTAGGGCTAAACAACAAAGGAACTCAACAGTGAACTGAGGTTATGGGGAATAACATGCTGCAAAGAAGCCCACTGCAAAGCAACATCAGAGCCCCGAAAAACACCTGTGGTTAGCCTAAAATGGTTGATGGATTTACAGCTGTTGCTTTAATTTGTAGTGCATAAAAATCAGCATCCATAAAAACTACCAAACAGTTCTGATGCTTTCAAAAAACACAATTGAATTTTCATAGATCATGTTTTATTCTAACCAATTTACTTATTGTGAAGTTTAGGTAGGGAGCAGCTGAGAGCACTTACTGCACATTAATTGTTACTGCTGTATGTAAAACTGTGTGTCATAGACTGCTTTGAAGAATTAAAACTATGGTTGCATAGATGTGGGCAAAAGTTCTAGAGAAACTTTGCCACAAATAATAATTTGCATTTCAAAATTATATTCAAAATTTCTACTTCAGCAAATTCTTATACCCTTTCCAGAACTGCTTCTTCCAAACGCAAAAGTTACTTGAATGCACCTTCAAAAGGGTTAGTAGAAGAAAATTCAAACTTACATGCATGAGAAGTTGTAGAAAGTGAACTTGGATTTCAGTGAATATTTTCCCTGAAAATTCTTTGTAGTAAAAACCTTACTCATTCTGCCATGTTAAAAAAATCATGTGAGCAATTACAACTTCCCAATACAGCACAAAGAAGAGTTTTAAATAACTGCAGCAAACTCTTTTTTGGCTCAAAAAACTAAATATACCAAATATATATGTATTGATACATCTGCATAGATGAGATTAATAGGCAAAGAAGGTAGCTCCTTGATAAATAATTCAGAATAGGGTCTTTTTTATTTGTTAGCTTGGTTAACTGGACAGATTCAATCCAGACAAATAGAGAGGATTGAATTGTTCATTCTAGATGACATGTTGAATCCTAGCATATCTGAGAAATGCAATGCTTTAGGGTACAATGGGTAAAAAAGCTTTTTCTTATGAAATTAAAGAAAATTTTCTGTGTTACTCCAAAGTATAGGAACCTAACTGGGAAATGTACCTAAAGAATTTCTTTTAAAAAGCAGTGAAATAGTGCAGAATTTAATGCTTCCCAGTGTAGTACCTCATGACCTATAGAAAAAAACATGAAGAAAATAACCATTCACTCAATCATTTCCCCCAAATCCCAAGTTTTCAGGATAGCTCTGAAAGCTATGTCAGGACTTCCACTCTTTCATAATTTTCCTGACATAGCTTTCATAACTATCCTGAAAACTTGGGAGTTGGGGAGGATTATGCTAGTGTTTTAGGGTTTTTTTTTAACTTCTGGGGTATTTTTCTTACCCTTTGCATTGTGTCTGTATGTTTCTGTTCTTATGATTCATGTATTTTGTTTCTTTGCCCTGTGGTCCCTTTGCACTTCATTTTTGCCATCCTCTATACCAGTTTCTCTCCCTTCCTTTACAGTTAGGTTAGTTCTTTCTCATTCAGCTCCTTGTGCCTGGAAAACTGCTCCTGCAGTCTTCCCTCCCTTCTTTTCCTAAGTAAAAATCATCTCTAATGGTGGAAATCAGATTTTCACAGGGCTAAAACTTGTCTACATTATTAGACCAGTATCACCTTTTAAAGGAGTAATTAAATTCACAAAACATAAGCAAATGCCTGCATACACAAATCTGCATTTGAGGAACTTAACTCATGTTGTGAGTGTGGCATTCAAAACTGGGAAAAACTAGAATAAAGTCTGCTTGTGCAGCCATGTTTTGGTCCACTGATTATGCTGCAGTAAGGTTTGGCATTGCTGGACCACTGTCTTTTCTCACAGGCCTTGTGTTATTCATGAGGGGGATATTCATGAGCTGTTGTAGTTTGTTTCCTGACAAATGTCCAATCTTTCTACAGACTATAAAAAGTTAATTTTCTTAATGAGATTTTCTTCACAGCTCTGTATTATTTAATTCCCTTAATAACTTCCTTATCTCCTACATTTAATAATTGCTTTCAGAATGGCCTCTCTGACATGATATATGAACATTGTGTGGAAGAAAGTGATGACTGTCAGTCCCACAGCAGAGCAGTGCCAACCTAAACACAGGGTTGTTTTGCTCTTGTGACAGTCTCTAGTCTTGCTCACCTTTCCCAGCCTATTGACAGCAGTCTCAGTCACTGCACAGCCCTGCTGCACTTTGATAAAGCTTATCCATGTATTTTCCTACTGCTTTGCCTCTGGTCTTGTCAGTCTGTCAGTGATGCTGTTTCAGCTTCAGCCTGCCCCTCCCTGTTCACTGTGTACCCAGGTCACCCTCTACTGCTCTTTCTGCCTTGCCAGCGTCCACTCCCCACTGGGCAGTTCAAAGGTGGGTAGTGGACCAGTGAGGGATGGATAAATTCCAGCACATTGTGACTAAGCAGGTACTCACCCCTGGGAGCCACTGGCAGTGGCAGCTCCCACGAGATCCTCCAGGACTTGCATGCCTAAGCCTTTAATCCTTTTCCAGCAGTCATAAAACTCCAGTTTGGTCAAATACTCCTGTAAGCCAGAGAAGGCTTGAGCCACTGAGGGATTTGAGCAGCTAAAAGGCTCCTCAGATTCTCCTTGCTAGGGCATAGGGAAATAACCTTCTGAAATTCCCTGCTTAGTGGAAACTCTTTGTTCGTATCACCACAATGGAGCTGGGTAGAATTGCCAAAGCCTGGCATGCACACTAATTGATCTTTGGCAGGACTGAAGAGCAAGAAAGGGCATCTACAGCAGCAAGTGCACTTCTATTTCACTTACACTGAACTAGCAATTGCTTAGTTTTTGAATCTCAGCTCATTTATGCAAAAATAAATCTTCTGACACAAGGTTGAAAATAGTAAATTAAAAGTGTTTCCATTCAAGTGCATCATTAAGCACACTTCTAATGAGGTGGATTGTCAGAGCAGTATGCCCAATAACACCATCAAACAAAACTTCTCCTTTACTCTTTAAGAAGCAAACTACAAGATACAGGAATAACAACACGTTGTTTCTTTCTATATCCTGTCAGAATTCAAACCTCCCTTAGAGCATTCAGGTTGACCACTTTGAGTAGAAAAACAAAGGAGAAAGCAGAGCTTGTGTCCCTTTGGAAACCTGACTGGTTTGCAAAGATGAGCCTGGACTGTGTGTGATTGAGGCCAAAGCTTGCAGAGATTGCTGTCTGCCTGCTCCTTTTCTGCATACTCCTCCTGTAGGATCTAAGTGGCCTCTGTATTTTGCCTTTTTTCAATGCTCAGGAATGTGGATTCCACATTTTTTTGTTAAACTCACATAAAAAGGCAATGCCTTATGTTTTGACTTCAGTTTCTGGAATGCTAACCATGCATCCTGCTTTTCTGTAAGATGAAATACAAGTATTCTCCACAAAGGCCTGCAGCATCCACAAGCTGTTCCTGGGCCATGTTGCATAATCCAAGTCATTGATATCAAAGTGGGAAAAGGAAATGCATTTGAAATCTAGTTTGTACTGGTCATAGCAAAACTGCAACCACTCACAGACATTGTGCTCACTCCACTGTTCTGAGAGGGTGGATGTCCAGAAAGAATTAGAATCTGTAATGTATTTGACAAGAAGGAAAAACTGCAATGGATAATTCACATAAACATTGATTTTTTTCAAGCAAAAAACTGCTTATTTCAAGCAAAACATACCTTTGCTTTCTCCTGACTGCAGTCGTCCTTCTTTATTCCTGCAGAGCAAATCAAGCCCTGGGTTTGGCCTATTTCTGCTTTCTCTTGCACGGCCTTTTGTACTTCATTGTGTGCAAGATATTTCAAGAGAAAGTGTTTCACCTGGAAATAAAAACTTTCTATTAAAACTGCAACGAAAATTTTTTTACAAAGAAGAGAATTTGTGAGAATTCTCTGCAATAAAAGCAGTAATGTCTTCCTAGACTTAAATAACTCAATTCTTAGATGGGAAAGTACTCAGTTAAAGCCACCTAGCGACACTTTATGGCAGAGAGATAACTTATATTAATTTATACATTTTTTCATACAATTCCAGAAAGTTCTTTCACTCAGTTCATCTAAAATAATGTTAATGCCATCATAGGGAATTTTTTTTGCTAGATTAGGAAATGAAAAATGTATTACTCTCAACACACATCACTGGACAAAGAACTTCCAAGTAACTCTGCCAGACAATTGTAGCAAATCAAATTCCAAATTTTTAACAACTTCTCACCTCAGCAATGCTGTTACCAGGAAATTGGGTAGAAGTATGTATATATTTGCAATAAATGTTTTTCCCCCCCAGAAAAAACATTTTTAACTATTACTGGTATAAAATCTAGACCTGGTGTGATATATTTACTGCAGCTAACAAACATAGTTTGTGACACAAGCACTATTTTTTTTTTCTTCCTAGACTCAAAACACAGGCTTTGTTATTGGATTTTTAACTTTTAAAGGAGGACTAGTAATTTCTCTCAGTTTTGATTCTTAAGCAGTTACAGGAATACAAGACTTGAGGAATTATTGCTTTAGGATCTTTAAGGATTCTAAATTAATATTAAATATTAATATATTCAAAATTAACTGCCCCACTCAAGTGATAGAATAAATATTACAGATATTTATATCTGTAATATTTATTCTATCACTTGAGTGGGGCAGTTGCAGAACAGTAAATAGCAAAAGAAAGGCCTGTAAATGATCACATAAAGGATGTGAATGAAAGTAATTTAAAGAAATCTGAAAATGTAGTTATTTTCACATCTCACAGCATCCAACACTTGACCTATATTTCACAGTTTCTTAGTCCTGTCATTCATTATTCACTAAATAAGTTTCAATTGAATCCAGAAAATTTGATTTTAGGCATTGCTTATATGAAATTGTAATTTAAAATGGCTAATGATAGCACTGCAAGTTGAGTGAAGAGTGTCTGTCTAGACAGCAAGTTCAGAGTGCAAAATGATGCAAATAGGCTGGAGGAATTTCCAGAGTAAAATTAATTCAAAGGGCTTGAAATTGTGACAGAATAACTGTAATATGGATCTTGCATCCTACATGGCTTCTGTAAAGTAATTAATACTTCTAATTACTTTAATTACAACTCCTAAATGTTTACAGAGGAATTTGTGGTTGCTTTCATGAATCATTCCCATGCTATAAATATCTTCATGTGTATGCACATACAGAATTCATGTAATATACTGCATGCTGTGTTTTAAACCCTGAGATGCTACTGTGACATTGTAGCAAAGCCAAGAGGTGGGCAGAAGGTCTGGGTCTGACTTTTGAGACCCATACCTTGAGGATATTTGAATCTCAGATTTCATTCACCTCATTATTTAAAAGGAAAATCAGAGGAGCTTGACATTGGATCAGCTTTGTAAGCCCTGCAGACTGAACACACCTGGCTAGGTCAGGGTCTGAAGGCTTCTGTGGGGGAGAATGGGAGTGCAGGCTCACAGGTCTTCTGCCAGGGAAAAAAAAAAAACCCAAAAAGCTTTAAAATTAAGCTTTAGCTCTAGAGGAACTTTAGAGGCTGCTCAAGAAAAGAAGAAGGCTGAACTGATCCCTTTCTGTGTCAGGCACACTTTTTTCTTTTTTTTCCAATCCTCTGCCAACAGCCTCCAGCCTCCCTTAGGAAAACTAGAACATCACAACATCCTCAACTAGACAGATTTAGAAGAGATGAGCATCCCTGTGGGGTTGGGCATGAATCCAGCCCTGTGTTTCAGGGGCTACTGTGAGCTACTGCCACAGGCCAGTCCAGACCCTTTCCCTTACCTGTGTTTCCAAGTGAAAAGTTCATGACATTGCTTTTCTATCTACAAGAGTGCTGGATTGCTCCTTGTTCTTCTATCTAAAGGTGATATGAAAGAAAAGCAGAAGTATTTATTCTGCCAATCCACAGGTACAGTGAATAACCTTGAAATACTTTGTCCATTGGGCTTGAAACTTTGATCTGACTTTGATAAATATCTTCTCTGGCAATATTTGTACTGTCATATGAGATGACATGTTTCATTCCTGAAACAGCACTCATTTGGTCCAGTTTGCTTTGGTTTTGGAAAGACTCAGATCATTATTTTCAAATATTTCACAGCCCCTTATAGTACTGTTGTGTTTGATGAGCATTTTAAAGGTGCTGGCACTGAGACCTCAGCTTCACATGTGCTCATACCTTTTATATCTCATATCAGAGTAAAGAATTCAGGGAGCTTTGTTGTCTTTTAAATTATGAACTTGATCAAGGTATTATGCCACTGAGGAGGGAAAGATCAGCCAAAGAGTCTGTGAAAGACTTTAGGGACATTTTTTTTAGAGAAAAAAAAAAGGGGCAGGTAGAATTTCATACCACCATACAAGAACAAAAGACCCAGTACACCCCCTTGTGATGTAATTGTTCTTAAAAGTACAGCTTGATGTGCGTGGGGAAAGACAGCTGGCAGGATGATGGTGAATAGCTGAAGATGGAGGAAAAACCATAGAATTAAGACCTTTCCTGTTCCAGCCTTCTAAGGTAATTTTCCTCTTTTTAACAAGTGCTGGGAAACAAAGCACAGAAATTAAAAACTACACAATATTTTTGGTGTCACAAATGTTAATGTACTCTACTTTGTATTAGAAAAAATGCTCCCAAATATAAATGCTGATATATTCTGATTGCCAGAAAATGAAAGCATTAAAATGACCAACGTGGGAATGGAAAGGCAAACTTACCCTGTGTTTCATCCCATAGGAACATCAGGGGGTGGCTGCAGTGGCCCTCATGGCAGTCCTTCTAAAACCAGGATCCTGTCTCTGATGAGGTGTGCCAGAACTATTCCACATTTTTGCAGAAAATACATTAGAAACTGGCTTTGGGCTCATACATTAAAATAGCAGTGTGCTTTCTAAAAGAGAAGCTGAGCTCAGCAATAGCCTGTAAATCAGTGGTCCTCATCTGTTCATTTCTAGGCAGTCTTGCTGCCACAGTTTCATCTCTTTTAATTAAACTTCTACTCTGTTTCTACCAAGCACAAAACAGGTTTTCAAAAGGCATCAGGATCACAGTCCTTAAGCCTATTACTGTCACCAGAGGAAAGTGTAGGTCAAATGTTATTATGCTGACCTACATTCTTCTCTGGCTTCACAGCAAAGTACTTTTCTGTTCAAGGGCTGCCTGTGCAATGCTGGTGGCACTGCTCAAGTGGCTTTATCTGTGTGTGCTCAACATGTACTTCTAGGCTACTGTGGAAGAAATGACAAGGGAATTCCCAGGTCAGTTTGAATTTGTTTCTGGAGAGAAACTACTGTAACTGTGAAGGACTCCTGGAAAGCTTAAAAGCATCAGGAGCTGAGCAATAGAAAACATGTGGAGGAAGAAGCATTCCTTGGTCAGAGAAGGCTCATTATTTCCTCAGCTCATCTTTGCTTAGCAAGAAGCATCTGACCTGATTGTTGAGTAAAGCTGCATCCCTTAAGAGTGCAGGGAGCTCACACTCAGCCACACAGGGAATTCAATTTAGCATATTCTCTGGGGTGTGGATATTGCACTGCTGCTCACCTGGATGAAGTCAGAGCTGTGCAGCTGCTGCGTCCCAGACCTTACACTGGTAACAAGTAACAGTCTGCAGTAAAGCTACAAACTGCCAAAATGCCTCAGCTGGGCTGCTTTGCCTTTGGCAATTGCTGATATCGCAAGTTCCCTAGGATTATTTCAATTTCAGTGTTGTGTGGTTTGTATTTGGGTTTTTTTTTTTTTTTGTATGTTTGTTTAAAAAAGTGGAAGAAGAGGCAAATCTTAAATAAAAATCAAAGCAATTAATCAGAGTGATCCAAAATTAACTTCAAGTGAATCACATGAGGTATTTAAAATGCATGTTTAAATTTTAGAACAGAATATTTTCTGTGATTTCTGTAATTTCAAATTAAATTTAGAATTGTATTCTAGGATGGAATGAAAACTAATATTAAAACAATATGATTTTAAACTCAATTCCTGCAGGGCTTTAAATACAAACATTTGCTTGAAGCAAGGATATTTACATTCTACCTCATATGTCAAACTTTGTGATATAGAAACAAAACACTACATAATTAGTGGTCCTGGATTAGCATCACCAGAAGCCAGGTGGAAATTACTGTTATTACTCAAACTGTATCTTGGCAGGCAGGGTCTTTTCCAGCAGATCAGCAGTGTTGTCAAATAAATGAACAAAAGCAGCTTTGGAAGAGAAAAATGTTGCATGCATCCATTATTTTTCTCCAGTTCTGACCAAAAATTTGGCTCATTAACATGAGTGGGTTGTACTACCTCCCTTTTCAGAATGATTCAGCCTGAGTGCAGAGAAGAGTATCAAGACCATTTAGGAATGTGAACCAACTGTTTGGAAGGGAGAAGATTTCTAGAAAGCAGTACTTACTTTAGCTTCTGAATATAGATCTGATACCAGAACATTTGGAATTAACTCTTTCAAACAGAGTTGGGATTCCCCACAGGAAGTGCAAGGCCTGGTAAAGTATAGGGTTTCCAATGCACAGACTAACTACTCTCTCTTAACACTGGCAATTCTGTATTGGGAAACTCCTGCATTATTACAGATGCCTTTCTCTGGTGCCTGTCAGAATCCTTATCCTTGCCAGTTAAGTGTGTATTTACCTGCTCACTGCTTTCATTACCAAGCTACAGAGAATTTTAGGAACCAAATCTCACACTTGTACTCAACAGCTGGAGTGGTGCGTTGTGTGGTGCTGGCAACTCAGTGGGCAGAAATAAGCAGCTGAAAACCAATTGCCATCTTGGAGAGAACAGAATATCTCCAAAGATCATTGGAGAGACACAATTTAAGAATAATTGCAAAAAAAACCTGCTTAAAATATCTCATTCACTCTTTATACCTGCCTCCCAATGTGTAGGATTTCCCACAAACAAATGTCTGGAATGAAATCCAGAATCCATGAACAATGGAAAGTAGATATCCTTAAGCTGAAAAAGTAGCTGGGAAGATGGATGAACTGTTAGAAGCAAAGGGTGTGAAAAAACCTCCAAACCACTGGACTTAAAAAAACCCCCTTAGAACCAGGCATGTGCTTGATTTTGTAGTTATTGTGAGGACAGCTTATTTCTCTAAGCTGGGAAACTCTCTGTGAAGTGGAATGGCAACCTCAGTCCCCGCTGAGGACTAGATTTGAGCTCACAGGTGTGGGGTACAGGTGCCACCTTCAAATCCTATCAGCAGGTTTGACCACATGCCTTACAGGCAGCAAAAGCTATTGGGGACGGAAAAATCTTCTTTTACCCATATGTAAAGATATGATTAATTACCATTAATTTCTGGAACATCCCATATAGAGCTCTGGATGCTCCAGAAATTTAAGATAATCATTAGCAATATTAGAAAAAAGAATATATTTTCATGCATTTTATGCAAACAGGATATTCGTTTGGGACACATTGAATAGTATCTCATTAATAACCAGTGCTGTTTATGTATGCACATATCTTCCTAAATACACTTAGGAGACACAGAAAGTGGAAGGGTCAGGCACTTTTTTCCCCCCAAACAACAGCAGAGCTTTACAGCTCTCAGTTTTAGTCCACCTGGTATTGTGTTCACAAAATCTATAAATTAGTTTTCACATTACAAGCAATCTCTTCTGATTTAGTGATACAGGCTGAGATTGTTAATTTATTAAAAGGTGTTGAGGCTCATGTTTGTGTCCACAATTAATTCATTGAAGCAAAGTCATTTGTTTACCATTGAGAAAACCAGTGATGCAGAAATGAGAATGGCAGGGAGTACATCAGTTGAGTGCCTGATAAAATCATCACAGCAAAACCATTTTGGCAGCCTACAGCTCTTTTATAAACCATGACTTCAGTAAAAATATTGAGCTTACTTTTAGGCAGGTGATTAATCCTGATGCAGCACTTCAGTCCAGAAGTAGGTCTTGGAAGCAAGAGGCTTCAACATCAGCACAGCCCAGCACTTTAGGAATAAAGCCACCTGCAGGACTGTGATATATGGAACAAATTAGCGACAGGCTGGTTTGGTTTTTCAGGTTCTTATGCACATCCCTTTTGATGACAGCAATAATATAGCATAGCATACCCAGAGACGGGGGAGAAACACTCTTAAGTACAGAAAGTTTATCTTCATCATGGTTTTTTTCCTTCTAATCGCAATCCTTTCTGTTGATTTATGCAAATGTGGTTTATGGACCACCCAGGTAAACCTGCTGTTTAAGCACTTCTCACTTCTTCTTTTGTGACCCTAGCATGTAAGAAGGGCTATCACATTTTGTTTAGAGCTCTCAAAGCCCAGGAAGTGGTGTGCTCATTGTTTGCATCTGGCAAAGACCAGGATGCAGAAAAGTAACTGGATTAAAGTCACACAGCAAACCACTGTGGGTGTTAGAAAATGAACAGCACTCACCTGAGGCCAGGTGACATCTCTGCCTCTTAGACCTACAAAAGCCTGCTGGGCTCTAGCCCAGATGCAGCTGCTTTTAGGCCTGAAATGATAACCAAGAGATTTGAATGGGATTCATGGATAGGATGCTTGGCACAATTAGGAGCAGCAGATCAGCAACACTAGAGGTAGTGATAATGAATTGGTGAATGAAAACTGTCACAGCACATGCTGTAGTTGAGAGGGCCACAATACACAGAGCATCACCATAGAATTGCAGAAGGCTTTAAGCATTCACCCATACAGAGTAACACCATACCACATCAGAAGACTTCAGATGTCTACCCATACAGAGCAACACCACCTCACTTCAGAAGGTTAGAAGTGTCTGCTCTTATTGTTCTTTAGCCCAAACTTTTATACCCCTCATGTTCACGCACTGCACCTGTGTGCCCTCTGTTCCCTTTGGTGGTTGGTCAGTGCCCCTGGGCACTCCAGGTCTCGTTGCTGTCAGTGCTGCTCACCTGCTCCTCACAGCTGTACCCATTAGGGATGAGATTCTGCCACAGCCCCACTCCCAATTACCACAAACTGTGTACCCACAGAAAACCATACATCTAACACAACATGACACTTTCAAAAAAATATAAAATAGGAATAATTCTTATTTTTGTGCCCCAGAACTCTATTTTAATTAGCAGTCTCTTGAGGATGCCTGCATAAACAGCAAGAGCAAAAAATGCAGGCAGGTATCACTACAAGTGGAGGCATTTCTTTGCTGCATTCTGTGCTTCACCGTGCTGCTGTCCCGTGCACCTCGCGCTAGTGCTGTGACATGGCAGAGGGAGAAGCAGCTCTGATGCAAGGTGATGTTGCATGGTGTGAATACAAGGAGAGGTGACTCAGAGGGAGTGCCACATTTTACCTCCCCAGCACAATAGGGGCCATGCCAAGAAACACTGCTAATGGAGCTGGGCGAAGGCCACCCGGGTGCAGCGTCCCAGCCAGCCACTTCAGAACAGCACATTGTCCCAGGAGAATTGCCTCTTGTTACACAAGATGATGGCTGACAAACATGACTAAACCCTACAGGCTCCATTTGGGCAAAGCTTTAGCCTTAGAGGACCTGCCTGCCTTCTCCCACTGCACTCTCCTTGCTCTCCTTCAACTGACTGATCTCTCTACTCTGTGCTTCTTTTTCAACTTCCTTCTCTGCTTACCTTTCTTCTGTATTTCGCTCTTCACATTTCTTTCAAAATGGTAAAATGATGGGATTCACTTCTACCTTTAGGGGAAATGCATATATACTGGGGCACTTCCGTTGCAGAAAGATCTTTCCAGAAACTCAGTTTCCAGAAACTCAGTCTGTGAGACCGAACACATAAGGTTGTGCAACAGCTTATCACTTTGTCCAAAGCAACCGTCTGATTTCTTCTAATGCGGCTTTTGCATTGATAAAGCAGCATATAAATTGTGGGATAATCCAGACAGGAAATTGTTTATAACCTTGTAAACATCAGTAGCTGTAGAAATAAGGAGTTTCTGCACAGTACAGAAGGGATCTCAAAGGCTGTATGAACAAAATGTATAGGTATAGGTATAACCCTAAGAAATGAGCCATAAAAAAGAGATTTCCTCTCCTTTCTCTGCTACTCCATGCAGATATTTAAATAAAATCCTCATTTCTTAAGGATGTGGGAACAGACTACTTTTTTGATACAGTCTTACAGATGTGCTTCTGCACTTATGAATTCTCAAGTCAGCCCCAGTCCATGCTGTGTACTTGGTTTCAAACAGAAGTACCTGAGCCTTAGTGCTCAGCTTATGAACAAAGGTGCAGGTTTAAATAAATTTGACTAAACTCTTGAGATTAGCAGGCAGAAGTTATCACTGGATTAGTCCATGACACAGTCTTTCACAATTTTTAATAAAATTGTCAATCACAGAGCTTCTCAGACCACTTGGAGAAGTATTGCTGGGGTGTCCAAATAGATGCTGAAGAATTCCATAGTGAGATGTCTTGGATTCAGATACATCTCTAATTTTGATTTGAAAAAGTGAACTTTGTTCACAGTCTATTAAACCGGCTTCATCTGATATTTCCTAGTTTATAGCTTGATATTATTTTTTATCGCTCACCATTGTAAGAGTGACCCGAGACTTTGACTTATATGATGTAGAAAGTGTGGGGATGGTAGTACCATAAATATTAATCTAGTTTCCTTTCTTTCAGCTACAGAAGAAGAGAAATCTGATTAACCCTGTTGACTCCATTCAGGGCTCACCAACACCAAACAATTCAAGGTCAGTCATAGCAGAGCATGTCATGAACACACTGCATCACATCTTTATCCCTATACATGTAAATCCTCTAAATAATAATCATGCCACACTCAGCATTTATCAGGCTTTTGCTGACTTTTGTAGCAACTACTCCCACATGTTTTCTATCCCCTGAAAAGGTACAGATTTTCCTCTCCCCCCCCCCCCACTTTTTTCCTTTTTTTTTTCTTTTTCTTGTGGTGTAATCCCACACAAAACAGTGCTTCTGACTGGAGACAGCAGAGCCCATAAGTGAAGAGAAACCAGGAACATGTATAAACAAGGCTGTATCATAGAACAAGTTCCCAGGTCGCCTCTGAGATACCATTCCCTTGTATCCTAAAGATTGTCTACACCAGACAGGGTGGAGCTGGAGAATGATGGAACCACTGGCATTCTCCTTGGCTTTATGTGGAGTGATCACTCTATGTTAAAGATTCACATGCTGCACATTTCCTGCTCTCAGAAATTCTTGTGAGAAGACAGTGTTGAATGTTTTTAGTATTAAAATTAAATCTGGTGACAGAAAGAAACACTGAGAAAAAACAAAGCCTGACTAGAACCTTGGTGGTGAAGAATAGGCAACACTTGAGTTTTTGAGTTTGTCTGGCAACAGCTGCTTGCATTTGTAGGACATGGATCAGAAAGGAAACTTTGGTTCTCCAGCCAAACCTAACAGCATGATTTTGACTTTTCTACAGAAAAGGATGCTTTGATGCCAAAAAGACTTTATGCACTTTTTAACTCAAGAAATTTGATTTACTACATTATGGGAGAACTCATGTTCTCTCTTGCCTTCTAATTGGCAGAAAGGAAGCAGGGCCACAGACTTGGCACAGGCACTGGTCTCTTAACCCAAAATCCAGTTCACTGGGATGTGAAATGGTTATCCTTTTAGATCCCACTCTTCTTCTAAGTACATTAGCCACCTTTCAGTTTTACATGCCGTGAGTGGGCAGCTGTCCAACAAACAAAAGTATGTAGATGTATCCCTGCTAAGGAGTATCAGGTGGAGTGACAGCCATTTTTCTCATGTCACCAGAAATGAGGGTCAAAATGCTTTGCACAACCTTCTTTAATTTTTTAAAAAAGAAGAAAAAGCAAGGGTGTGTCTTTGACCTTTGAAATATGATGGGAATTTCCCTAGAGATTCAGGTCAGAGGAGCTAGGAAACAATACAGTTGATCAATCTGAGACAGCTCAAGGGTTAGAAAACAGTAGGAGAGATCAACTTAGTGCTGTAAAAATTATCACCATTTAAAAATATCTTTCATCTCTTCATTTACAAGGCCCATAAAAAAGGCAAAATAAAAGTGCCTATTTCTCTCAGAAATTGAGATGGCCAACATTCAAGAAGATGTCTATCTACACAGGAGATCGTAGAATTATTTAGGCTGGGAAAGACCTCTAAGATCATCAAGTCCAACCATTAACCCACCACTGTCATGTCCAGCATTAAACCACGTCCCTAAACACCACACCTACAGCTCTTATAAATATCTCCAGGGATGGTGTTGCACATCACTTACCTGAGCAGCCTGTTTCAGTTCTTGACTGTCAGTGAAGAAAATCTCAGTGAAGAAATTTTTCCTAATATATGATCTAAATTTCCCTTGGTGCAACTTGAGGTGGTTTCCTTTCATCCTGTCACTTGTTTCTTGGGAGAAGAGACTGACACTCACCTCACTACAACCTCTACATCAAAGTAAGGATTTTGGGTAAAAGCAAGTAAAGGAAGGATCCAAAGGTAAAGAATCTCATATTTATTCTGACTTGGGAACCATTATCTGTATGCAGTTGGTGCTACTCATCGTTTGATGCTCCCTAAAAATGTTTTTACTTTCCTGTTTAAAAAGTGTGGGACAATATGAAAGGCTGATTTAGAGATGTGTACACACAATAGGTTTCTTGGTTTAACAAATCTTTCTGTGTCTTAGAAAAATACATTTAATCATTCTTAAGTTGAGGCCAAATTTTTTGTTTCTACTCACCAGAGCCTAGAAAGGCATAAGGCATGAAAATGGGGCTTTAGGTAAATCTGAACAAAGCTCTACCTTTCTTTACACCTTGCAGATTCTGTAGCTTTGTAAGTTTGAGTCCCCCTTGTTGTAAAGTCCATGCTCCCATCCTTGGAAGTGTTCAGGACTAGGTTGGATGGGGCCCTGAGCAACCTGGTCTGAGGAGCAGTTTGCCCTGTGGCAGGTTTGGCTGAAGCCCTTTGTGCTAGGCAAGTTTGGGAGACGTTGGGTTTGCACACCTCCAGCAGGGTCCATGAGAAAGGATGACTCTGGGTCCTAGTAAGGATAGGCAGAGTGCTTGGAAAATAAAACCAGCAGAAATTGAGGTGCTTATCCCTGCTAATCCCAGTTTTGTCCCCTCCCCTCATCTAATCTGGGTTACCAGCTAACTTCTGAGCAAAGATCCTTTTTTAACATCTGTTGCCAGAAACCTCAGTGTCATGTAAGCTGACCTGTGAACAAAATTCTGCTGGTAACAGCAGGCTCAGGGCCAGGTGAGGCTGTAGGCATCTGTGTGATTTTCCTGCTTTTACCCCCATTATTCCCTGAAACTGGCAGGATAGAGGAGAACACCATTTTTGCTCCAGATCCTTCAACCTGGCTGTGAGGTCACTCTTGATTGACCTCAGACTTCTTGCTGGGACTTCATCACTGCTCACCAGAAAGGACAGTAGTGGATAATATCCAGAGGGCTGTAACAGGCTGGAGAGTTTCTTGGTACTACTTGGTATGTCAGTTCATGGGCACTCAGGCCCAGTGACAAAACATGCAGAGTTAAAATGAGCTACCATGGATGTGATCAGCCTCATGCAGAGCTCATGCGCATCCTCCCTGAACACACACCCCCCTCACACACACCCACACACCCCAAATCGTGAGAAGCTGCTGGAAAATCTGTAACAAAACTCTCAGATGCACCATCACTGACAGCCCCAGGTTTAAACAATATCGCTCTCAAGCGAGAAACTTGAGATTAAAATATAAACATGAGTGAGAAATGGTGCCAAGGTAGGGGGGATTAAGGGAGTCAGTGAAAGACGAAACTTCAGAAATTGTTTGGACCTGTTTCAAAATCCTTGAAACTCAAAGGCACAGAAAACTAACCTCTTAGTTGCTACACAAACCTGAGTATGCCTTTGCCACTGCCTGCAAAGGCAGCTTATAGGCTTTAGTGACTAGAAAAGCAAATACGTCTCAACCTGTGAACTGTTCCAGTTAAGTCCCTTGGTGATCATGCTGTCCTGCAGGAGTTATTAATTCTCATAACTGAGTTTTCCAACTAAAGCTGTCATGAGTATTTTCACTCTGTTTCTTGTGCCTCAAGTCATGAACGTTTCATGAGGTTAGATTAGTATCAAGAGAAAAGCCTAAGAAAGATTTTGTGCTTGTAAGAAAGACTTTGTGTTTCTCATCCATGGACAGAGAAGGAACATTTCTGTGTCTGCTGTTCCTCAGGAATGTTGAGCAGTACAGAAATCTTAATACTGCCAATGCTCCTGGCTCAAACAATGCTTTTGATGTTTTAGGAATAGAGCACGAAGGATTAACAGATAAATGCACATTGTTATGGAGGAAGAACAATTCTTAAGCCTTCACACATCCCAATAAACATTTGCGTGGTCTGGGTGGGCAGTGAAGAGGCCCTGGGGAAGGGGCATTTGGCTTTCATTTTGCATTCACAAAGGATTCACATCTGAACTTCCTCATTCTCCTCACATTCTGAAAGGATCAGAATGCAGGAGTATATGACTAGAGCTCTGCAAAAACTTGACAGAAGATAGAATGACAGCTAGGGGAGGATAAATTATGCTTGTTAGAGAGCTAAATAGCATCATTTTACTCTTGAAGATTGGGCTATAGAGATTTAAGGCTATATGAGAGCACTGAATTGGAGGTTTAACTTCCTTTAAGATATACATAACAACTTCACCGACTTAACTAATTCATGTCCACTTTCCTAAATAGACAGATGACAGACAGTGGTCAGCCAGAAAGCCAGGGAGTAGAACTGGGAGTTAGCAAGTACAATGTTAGTTTCTGCAACAATTGCTATATTTTTCTTTTTTTAATGAACTCAGCTAGGACTACATGTGCTATACTACTCCTATTACCATGCATTAATTTTCTGTGATGCTGGCTTGCAGATCTCTCCCAAACCAACTTTCAGTGAAGTTTAGGAGGCATGCCCTCACTGCACATAGAATTCCTTTTACAACATTGAAATACTGTCAGGTCTTAACATGCTCAGGCTCTACCAAGGCCAAGTCAGATAGTAATCAGTTGTCATGCTTGGAGAACATTTGCTCTAATATGTGTCTGTACATTTCTGTAAGGGAAGAGCTGGGAGGTGCCCTGGAAGGGCAGAGGCAGGGAGCAATGGGGAGCTGCCATGCTACATGTGTGCCAAACCCCTAGAAAATGAGGAAAGTTTGTTTGTACATTTTCACTGCTGGGGTCTGCAATGGTATTTTCAAACCTTCAGTTTTCCCTTTGGGATAACCAGGAGTCTGCATTACAACAGCATCAGCTGTCACATAGATTAGAGACTATATGAGAGTGGGATACAGTTGTTACCAGATAGTGCTTCTGCAATGTTTGACAGTGTAAGCTTTACAGCCACAAGGACCACTCATCCTTCTTGCTTCAGTTTTTAGCCCCCAGTTAATATTATTCTTTGTGGTTTTTTTCCCTATAAAACTGTGAACATTACCTTTTGGAAGGAATCTCTAGCATTTAATGGGCTTTTAACAGGCATTTCAGTTTTCAAATAAGAACAATCCCTTTTTTTTAAAGTTGTGCCTAGAAAAAGTCTTCAGTACCTAGTGTGACTGTAGTACCTAGTCCTCCTCCATTTAGACACACAATGAGGTACATTTTAGAGTGCCATTGCCATTAAGGTAAATCAATTCCTTTAAGACACATGCATTATTAAGTATTGAAATGTAGGTATCATCTAAGTGATTAATCTGCCATTTCAATATTTTTCTTGAAATAAATACAGTAACCATCCAAAACCTAGAATTTTCAGAGGGGAATATATTTGTAAACCTCAACAGAAAGCAGATTTGGATACCTCAATTTGCTTAAAAGTCCTGTTTATAACCGCCTATAGAACAAGGATAAAATATGAGGAATTGTCAGTGGCAAAGGCTTCTTTCTGCTCACTCAGAATGTTGCTAAGTGTTCTAGAGCTCCAAGGGTTTGAATACCCTTCCATTAAAATTCGGTCATCTATCTATCTATCTATCTATCATCTATCTATCTATCTATCTATCTATCTATCTATCTATCTATCTATCTATCTATCTATCTATCTATCCATCATCTGCCAATGCATGTAACTACTTCACAAAATGGAACTCTGATCTGAAACTTGTCATGTATCTTACTCAATTAAGCTAGAAATGGCTTCAACTGTCTGCAGTAGCTTTACACGAAACCTGTAGACTCATTTTGCAACCATCCCTCTGATTAGCTCATTACAGAAAAAAAAAATCCCAAACAACAAACAGAATAATAAGAGTGTGGTCAAGGAAAGAATTATATATCTTGTGGCAATGAGAAACCTCAAACTCAATTTGGATAAAGAATTTTCAATAAAGAACACAATAAGCAAGCAGTCTGTGTTCATTGAGATCATAACATAATTACATACAAATCTTGAAACCTGAAGTTTCAAACCAACACGTATATATCTTAAACTTATGAAGCCTTTGGGTTTAACTGCAGAGTGGGAAAAGGTAGCTCCTTGTTTAAATTAAATTTCCATTTAAAAATAAAAATAATAAAAGAAGGGAATGTCTCTAGAGGACATACACATGTATTGAACCCACAATTACCTGCAAAAAAGCAAGATGACTGCATTAAACACACCCAGGAAGGCATGGGTCTCAGACAGGGAGCAGGACTGATCAAATACTTTCAGCAAGTAAGTCAAATTCTTACTTCTCTTAGCATTGGCTCCACATCTGACTTCACTACTACCTCTGTTACCTCTGGAAATTTCTCCTTGGAATATGCAGTTGCTGCTTGGCTGATGCAGTAGAAGCTACATGGGCAAGTGTAGGAGGCGTATATCCTGCCTTCCCTAGCAGGTCAGTGTGTCATTGAGGAATGCAGCTCATGGTTAACCACCCTCTTTATGACTCCTTGGTGAGACAAAAGATCCAAGTTCCTATGAAGAGGGTAGGAATTTTTTTAGATACTCATTGCATTTTTTTGTAAGTACTTAAATGCAGTGCTTGTGAGGAATCTGCCAGGGCAGCATTTTTTCCACCAGAAAACTACTTTTTGACAAAATTTGCAATATTTTGTGAAAATATATCAACTTCAAAAGAATATTACGTTAAATTGCATTCTTGGTCAAAACAGAGTGGTGAATTCTACCTGGTTCAAATATGTGAAGCTAAGTGGTAACAGCAGGATGGGCAAACAGCTTCTTAGAGCAGAAGATGTCCAAAATGATAATCCAGGTAAGAGAGTACTTCATCCATTGAACTGTGATTTTCCAGCTAAAAAACAATGAAAAAAAAAAGGAGGTCTTGTTTTTCTACTGAAGGAATACACAAGTGCACAAAGAAACATCCCCAAACCAAATTAGAGGGCGGATTTTAAAGGAATACGTCTGTTGTTAGAACTGTGAAAACACAGAAGTGCTTATTTCCTTGTGCAACTGTTACTGTTGTGTAAGTGGTTCCCAGCACAGTAAACAGCAAAGGTACGACAGTGAGATTTGGTCAGGCTCCATATTGTACATCATGCTCACGCATAAATCCACAAAAAGATGAAGGAAGGGGAACATGTTCCGAGTTACAGTGTTTGTCTTCCCAACTAGCTGTTACACAGCCCTGCTTTCTTGGGAAGGGCCAAGCACCTGCCTGTGGATGGGAAGTGGTGAATGAATTCATTGTTTATTTTGCTTGAATGTGCAGCTTTTGCTTTACCTAATAAACTGAGTTTATTGCAGTTGATGAGTTTTCTCACTTTTCCCACCAACAGGGAGCAAGCAAGTGGCTGGACAGAATACAGAGAGCTAAATGTTGTTAAAATCAAAGTGGGGAAAAAACTGACCCTAATTGAGGGAACAGTTTAAGAAACTTGATACAGCCTGCTTCTAAGGTAATTTGCAAAGCTGCTGATTCTGAAGTTTCTTTCCAGGTGACCCTTGGATCTTCACTACTGTAGAAACTTTAAATGGTGTTTGCTCAATATTAAACTCTGAAACTACTGCTTGATGTTTTCTTTTTTCCAAATTAGAGAATCAGTGGAATGGACTTCTAACTCATTCTCTTAATTTTAATGAATGTTGCACTTAGTTCTTCTGAATTGTATACCAAATAGCTGCTTGATATCCTTTTGCTGCTGTGTTGAATACTCTTGCAGAAATACTCTGCAATCAATAGACTGAGATCCATTCATTGCAAAAAAGAGGGTGAACTAATGGCTCACATTCTTCTTCTTCTGTTTGGACTCTTGTTTCCTAAGAAAGGTAATGTGTGCCTCAGTTCATGTGCATCTTTTCTGTTTGCCTCCTTGGACCTTTTTTAGCTATTGACCAGTTTTAACTTCATTTGACACATGAGTTTGAGTTCTGAGGACACCACAGGGTCAGTGGAAATGGTCAGGTGAGAAAAGAGGAGACTTTTTAAAAAAAAAAACAAACAAACATGTCATACCTGGATCTGATTCTGCTTAAGAATTCAGATCAAAACCATCCTAAAACTTCAAGCTTCCCCAGACTCAGAGACTCATTTTTATGTCATGTGATGAGCTGCACAGATTACATACATTGAGACAGATCTGATATTCTGTGAAAAGTAAATCAGGGTTTACCAGAGCTGTCCAAAGTGAGTTAGACGCGATAGTAATTCCACTGTTCTTTGCCAGGTGATGAAGAAAAGATCAGGAGAATCACTGCTTTTAATTTTGACCTATTTTCCACCAGATGGTGCTCCTTCCCTTGTCCTGATGTTGCTCTTTCTATCGAGTAATACCTGTCTGCATCAGACCCTCTGCATCTGTCTCTACCCACCCTGTACACCTGGATGCATTGCTCTGGCCAACCTGGTGTCCCTCTGGCCAACACTGCTCTCCCAGCTCTGACCTGCAGCTATGCTTCACAGGCTGTTTGGGGTCTGTTTGGTTCTTCAAAGCCTTCTGCATTATGAAACTGTGATATTGCAGCTGAGCCCAATAACGTTGCGTCAGCAGAACCCAATGCTTTGTTACCACCATTCACATTCACCTTTGTGGCACTGTCTGAGACAAGCAAAGCAAGAAATGTGTGCAATTCCACAGACTGGCATGACTGTTATAGGCCATGATGGATCAATCAAGCGTGGGATTACGACCCGTGATGGAATGTGTTAGCTGTTTGGAAATCATGGATTGGTTTATCCATACTAGGTCTCTATCAGTGTAAACAAGTGGATCACAATACCAAATTAAAAACAAAGGCTGAGTCAAGCAGGAAACAGCACTGATTCTGTCTGCAGCCTGTGTTTTCCAGTGCACTCACTGCTCTTACCTTGACACTGCTCCCTGCAGAAGGTTTGATCTCGCACCAGCCAGAGCATAGGCACTTCGGCTCACCCAAAGCAGATCACCAAAGTACACTTGTAACTTCCACTTTTATCTAGGACCAGGAGGACAGCCAGAAAAGGATGTTGTAAAAGCTTCTTTATCTCTACTAAAAGTATGAAAAGTTTAGACTATGTCCCATTACTTTTTCTCTGCCATTTTAGATGTATGGATCAACACTGCACAGAAGAGCAAAGGCACTGACCCACAAGGAACGCTCCTGGGACCTGACAAGCCTCCAGCCACTGGATGCTTACTGGGCATAGCAGAGCCAGCTGCAGCCCCATTCTTCAGCTGTCAACCTGCTCACAGCCCTCCATAGCCCTCCCCTCTGCCTTTTTCATGGACTGGCTATTAAGAAAACTCCTGAAATAAGTGAACATATACTTTGCTGTAAGGCTTTCCCTTAATTTCTTTCTCCCTCTCAGTATATTTTTCCTACTGTCAGTCCCCACCCTACCTCCCACTCTCCCATGATGGTGCATTATTGGCCTTGTGGAGGAGATACACTTAACAGATGTGGCAGGAAGGGATATGTGAGGGTTTCAACATCTGATATAAACAGATGCTGAGCAGGAGGAATTAGTTTTCTGCAGGGCTTTTGTCCTTTGCTCTTCCTATGTTACTTGGCTAGAAAGGAGGCAGGTAAGCGACTGAGGCAGTGACAGAGCTACTCCTTTTCACAGGAAGTTCTTAAAGTGTTTTATGAGACTGAGAACTATCACTGCCCCATTCACCTCTTCCTGAACTGAGACACACACTTGCCCAGGCTGCACAGTGAGTCACTGTTGAGTGGGTATGCCTTGGCTTTAGCTTGCAATTCCGTAATGCATTTTGGGACTCTGAAACAACAGATGATCTAAAAGAGAATTAAAATGAGTAAAGAAAACCTCAGTGAAACTAGATGGCTATAACAAAGCTAAGCATTGTAACTGCCATGTCCTATTCTCTCTTGCTGGATGTTGCTAATTCACTTAAGTCCTTACATCCATAGATCAAAAGCCAGCTTAAAAACAGTTGGGACTTCTGCTAAAAGTGGAACTAAAATTCCATTCTATTTCTTTCTCTTTTCCTTGCATTGGTGTCCTAGAAACAGCTTCTTCACTCTCTGCCCATGTGCAGGAAGGGTGACTGATTGCACAGACCTTGAGACTCATCCTAAATTCAATTTTCCTTGATGTCTTGGTGATGCATCAGATCATGTCACCTGTTGTGAGGTTTGTATGTCCCACATTTTCAAGTGCCTGGATGTTCTAACCTTCACAGTCAGATCCACTTTTAAGCTAACAGGAGCAAAGATACTCTCCCACAGTTCTGATTAGTGACACAGCCATTGCATGTCTTTGTGCCAAATATTTCACGGATTAATGACAGTAAATGTTATGGCTCAAGATCAGTGTGTTAGTACAGATTGGAAAGCCTATTTCACTTAGATCTTTTTCTACCCAGACATTTGCTTCCTTTCAGAAAGAATTCATTGGAGTGTTCTCATCTTCACTCTCGAGCAGCCTTAATAGTATGATGCATTTATAGGAGAAGGAAAATTACTGGAAGAATTTATGCTCTCATCTGGTTCACTACCTAAGAGAAAAAAAAAAAAAAAACAAACCAAAAAACAACAACCTTTTAGAGTATTTGTGGCTAAAGATATTCCTTCTTTCCCATTCAGAATGGCTTGATTCACATGTCTTTGGGAATGATTTTTGCCAGAGGACAAACTGAGCATTGAATGGTCGGTGTGAAAATTGATTTAGAAGCAGCCAGAATTCTGATGAGGATGGGACAATAGAACTGCAGGAAATACTTGTTTGTGATGCAAGAATGCAAATTGTGCAGTGTGTGTGCAGAAGAGTTAATCCAACAAAAAGGGGTTTTATCTCAAGGTGCAGTTTAAGACTGTGATGCCCTTCCTTGGACATTTTAATTGCAGGTGGAGAGAGATAAGCTAGCACTCAAAGTGACAGCAGGCTAATACAATGCTTTGTATTGAGAGCAAAGGAATGAATAGCTTTCTCATTACCAATTTCAGGCATGGGTAGGCAGAAGAAAAGGCAATGTTAAGATCTGGAACAGGTCTAGAAATCTGCTTCCTCCCTGCACCAGCCAAATGGGGACAATGGAAGCATAACTCCATTGCTGGGCTGGAGCAATTTGGACTCTTGATGCTTACTGATAATTAATGGGCTAAAAGTTACAGAGAGAAACAGTTTTTTGATGTTTCATAGACTCATATAATATAATGAAGATAGTCCTGCACTGACAAAGGGAGTGACAGGTTAACCTAACACCTTAGCTCTATCTCAACACTGAAATTAGCAGGCTACAGAAGCTAGTGCTAGGGTGGGGTGAAGCAGGACCTTCTGAGGAAGGAGAGGACTCTGACTCCAAAAGACTACCAAGGAACAGCTGTGATTCAGAGCTGGTGAGGAAAAAAAGGACATATTTTCCAGGAAGCCTCCAGCTATGCAGCTCAGATGGGCAGTGTTCCTGGCATGCAGGTATCGATTGCTGGTGTCCTTGAAGCTGATGGTACACATATTCTTACTTTGCTCCGTGCATTTAGATTTGGGTGTTAGGTGCTAGAAGGCTCTTTTCTTCCTTTCTTGCTCTTTTTTTTTTTTTTTTAAATTTTTTTTTATTTTTTCCATAGACACTACAGTAAACATTCGGTTTGTTTAACAAAAAGAGCTCAGTGTCTAGACCAAGTTCTTGTTCACCACTAAAATCCTGACAAAAGACTTCCAAAGGCACGGTAGAAGGCACTCTGCAGCACTGGCAGTGACAGCACCCACTGGGACATTAAAGTTCCTATGGGGGAAGCATCATTTACAGGCTGTGAGCATTTCCTAGGGAGCTACATCCAGCTGAAGGTCTCTCAACCACATCCCTTTTTCTCTCGAGGACATGAGAAGAGCACACCAAAACTGTACTGTACAGGTTTTACACATTAGTGAAGCAATGATGAGTTTCTCCATGTCTTTCTCAAGGGAACTTTGAAGTCATTCAAAGAGCTTTGGGAATGTATATTTTAATAACAACCCAGGACCGTACTTGCTGGGCTTTGCATTTGGCTTTGCCATTTTGTTTACTGCAGAGTTTGTGAAATAGGGACAAGCCATAAACATCCACCTAGCCACACTTCTGCAATGACATGCTCTGACATGCTCAAGTATTTTCGGTGGAAGTGTTCCTGCAGCCTTCTTCTTTGTGGGTTTTCAAGTCATCCAGTTAGGGAGAAAAACAACCATAACATGTTACTGAGGTCACAGATGAATAAGACATTATGAATAGTCATGCTGGAAACAAAAGCTTTGGTGAATACTTGGTGAGAACTGTGGGGGTTGACAAAAGTTTGCAGAGCAATTCAAATTAATGAAGCACATGGAAAAATGTTACCTTGTGGATAATTTCCAGGAGAAAAGAGTTTTTGAATAAACTGTTCGATGTTGGGATTCCCTCGCCCTTATTCTCATCTGAGTTGTGAATCATCCGATCACCGGCTTGAAGGTAAATCATTAAGTAAAAAATTTAGGGGGCGGAGAGGGAGGAGGGGGTGGCAATCAATGTGTCAGGTTTACCCTATGTCCCAGAGCAGTGAATAATTGCCATTACTGTAGCAACTGATGGCTTAATGCCTAAGCTTAAACTTCTCCCCAGCAGTGTCAGATCTTCTGAGCGGGTCATAAATAAATGTGAATATATATATATATCATTTTTGCATCAGAAACTTTGCCAACAGATAAAATACCTTTCTTTCTTTTGCCGTTTAAAAGGAGAGCATATACTAACATGCCCACATAATAATAACTTGCCCATTTGTGACAAAGTTTTTCTCCATATCACATCTTATTGCCAACAGTAACAGTCAACAACCTCCTTCATGAACTGCTGTGATTTTATCTGGAAATTTCAATTAGATGTGGGCTTGTAAACTTTTCTCAACTATAGATTGTGAACATTTATACATTTATTCTCCCAGCTGTGTAAAATGATATAGTACTTTACAGCTCTGGACCTGAAAGATAAATATCATATAACCTGTCTTCAATGTTGCAGAAAGTCTACAGTAGAAAAACATTCCAGATTTCCTAAGATCAACTCCAGAGCCTTACATACATAATTTTCCAAGCTAAACATCAACTCTGTGGTCGTGGGTCCAGACATAACTGTCCTTAATATGTTAAATAGCAGAAACATGCTGGAACAAAAAGATAGGGTGAAGTTGAGTGTTAGAACATTTACTTTTCTCAATCTTACATAATCTTAGCATGTTAATCTGTTTTTCCTACCTCTGAGGTAGATTTTATAGATTTTTCTCAAGTGATGCAACATACTTCAAGTTCACTTCGGTCATTCAGTCACTTATTTCCCCTTTCTTCCACAAAATAAGAGAAGGTTTGCCACCTGTCAGGAAATTTCCAGTGAAAGGACAAAATTGGTAGCAGCAATCAGCTGAAAGTAAGAATGCACTTATTACATGAAAGTGCGTGCTTAGCAATTAAAATTTTCTAAAGCAACATTGTAGTTGTTTTTGTGCTTTATGTACAGTATTAAAAATAAAATAGTCTACCACATGTAATTTATGAAAGCAGCCAATAACGAGTTCATTATTGCATAGCAAGACAATGTTGCAGTCGTGGTTACAGCCCTCGCCAAAGTCTTTGATCTTCTGGTTCATTAATGTATAAATGAAAAGACCTTAGCTAATTATCTCAGTAACTGGTCTCACTCAGGTCTCAGTCAGTTCTTATTCAAGGCATACTCTTTCATTTTCTGTCCTCTATGCAGGGAGTGAGTCACCTGAGTCATGATTTATTGTCCTTTCGTACAGGAGATTTGTTATTTTCATACCTATGTCCAAGGGACTCATCTGTCTATAAAATTTGCAGTTGAAACCATTTGAAAAATGCCAGGTGATGTAGCTATTTGCAGTGACACCACTGGATATTAGTAAAGAGAAGCTGATTTTAAATAGCCAAATGCAGCACCCAAGAGTTGAGCCAGCCCCAGAGTTGAAATGAGTATCAACAGAGCATCGCTGCACTCTTCGGGGTCCTTCCTCTGCTCCCAGGCCACCAGGCTGTGAAACCCATGACTGGGAATGAGAGTCCATGTTAACAGGGCATTTAAAAAATCCAGTGAATTTTTGAATATGCTAGTCTGGCTACTAACAGTGCAGTCTGTCAGAAGTGAACAGCAAATAATTCTTTCTATCAGCTCTCAGCTGTCTATACAAAAACATGGTATAGTTTAAAGCTTTTGTTCACTTTCAAATATTGCAAATGGTCACTTCTATTCAGATAAATTTCAGTCAAAATTATATGTATATATATAATACATGTATTTATAAAATAGAAATTAATTCTGAATTTTAAATTATTGAAATCTGATCTTGATGGTGATTCTAAAATGTGGTCTTCATTTTACACACAGGTTTTCAACTTGCATCTCAAAGAATAGTAATAGTTACCAAATGGTGCTTCATAGATCATTTCCAGTCTCTCTCCCCTTCTTTCCCCATCTTTTTCATTATTTTAATAATGACAGTTCAGTGACAGCAAATAGAAACATTATGTTCCTGCCTTAGAAGCTGCATACCAAATTATTTTATGCCAGGATTCTATGACACATTCTATATTTCTTATTATTATAAACAAATCACATTCCATGAAGAATTATGTCATTAGAAACTCACATCAAATTCATATGCTACAGTATTTGTATGATAAATGTTTGGAATAGTAAGATGGCTGATATGCCTTCAAGTCCTAATATAATTTCTTTTTTGTTGTATCTTTCAATGAAACAATGTATGAACATATCATGGCTTACCTGCCTCCACTGCCATTGATTTTCCAGGGATGAGACTGGGTGCTGGGAATGGAATCTGTTTTATGCAACTATGCTATGTGGAGAAAAATGCTGAAGGTAATATTTAACAGTGGTTGGACTCACATATAATTCACCACTATTTTCAGGGGAATATGCTTCTGTTATATTTTTACTGCACACAATTGCACATGAACAGATGGCTGTTTTCTTTCAACTCGTATCCTTATGGACAATGGATTTTATGGTGCCTTGGTGCCTCTACCTACCAGTATTATTGGAGATGTGAAAAGAGATATGGAGTACAGTTTAGAAGATGAAATGACATAGTGAGAGGACTATGACAGTGGATTACAACTGGAGTATAATTTTCAACATGATCAGGGCAAAACTGAGCCGAATAAACTTCTGGCAAGAATGTGATAAATCTCTGAAGAATCTAAAGAAAGAGGTATGAGCACCATTCTGAGGAATGTTTAAAACTAGTCTAGATGATAGACTGGTTACAATGATAATTATAACAGTAGTTTCAATTCATGAAATACATGAACTGACCAAGAGACTGCTTTAAAGGGACAAAAAACCCCTAAAGCCTACAGCAACCTGGTTTGATCACTTATCTGGCTTGGTTTGAACAGGAAGCTAAACTAGACACATTCTGAGGTCCCTGGGAGCCTGAATTGTCCTATGAAATCACAGAGTGGTTAAGGCCAGAAAGGACCACTGCAGGACATCTGAAAATATAAAAAGCAAATAAAACATACAATCAAATGTATGGTGGAGAAAAAAGATATGGAAAGTGACCACACCATTTCCTATGAAGTTGGAAACTTCTCTTTGTATTTTCCCACTTTTTTCTGCCTCTTCCTTTTTCTTCTCCACTCCATCACTTCTTCTGTAAATTTTGGGAATACTAACTTATTTTCCTGTGTTTCCTGTGTTGTGATCTGAGAACATGATCCTTGTGCTCTATCTGTCCATATGCAAGAATGCTCAGATCTACAGATTTTTTGCCTGCCCCCCACTCAGATTAGACCATCAAGACCTTTAACTAAATTATGTACCTGGAAGAAAGAACAGAATATCCAATCCATTTTAGCAGCAATGTTGTGATCTCCTAGTACAGAAATAGACTGAAAGTCTCTGTCTATTCTTTCCTCCAGATCTGGCAGCCTCAGTAGGTGTTTCCCTCAGGTGTGCTCTGGAGAGGCATTTCTGCAGTGTGTGTACGTGTGTGGGGGTGCATGATAAAGCCACCTGTCTCCCTAATCAGTGGGGGACTGATTCCCACCAGTGGGGTGATTGCAAGAGGCATTGCTGCCTCTTAATATGTCTGCATGTAAGTAGAAGCATCTCCTGCAGGGCAAGAGACCAGTGATGAAGTTTCCTGGAGATCACAACTCCAGCTCCAAGGCTTTCCTTGTCTTAGGGAGCAGCTCAAGGAGAGAATCACTCCTTTGAAATTCAGGGCTGTTTTGCTGTGGGTCACTGAGCCCAGTTTGCAAGCCACAGAATAAATCCTATTAAAGTCACTACAATTCTTCTCATTCTTTCCTCCCACAGATGCAGAATGCCAGCTGCTAAAAGCCATTTCAGAAAGGGCATGGGAGAAACCCGGGAGAAGGTTTTTCTTTCTAAATAAATCATTAATTCTGACTAATGCAATGTTGTGTAGTAACCCTATACAGGGGGGATGAGGTGCCAGCTTCATGTCAGTGTGCCTCACTGCAGTGCCTGTGATACTGTTCACAATGTAACCTCCCAGATTGAATAGTCAGGTTTGTAAGAGGCAGATGAAGCTCCTCAGTGCAAACATCCACAGGACTGAATTACTTTGGCCCCTTGTCCTGGAAAAAGTGATGTACATGTGCTATAATCTGGGAACAACGTGCCCGATGTAAGGAAAAAAAACCATGAAATCTTTGCTGAGTAAAAGGCATCTGGAAAATATTAGGATTATTAGACATGAACAGCTCACCTCAAATACTAATGCAACAGAACTCCAAGGATAAAGGCTGAACTTCTGTCCCCCTCAAGTTTAATTAGCATGATAAGTGCTAGTGCAATAGCCTGGTACACAGTCTGGTATATCTCCCCTTATGGCATCTCTAATAAACTCTGTGGAGTCTTCATCTCCAGACATAACCACATGGAACTTGGAATGCCTCATGAACAGGAATGTGCTCATCTTTGTAGTGTTACATCTTTATAGTGTTTCAAGAAGTGTAGCCTCCTTAGCATTGTGACTGAGAAACCTTGAGAGGCAAATTGCTGAAAGATTCTGACAGAATCCAGAGGACTAACCCAGGCCTCTCTCTCTCCTGCTTAGAGAAAGTCTCTCTCCACAGTGCAAGTTTTGTAGCGGGAACCAGCTGACTTCCAATGGGGTCAGTGTTAAATATTTGCTTATTCTATCCCCCATCTTCCTTAGAATGATATTTCTGGTCACACATGCATCAGACATGCATATTCCCTGGCAGATAGTGTGCTAACTCCCCTTCCAACTAAAGGATGCGAAGAAAAACTCTTTGGAAATATAAGGATATAGCACAGGCATCCAGTGAAAGATTTTCTCTTAAAAGTTATTAAAGTGAAAGCCTAGTAAGGAAAGGGTGCATTGTCTCAATTTCTTTATACAAACAAATAAAAGTCCTTGCAGTTCCATGGAATTTAACGCAGTTAATCATAAACTTGATATTTGCATC
Source organism: Ammospiza nelsoni (assembly GCF_027579445.1). Taxonomy (NCBI): domain Eukaryota; kingdom Metazoa; phylum Chordata; class Aves; order Passeriformes; family Passerellidae; genus Ammospiza; species Ammospiza nelsoni. Next base: position 21,001,636 of record NC_080638.1, read on the forward strand.
TCACAGGCACTGAACATTGTGCAGTTACTGGAACTGGGATAAACTGGTTTCGAAAGATTTGCCTGCTATAGCTATGTTCAAGGGTTAACCCTCACTCCCCTGCTCAGATGTTGGCAAAGGAAATCCTCTCATAATCACAAAGATTGGAAGTTAGCCTATGAATTGTTCACATCTCTGTCTTGCAGGTAGCTGCTTGCTTTGAGATGCCCTCAAAAGATCTGTTCTGGTATGACTCCTAAGGCTAACTTGAACCATGAAGGGTTGGGTTTTTATTGTCCTTTGTACCTATATAGCTTTTAGACCCCCCTCCATTCATTTCTGTGAAGCTGTTCCAACTTAACCTAATGGCAGATATATCCATTGCCTGACTCTAAATGCTGAAATCTTGGAGTCTTCTTTAATATTCTTTCCCAAATGCACGAATGTACTCTTTTAAATTCACTCAGCTCACATTTATACACCAAGACAGAAAAGTGCGTAAGAAGTTTCTCAGTTTATCCCCTCTGCAGTCATTCAGTCATGCAATGCTCACTCACATGCATGGAGACATGCATGAAAATGCATTCATCCAGAATCCCGCTCTTCAAAGTCATGAAGAGTGAGAAGCTCACATTGAAGATCAAATCCATGCTGTCCTGGGCCTTTGCTGGGCATATTCTAATTTGAGCAATCCAGGAGAGTAGCAGTGCTACCATCGATCCCTCCTAACTAATCAAATCTGTCATCTCTCAGTCAGTTGCTCTGGATCTCAATTTGCCTGTCTCTGTATTCTCAGTTAGGACATGTGTTGTGCCATCCTGTCCTAAGACTGCTTTTGATCTAAATCTAAACATGGGTAATTTTGTCCAGGGTTGTCCTTGACCCCTCATCCCTGTTTCATTATCCCATGCTGTATGGATTACAAGGGTGACTGCCTTGCAAGTAGCTGATTACAGTGTGAACAACTCCCATTTTTTCATGTAACTGGTCCTGCCATTCCTTTTAAATCTGATGTTATTGGCTCCTAATGTGTTCTGGTAGCATCTTGTTGTCTTTATTTTTTAATTTTCTGCTTTCCCAGTACATAACACAAATTATGCATGCTCCTTGTAGGTCCCTCCTAGAGATTAGAGACCTATAACCCAAATAAACTAATCTAGAGATTAGCTCAACCTAAATTCTCTTTTCTGAACAGTTTTTAAGTTTGGGAAAGTCCAACCATTTAGATTTTAAATGACCCTATAAGGCTCTTAAGGATTCCAACACTCTTAACCGGGAAAAGTTTAATTTGGGAAAACACACTGCATCATAAGAATCAGCACTCTGTGTCTGGGAGCCATTTACCCACTTGCAGGTTCCCTAAAATGTTTGATATATTCTGTATATAGTGAAATACAGTCACTTACAGTGACTGTACAGCACTTACAGTGCTTATTCTTACTTTCCTTAAAATTGTACTACAATTTCAAAGTATCTACATGACACAAGACCTCTTCTAAGTTCTATAGCTGTGCTCCAGTTCCTATCTCAGTCCTAGTACAAACTTACAATTTCTATATTCACCAAATTTTGGGAGTGAGAGGTACAACACCCAGGAATGGTTATGCTTTTCCTGATTCCTTGTGATTTTAGCATGTTCTGGTTTATTAATGGAACAGCAGAAGTATTTGAGGCCTACTAAAAGTTTATCTCAGGATATCTGTGCTCCTTTCTTTTTTAATCTTTGTGCATTACTTTGTGTTTGCCTTCTTTATGTTCTCATGATTTTGCTTTGGTTCTGTCAGCTTCAAAGTGTTTGCTAAGAGATTCAAACCACAACAGATTGAAAAGACCCATTAGGTCATTTTGCCCTGCTTGTTGTTTAACACCCTCTATTGCATAGTTATGAAGTTTTCCTCTGAGAAAGCATTGCACAGTCAGTGTTGCCTCATAATATATTAAATTTTTTGGAGTCCTGAAAAGGCAGTATACACAGCCATATAAAGATACTATTAGATATACATTGTCAAAATCTCACAGAAATCCAGGGGACTGTGTCAGCTCATATGGGCAAAAGATAGTCTTATAAATAGATTCTTACAATTGATAGTGTGGACTCCATACACATTTTTAACATTTTTCCTTCAAATCACAAGCAAAACATAATTGATGCTGCCCTGCATTTAATGGCCTCCTCATTGCTACGCATAATTTTATGTGTCACAGATATTATTTATTAGTATTAATCTTTGTCTCCCTAGTTCTCATACAAGTTTATTCCCAATGGTTTGCACAACAATGGTGCATTGAGTTGGTTTGACCTGCACACTGAGGAGACTAAAACAAATAAATAATTAATTATAAACCTATATTATCTCTAGGATTTGCATTTCTTTCTTTCTTTCTTTCTTTCTTTCTTTCTTTCTTTCTTTCTTTCTTTCTTTCTTTCTTTCTTTCTTTCTTTCTTTCTTTCTTTCTTTCTTTCTTTCTTTCTTTCTTTCTTTCTTTCTTTCTTTCTTTCTTTCTTCCTTTCTTCCTTTCTTCCTTTCTTTCCTTTCTTTCCTTTCCTTCCTTCCTTCCTTCCTTCCTTCCTTCCTTCCTTCCTTCCTTCCTTCCTTCCTTCCTTCCTTCCTTCCTTCCTTCCTTCCTTCCTTCCTTCCTTCCTTCCTTCCTTCCTTCCTTCCTTCCTTCCTTCCTTCCTTCCTTCCTTCCTTCCTTCCTTCCTTCCTTCCTTCCTTCCTTCCTTCCTTCCTTCCTTCCTTCCTTCCTTCCTTCCTTCCTTCCTTCCTTCCTTCCTTCCTTCCTTCCTTCCTTCCTTCCTTCCTTCCTTCCTTCCTTCCTTCCTTCCTTCCTTCCTTCCTTCCTTCCTTCCTTCCTTCCTTCCTTCCTTCCTTCCTTCCTTCCTTCCTTCCTTCCTTCCTTCCTTCCTTCCTTCCTTCCTTCTTCCTTCCTTCCTTCTTTCTTCCTTTCTTCCTTTCTTCCTTTCTTCCTTTCTTCCTTTCTTCCTTTCTTCCTTTCTTCCTTTCTTCCTTTCCTTTCTTTCTTTCTTTCTTTCTTTCTTCTTTCTTTCTTTCTTTCTTTCTTTCTTTCTTTCTTTCTTTCTTTCTTTCTTTCTTTCTTTCTTTCTTTCTTTCTTTCTTTCTTTCTTTCTTTCTTTCTTTCTTTCTTTCTTTCTTTCTTTCTTTCTTTCTTTCTTTCTTTCTTTCTTTCTTTCTTCTTTCTTTCTTTCTTTCTTTCTTTCTTTCTTTCTTTCTTTCTTTCTTTCTTTCTTTCTTTCTTTCTTTCTTTCTTTCTTTCTTTCTTTCTTTCTTTCTTTCTTTCTTTCTTTCTTTCTTTCTTTCTTTCTTTCTTTCTTTCTTTCTTTCTTTCTTTCTTTCTTTCTTTCTTTCTTTCTTTCTTTCTTTCTTTCTTTCTTTCTTCTTTCTTTCTTTTCTTTCTTTCTTTCTTTCTCTCTCTCTCTCTCTCTCTAGCAATTTGTGTTCGCCCTGACAGTTCATTCTGGCCATTTATTACCCTTCTCTTTTCCATGGAAAGCTTTATATGTTATTTATATTTATATTCTATTTCTCAGTGCAGATGTCTGTGGCTTTTCTTCTTATGAATCTCTCTCTCTCAGAGCATAAACAGTTTTGCAGTGATCCTTGCAAAGTTTCTTACATAACTTTTTTTATGCAAGTTTTTCAATTCACAGATGCACACTTGATTTTGCCTTTGCTGTACCTTTAGACTGACTTGATGAGAGAAACCACTGCAAGGTTTTCAAGAAAAAAATCCAACTCTTGATCTGTGTGGCAAGGAGACCAAAGGGTGGTGGGGGTCGTCTCCAGGAATAGAAGGGGTGCTTAAATGGTATTTTCTGGTTGGCAGATGTATTTGTGGGAAAGGAATTTGAGGGTGTTTGGTTTTTTATCCCTTTGTTTATCAGGTTATCCAGTACCTCTTTTGAGGCATATCTGGATTTTCAGGATACATTCTTCTTCTGGGGAGAACACATAGACCGAAGGAACTTGGTTACTTAATGATTTTCAGTTCATCAGATCAACTAACAGAAGGTTGGGGTCTGCTTGATGACTATTATGTGTGTGAAGAAGCTGTGGAAATACTAAAATATATAGCTGTATTGGTTTAAAATTTGAATCTTCACAAAATTGTCTGCAAAACTCATATTCTGCTGTGACCATTGTCAACCTTCTTATCATTACTTTCTTATAATTTGTCTAGACAGTGATTGGCAGAACTGTAATAGATTTTTCTTGAGATTGATTATGTTTGGAAAAATGCAGACAAAATTCTTAGGCTGTTTTCTAGACTCAGGCCATTATTTGGTAATATTAAAAAAAAACAAACATTTTTTCCTTCTTTTCTGTGTGAAAAGAAGTCTGATTTACAGAACTGCTAAGTATTAAAATCTGAAATGAGAATGAATAGTAGATGTTCTTTCAGTACTTTACATAACTATAGAATAAGTGTTTTAAATACATGGTGCTCAGGCAGCTGAAAATGGATACCTTAAATTAGTAAACACCTTTGTCTTGATCTTTTTAAGGTTCTCCATTAAAATAGGGACAATAAATTACTTTCTCACCCCACTAGGGATTCATGAAGATCAATAAATGTTTTTGTGCTAATACTGTAATGTTAGTGCTAATGCATTAGTACACTGTAATACACTAATCTACATATATTAAATGTTTATTTACATTATAAGTACATGTGTAACTATAATACCTAAAATACCATGAGGATGAACAGCATAAGAAAACTAATGAGGAAATGAACAGAAATTTTCAGCACAAGTTTGATTCATATGCAGCAAATACAGCTCAGGGCCACTCCCTGTATGCATAGTATTGGGTAGCTTCCCTTTGAATGAGTACCCTGTGGTCTGTGCCCTAAGTACTCTGCCTCCCAACCTGTCCCAAGGTTAATAATGTTCTCTTAGCTCTGTTCCCTGTATACAGTTCCTAGGTTTTGAATAAGTGGCGTGCAGAGATGGCTGTTTTGGCATTGAGTAGCCTGTGGGTTGATCCTTTAGCTCCCCCCTACAGATCTCTGCCAGCTGTACTGAGAGTAGCTGCTGGAGCAAATGGAGGACTCATTGGAAAATTTGCTTTTTCAAGTTGGCAGATGTACAGGAATAGCCTATTTTATCTGCTAGGAAAGCCTTGTGAAGCCAGGAAGTGGAGAACACTTGCTGCAAAAGAAAGCTGAGGGAACGAGGCTCTGGCTCATGAATCCATCACATGGATTTTGATTTCAGGGGAGAGCAGTGGATGTTGTCTCCCTGGACTTCAGCAAGGCTTTCAACACTGTCTCCCTCCCAACATCCTTGCAGGCAAACTCAGGAATGTGAGCTGGATTAATGGACTGTGAGGTGGGTTGAGAACTGGCTGAGTGGCAAATCCCTGAGGGTCGTGTTCAGCTCACAGGGTTTGGCTGGGGCCCTGTCACTGGTGGTGTCTCCCAGGGTTCAATGCTGGGCCCAGTCTGGTTTACCTAATTCATCAATGACTTGGAGGAAGGGGCAGAGGCCTCCTCAGCAAGTTCCTGCAGACACAAAGCCAGGAGCAGTGGCCCATACCCCAGAGAGCTGTGCAACCCTTCAGAAGGGCCTGGACAGGCTGGAGAGAAGGGCAGAGAGGGACCTTCTGAAACTGAACAAAGGCAGGTGCAGGTCCTGCTCCTGGGGAGGAACAACCCCCTGCAGCAGCACAGGCTGGGGGCTGAGCTCTTGGAAAGCAGCTCTGTGGAGAAGGACCTGGGGGTCCTGGTGGAACACAAGCTGTCCATGAGCAGCAGTGGCCAAGGAGGCCAATGGGATCCTGCAGTGCATTTGGAGCAGCATTGCCAGCAGGCCGAGGGAAACGATCCTGCTCCTCTGCTCAGCCCTGGTGAGGCACATCTGGAATTCTGTGTCCAGTTCTGGGCTCCTCAGGACAAGAGAGACTTGGAACTCCTGAAGCAGGTCCAGCAGAAAGCTACAGAGATTATTGAGGAGCTGGAGCATCTCAGTTAGGAGGAAAGGCTGAGGCAGTCTGGCCTGTTCAGCCTCAAGAAGAGATGAATGAGAGGGGACCTTATCAATGTCTGTAGGTGTGTGACAGGAGGGTGTCAGAGGATGGAGCCAGGCCATTCTCAGTGGCACCAAGCAATAGGAAAAGAGGCAATGGGTAGAAACTGAAGCACAGGAGTTCCACCTGAACATGAGGAAGAACTTTCTGTGAGGGTGACCGAAACAGGCTACCCAGAGAGGGTGTGGAGTCTCCCTCAATAGAGATATTCGGGATCTATACGGACACAATCCTGTGCCATGTGCTCCGGGATGGCCCTGAAGGTTGAACCAGAATACCCACTGTGACCCCTTCCAAGCTTGCCCATTTCATGATTCTGTGATTTGTCAATAAGTTTTAAACTGCCTAACTTTGGTTGGATTTTATTTGGAATGGTAAATAGTACACTAGTAATTTGACAGCCTGTTGTAATCAGTCTGTGCTTCAAACACAAATGTTCCTGAGCTGTCCAAAGAAAAGACAGTAATACAAATACAAACTATAAATACAAAGTACAGAATTTTCCCTAGCCTTTTTTGAATTTGTCAGAAAAACATATACTAGTATATTAACACTAGTAATTTTGATAATTACTCAAAATTTTGTTGCAGAGCAAATGCCCATGATGGAAAAATTCCAATTTAGCCAAAGAGCTAAAGGCTAAAATTTAGCAAACTGTGAAGAAAAAATTACAAGGTCTTGCAAGCCTAAATAACTGGCAACCTTAGCAATAGGTGGCATTTGCCTGTAACATAGAATACAGCTTGGAAAGAGTATCTCTCCTATTTCTTCTGACTTCTCTAGCGAGGTTTTTACAGAAAATGTATTTTTTTCCAAAGTTTATGAATCCATTCTGATTTTGTTGCAGCAGAATGAAGGCAGGAATCTCATTTTATTTGAGAATACTCTGTATTCTCAAACTGTTTGTCATGTCTAACCTACATATCAGCTTTATACCCACCTTTTGATATTCCACTGGAATTTAACAAATGAAGCAGAGATTAATATTAATGAAAAAACAGAAATTTCCATACATTTGTTGTCTGTTTTCATCAGGTGTCAGACATTACAGTGAGAGACGCCAATTTAAGAATCTAGACAGATTTAGGTAATTTCCTTGATGCTTGATGGCTATAATTAAATTAATTCTGGGAATCTGCACTGGCACTTCTGCCATACTGTGATTGTGGCCTCCAAGTTCCTAGTTATAAAGTTTTTAATGTTTTCTCTGCCACCTAGAACTGTGTGGGGACCAAATTCATGTTAATTTTGTGGCTGCAGTGCTAAAGAAGGATATGTAGAGGGAAAGGCCTGGCTGTCTCCGAAAGCCACCCGTAATCCTCTCTGAGCTGAACCACATGTAAGTGTCAATAAGCATACTTGGGAGCATGGGGGCAGCATAGTTGGCCAGGTAGGGCAGTAAATTTAGGGAGCCACCACCCTGTATGGCACCTTGCCTTTGAAAATAGCACAGTAATAAATAATGCATGCTGGTGTGCCGACCAAGCTAGCTTCACCCTGTCCAGACCTGTTGGTACAATGTGCTTTTTTGTCTGTCTGGAAGTATTCTGCGTCTTAGCCACCAAAGCTGTCTCTGCCCTTAGGAGCTGAAACAGAAAAGGCCAACAGTCACACAAACAGAAAGTGACATTCCAGTGTCAGTACCACACTGGAACCATTTATTTTCTGCTTTTGCTGATGTCCTTTCTAGCAAAAGGAAAATTCTGCTTTCCCTGTCTATGTTGAGATCTAGTGGTCACATCCTCCTGTGGTGCTTCTGCAGCATATAGATGAATCTCAGTGTGATTCTTTAATCTCCCATGTTTTGTTCAGTGGCCCAATGTAAGACTTGGGTTTCTTCCTAAAGGTACCCTACTTGGGAAGGAAAGTGCTCTTTACTGCTTGCTAGTTCTTTGCTTCTTAGCTTTTCCTGCTCTGGACTAATTGTTCATGCTGATATCATGCTAAGGCATTATTTTGATGATGAAAGCTATAAATACTCATCAAGACATGACTTGGTATGCAAATACTTGGACTCAGTGACATGAACACTTAGAGAAATCTTGTAAGTGCTACGCCTATCAAAATCGTTGCCTAGCTGTCTGCAGAGACAACTTCAGTCCTTCAGTCCTTGGCATTGTAAATGCAAGACAATGAAGCTCTCCAAGATGGGTATTTACAGTCTTCCTTCTTCCTCAGGGACAACTTTCTTTGATCGGTGAGACTCAATGGAAGCCATGGAACTTGACCTAACCTGGGTGAGAAATAATGGAATCTTCCCAAGCAACACTTGTACACAGGTGCACCTTATCTATGTGATCAAAAGGAACTTAGTTTTTAATTGTTGGTAGTGTAGATGATAGGAACAAAGGTGACATTCCTTGAGTCTGAGATCCATTATTTATCTTGAAATCAGGTTCAGCATAAATAGTATTTGTGAAATATTTCCTCTACATTGACAATGAGCCTTGATTAATAATTAATAATATCTCTGGATGTTGAAGGACAATCCATTTCCTGTGCTTGGTAAATCTAGCACTGAGAACTCCTGTCAGCATCTGTCAGGGGAAGATTTATGATGAGATTTGGGACCAAAAATGAGCAAAGACTAGAAAATTCACTTCACACAGACCACTGAACAGTCACTGAATAATAATTTTTAGCATTTCTTGGTTTATACATACAAATTAATGAAACCTCAGAACCTACCCACATTTTAGTGCATTTTTAACTGTTTCTGTGTTGGTGCCTTGTTTGACTAGTGAAATAATGAGAAACAGAGGAGGTTTCCTATTTTCATTTGGGCACCTGGTTTCCTGCTCAGGTTCATGGTTGCAGGCTGGAGGAGTAACTCACACGTGGTCAAGGAAAACTCTGGACTAAGCACATCTACTGATTCTCTGCCCTGCTGACCTGCATATAGCTGAACTTTCATACTCAGCCCCATATACCCCCACACTGATTATTTTTTCTCTCATTTTGTTTCTTACCTACTCTCAAATACTTAGAGAAGCTGAAAGACTAATAGACCACCCTTTCATGCATTTTTCGGGATTCTCAATGTATAAAAGAAAAGTCTGAGCTCATCACATGAGCTCACCCATTCTACCTCTCTGTCAGCAAATCCATCTCCTAATGTTATTTCCAGACTAATTTTAACTTAGGACATTCCTGCTATACACTTCTCCCCATTCTAATTATGATCTCCCTATCTGCCTGAAATAACCTCAATTTAAAAAATAAAATAAAAATGAAGGGATGGTCTTAAAAAAACAACTACAAAGAAATCAATCCCTCATCCATTACCAGGTTTTTCTTTTGTTCTGGAGCCACGCGTGTAACCCGGTTAGACCTGTTCTCTTTGAATGCCGAGGACTGAGCTGGCCTTATGCAAACGCTCTCAACCTCATCTTGGTTGTTGTCGTTGCAGGTCCAATCAAATGAACAGGAAGTGACCTAAGGAATTCCCCTATTGGCTGGTTGAGTGTTCAGCAAAATGTTTTAAAATTAGTATCACATCCATTTATCTTCACTCCTGGGAGTCTTTAGTTGACATAACCTAGTACCTGTGCTTACCCAACCTACTGTTCTGTAGACAGTTTTCCCATTGCCTCTGTTCAGGATTTCCACTCCAGAATCTTCAGCTAAATGAGGTAAGGTGTTTGGGGTATTTATTTTCTTTTCTTAAATGCACTTCCTTTAAAATAACACCAGTGACAATAATTAAAAAAAAGGAAAAAAAATGTCTACTAGACTCCTGGCCACTATACCAAGCCTCTCCCTTCCCATTTTGGAACAGCAGCTAAGGTCATTTATTCAAAAGGCTTTTTAATGTTGCAATAAGGATTTCTGCTTTCCTGGTTTGAACTTGTATGTTCTATTTAAGTATTTCTGCTGTGTATGCGTTTGAATGGGGCCAGATCCTGAGAATCTTTTCTATTATGATGAATATAATAATATTCCCGGTCCTGAACATGCTACTTTTGTCAACAGAGTTGTCATCTGTTCAGTAAGACAAGGGGTGAAAAAGTGGACTTTCTCAATGCTATGGGGAGTCCTTGTGTCATAGAACTGGGATACACTCCACAATGACTGTGTTTCGGTTCATTTTAGTGATGAGGATGTTGATGGACATGGTGTTTGTAACAAAAAACCCTAAAGTAGATTTATAATTTGGCTTGGTTTCAGCCTCAAGGCAGTTTCTTGGCAGTTGTATGGTGAAGGAGGTTCTGCTGATCTTAGTTCTGTCTAAGCAAAAACTGCAGAGAACCCAGCTCAGGCACTGGGTAGGTAAATAGAGTGTGAGGCCCGCAGTGTTTCTGCTTGTTTAAATTGTTTCTGTTCCAATGGTAATTTTATTTTAATAGAACCAGAACTGGCCCCTTAAGGTATAGACGCAATTGTTAAGGTAGTTGTAAAAGAGAATGTGAAGAAAAAGTTGCTCCAAATCTGTGTTGATTTTGTAAAATATGTGTAATGGACTCAGTGACAAATGTTTGCATTTCACCCCATGAGACATTTTAGGCACATACTTGTGTGTATATTGTTATAGAGTCATTCAATTATATCAGTAATGTGCTTTTTGATTACTATCTAAAGGCATATATTGTGTTTGCTTCTAAAGTACATTCAACTATCCTTTCTTTCCTACCTTTGACATTTTTTAGAACCAAACAACTGTTAGAATTAAACAAGCTCATAATGACAGAAATGTACCTTGAGGTAAAAGTTTCATTTAGTCATTTTATTTATACTTGTCTCACTTGATGCCGTGTTAAACAGATGTAACATGCACCAGTATTTCCTGCAATTTGTGAAAACTTAAGTAATATTAAATAAAGCGCTCCTTTAAGTTTTGCTTTGATGGGAAATTTGCAGGGTGTAGTTTAAGCCAGTTGTGTGACATCTATTTTGCACTGTAGAAAATATCAGAGCTGGAAAATATAGCAGTTTAATATTTAATGCAAATGCAGAAATCAAAGAAAAAGGCCGCAATTAAAACTAGAAAAAAAACAGGATTAAGGTGTTTCACTTACAAATATCACAATGACAGTTTAATTCCTGCCCCTTACAATTTTCAAAACCAAGTGATTGTTGCAATAGTAACATAAGACTTGCCAAAATTTTTCAGAGATAATTATGTGACTTCAAGCAGAGCATATATTTTAGAAAACTTCCAATCTTGAAAAAAAGTCCAGAAGTCCAGTAATGGGAAATTCCCCAGAATGTTTTCAAGTGCCCCGCAATTAAATACCATTCTTCTAAAAACATTTTATCTCATTTTCAGTCTGACATGGTCTTGTTTTAACATTCAGCCGCCTGATTTTGTTGTCTTTTGATGGTTATTGGGAAGTTCCCCTGGGTAGGAAATTTCTGTTCCTCGTGTGGTTAGCTGGGGACAAGTTCTTTCTTAGCCTAGTCTCTGATAATTGTGGTAGTTTGCGCTCCAAAGCCTGTTCCTTTTCATGGAGAAACATGCACTATAGTGAAGGATCTTAACGTGTTTCACTGTAAGCTTTTCCATCCTTTAATCACTTCAATTCTCTCCTCTAATTTTTCAACATTAGCTGTGAAATTTGGATGTCAGGATGGATCAGAGTCTGTAGCGTGCCAAACAGAGATATTATGAGTCAATACACTGGGAATTCCAGTTCAGGGGTTTATGAAGTGTGCCCAAGGCTTTCTTAGAGCAGCCATCCTCCAGACACCCTTCTCCCCCTTGAGCACTGGTCCTGTATGCAGGACTAGGTTATCATTAGCAGAGTCACTGTTCCCTTGCATTTAGCATTGCTATTTTTTTTTTTACTCCAAGTGTCACTTGTAAAGCCTATAACAATGGTAAAAATATGTATTTTCCCCAAGTCCTGATAATAAAAGCTCTCATATCAGATCAGAATATCTCTTTGCTTGCCCCAGCACAAGTTAGGTCGCGCTTCACAGCCACCTATAGTGTGAGAACCATATATTTACCCCAGTTGTGGTGAGATCAGGTAGTAGAATGTGCTCTGCTTTACACGGGACATTATTACCTTCTTGTCACCTGAGAGAATATGCTGTGGTATTGCCACAGTAATTTCTTATTACTTTAGATATTCTCGGGGTGTTGTGGGTTATCAGCAGTGGTGGAAACAATGGGACAGCTGGACAAGTGAAAAATCAAATCATTTGGCTCCCACTCAACTTCCTTAATTTTTTTCATTTCCAATGAATTTTCTTGTTAACATCTGTACTTGTTCTGTCTGGGAAGTGCAAGGTAGCAAGCTGCAGTGGAAAGAGATCAAACTAAAAAAATAATCATCCAGAAACACAGATGGAAGGAGATTAGAGAGGAAAAAAGAAGGATTTCTGTCTGTGCATCTGTGTTTGGGCAGCAGGGATATGTTAGTCTGTTGCGTGTCCCACAGCAATTTGTGCCAAACTCCCCTGTGAGGATGGAATTCTACACCTGCTGAAGAAGTGTGTATTTATGTACAATTCTCACAGAAAAGGATTAATGATTTTATTGACTCAGCAAACTCAGAGAACTGCCCACGAGCCATGACACCTTTCCAGAATCAGCGCTTAGCTTTCCTTCCTTGTTCACCCCTTCCATGCTTTTTATAAACATGTTTCACTTAGTTACAAGACCAAGCCAGGAAAACTTCTCGCTAACCATAATGTAGCCTGGATCTGTTCTGTGGAGTCTGCAGTCACATGCTTTCTGTTCCTATTAACTTGTTCAGATTCAATCCTCACGAAATTGCCTGACCTCTTTCTGCAATACTATGAATACCATCTCTGTGAACTGGGGCAATGACCTGCTGGTTGGAAAGTGGGTGCTCCAGGACAGACCTGTCTGGCTTAAAAATTGGTCAGTGTGCTGAGATCAAGACACAGATAGACATGAATGACCCTTTCTTAATCTGAGGGCAATGTGTCCACCCTTTGTAGGATTTTCTGGTCTTAAAGGGCTCTCTTTCTCATCAGCCTTCCTACAGCTGTAAAGTAGGTATTCTTGCTGAGGTACAGGCATTCCTGCAACAAGCAGCACATAAAAAGAAAACAGCCACAAACTTAGCTGTCATTTGTCATTACTAATGACACACAATATTAGGATGTGGTAGAACGAAATGTAAAGGTTTTTTTTTTCCATGTCCACAAGGAAATGAGCAGAAACACTATTTTTGTAGCTAGCATAGTTTGTGATATTTAATAAAATGTCTGTCCCATCTCACAGCTTCACTACTACTGAATTTCAGCCATAAGCTCGTGAAATTTTCTTCCTAATAATAAGCACCTGTGAGCATTGGTGAAGTTCAACACCATCTTCAGCAAAGCGCTCTGGCTTCAGCCGCTCAGCCGGTGTCCAAGGGCACTGCAAGATCTCTAACCACGAATAGCTGGGTCTCTCCCTCACGTCCCTGCCTCAGCACACTCTGCAGCCCATGTGTGTTATGGTCTCGGATGATCCCAGGAAGTATTTCAGTAAATGTTCAAGAAAAAGGTACATTGTAGACTTGGTAACAGTGAAACTCACGAGTAACACTGCAGATCGGAAGGTTAAGCAAAGAAGGATTTGTTCTCACAGGTGATATACAAAAAAAAAGTAAGGATGTATTTTTGTTTTTGAGGAAGTCATCAGGAGTCCTAGTATGACAGCTCCTTTGAACTCTACTGGGGATGCAGTTTGCACCAAATCCCTCATGAATGCCTAGAATACTTGGGGCGTTTGTTGGTCATTGGTCTACAGACGGGTGAGAATGAGTAAACATGGAGTCATGTAGCCAGTGGAGCAATCGACTGGCATTTGGCATTTTGCATGTCTCCCTCCAAGGAAGAGCTCTCAAAGGCTGCCTTTCCAAAAGCTGACATTGCACATGGTTATCATTACCTATTCCTCTGCTGATCTTGTGAAATGTGCTTCACAGGAAAGAGCATGCGACCTAGTAGACAGAACAGCCAACTGGAACTGGGTAATCACTGGTTATAGACCAGATAGATGGGGTAATAAAAGAGAATTGGTTTGTGGTGGTGGGAAAAAAGTAATTTTACCTAAAGAAGCTGCAAAAACATGGAACAAAAGTTGCTGGCTATTATGGAGGAAGGACACAGACATAAGTATTTGAGATATTTTCTCTACTCACAATCAGATGTAGCTAGAATAGTCTCCTGAGCCCCTGTAAATCTGTAAGGACTAAGAAACTATGTGTAAAAATGTATTCTATTGCCTAAATTAATAGTGCCATCACAAGAAGAATTAGTTTTGTTTTTTAAAACCATTCCAGGTTTTCTTTCATTTAGCGGTGAGCAGTTAACTAATTTATGTTGCTATATAGTTAAAGAACCCTTGTAAAACTGCCCAAGATGCTGTGATCCGGAATCAGACTAAGTTCATGATATAGTGATTACCCCTAAACTTTCTTAATGATTTTTGCTGCAACATGTAATTATTATTACACAATAGTTTAAAAGCTTGCATCTTGATGATGCACTTTCAAAGTATGCTTGGTTAAGCAATTGTCTCATAGATTGGAGGGGCTTTATCAGGGAGTCAAATTCTGACACACTCAAGGGTGCTGTTCTCATCTCTTTTGCCGTAAGATCTAACATAGCACTCACATAAAAGACTTAATATTCCCAGTCACCTGCCCTGACAGAGGAAGATGAAAAAGTTTTGGAAGATTGAATTAATGGGTGATTAGATGAGTAAGATATCCTTATAGACTTATAAAAATTGGAATGTACAAAATGAAATAGATGCAGTTTTTTCTACATTTAGTGACTCGCAGATATCCTTACCCTCTCTAAGACATTTAATGACATTTAATATTTGGATGAGAGTCAATCCCATAAATTTCTTTGTTTGCCTGTTGCTAATTTCAACAGTCATAACAAACACCTTGCTCTAAATACATGGAATTATAGATTAATTTAGGCTGGAAAAAATCTCGAAGATCATTGAGTCCAACCATTAACTCAGCAGTGCTGAGTCTACCTCTAAACCAAATGCCTAAGTGCCACATCTATGTGTATTTTAAGTATCTCCAGGTGTGGAGACCCTGCCACTTCCCTGGGCAGCCTGTTCTAATGCCTGCTAACCTTTTTGGCTTCCTGATATTCAGTTAAAACTCCCCTGGTGTAATTAGAGACCATGTTCTCTCATGCTGTCACTTGTCACCTGAGAAAAGAGACTAACACCCAGACTCCTTTCAGGTAGTCTGAGCCTCCTGAAAGTCTCAGTCTCCTCTGAGCCTTTTTTTTCCAGGATAAAAAACCCCAATTCCCTCAAATGCTCCTTGTAAGACTTGCAAATCCCTTATCTCCTTCACAGGCTTTCTTCCTGTAACTTTTAGGAGAGGAATTCAATTTTTTTTTCTCCAATCCCAACCAATTTTGTTTTCTAATCTACATGGCTCCTTGATTTAAAAATCCTTTAAAATGCACAGCTGT
Source organism: Ammospiza nelsoni (assembly GCF_027579445.1). NCBI lineage: Eukaryota > Metazoa > Chordata > Aves > Passeriformes > Passerellidae > Ammospiza > Ammospiza nelsoni. Next base: position 21,017,073 of record NC_080638.1, read on the forward strand.
TGGTATTTGGCATGTCTGTTGTGTCAGTAGGTGTAAGTGAGTGGCTGGCATTTTCTTGTAGAGAGAGAGGGGCTGTTCATGCCACGAGTCCTAGACAGAGCTGCTTTCCACTTGCATGCCTGCAGGTTTTGCCCTGTGCTGCAGTAGATTTTTTTTTTTTTGCAGGAACACGTGTATGGCCTGAGAGCTAGGGTGCCCAGGGCCGCTCTTCCCCAAACTATGGACTATAAGCAGCAGATCAAAGCATCAGCTTTCCCTATGCTATAAAACATCTTAAATGTTTAAAAATCTAATGAAGATTTAATCATTAAAGATAAAAAGAAAAGAAGAAAAAACTCTCCAGCGTCTGCAAATAGCTGTTATAAGGATATCTGATAATGCTCTTTTCTCAGAACATTGTTAAAATAGGTATGATTCTGTGGTAAAAAATCCACTTTTGAGGAAAAAAGTTGTTTGAAATAGCCTGGAAATATTTTCATTGGTTTTGTTGGGAAATCTTTTCCAGTTACATTGATGACTGAGATACATAGCAGTACAGGAGAGCAAAAAGAACTGGAGGAAGCAAAGTTCTTTTTCTGATTTCTGACTCCTCCAGCCTCCCTCCCAGAGTCCAGCTCTGCAGTCACTGTAAGACCTGGCATTCTTGTGCCACAGATAGATACTTGAAGATGTTATTTTATTCTGTTTTTCTGGTTACAGGATTATGGTGTATTGAAGAAAAATTACTTGTCCTGGTCAGTCAGCCTGACTAATTAAAAGGCAAAAAATTAAAAAAAGAGAGGAAAAAAGGAAAGAAAAATGTAAAAAATAAAAGTAAAAGAGGAAGAAAAATAGAGGTGTTCAGTGAAAAAGAATTAAGGGGATCACAAACTTCACATCCCAGCTGGATTTTGAGGCTGCCTGCATTTCAAGATTAGCGTGGTTGGGCTCTGCAGAGGGTTCCCTGATCACCATGTGCACAGCAGCCATGTTAGGGGAGTTTATTGCTCCCGGCACAGCTGCTCTGGGGTGATTTTACTGCCTGTATACCTTAGTTTTATGCTTTACATTTCTGTCTTTCACAAACAATTCCACGTAACAGAGTTGTACATTTGATGCTTGAACAACTTGAATATATGTTTTTACATGTCAGTTGATTCCCTGTTGCCAGGGAACTTTCTTTTAAAAATTCCTTTCTTTCATTGTGATTGAAAGAGAAAATAAAAATAACCCAAAACCCAACCAACAAAAAACTCTAACCAACACAACTAACAAGACCCAACCAACCAACAAAAAACCCCAAACAAACAAAGAAACAAACAAAAAGGAAGGAAGGAAAAACCCCTGTAGAAAGAGCCACAGTTCCACAGAACAGAAATTTTGAATTTCAGCCAGCTCTGCTTAGGAATTCCTAGCTCATTTTCAGGATCATACATAGGTCAAGGGTAGCTTTTTTGATTTAATACTTCAAGTGTAGGTTTAATTGTTTGGCTAACTTATCATTCAAATCTCTACTATTCATATAATAGCCATGATGCATAGAAGAATCTTGTTTTCAGTCTGAACAGGTCTCCTTTTTTTTCCTTGAGAATTCTTTCTCTTGTTGAATACCTTCTCCCTGCCCTCAGAAAAACCACATTCAACCTAACTCATCTGCATGTTGAAAGATTTCCCAGAGACATGATGCAATGGATAGCAATGGAGCTTGAGCTGGAAGATATGAGTTGGACTGACTTCCCAACTGACTTGTTACGTGTCTTAAGTGAATAATTTCAGCTCAGTGTCTCAGTTTTCCTATTTGTAATGTGGATGCAGTGCTGGTTCTTTCCTTCATCTCTATGTTTTTTGCTATTTACTGCCTTTGCTGTGTGTGTGGACTCTTCTGCTCCGTGGTTGTCAGTGTTTCACTTCTTCCATCACCATAGATGCTATTAGAGTAGATGAGCCCTGCAGGCTTAATTTTCAGAAGGACTTAAAAGTAGCTTAGTTCCCAGCTGAGTACCTACTTCTCATGGACTCAATGTTGGTTTTGTTTCCTGTGAAATAGTAAATTAGGAGATGGAGAGTGTGTGGGTTCATATGGGTAAGCAAACCCTCCCAGTCTTTCAGGTTTTATCTCTCAAGAAAGTTACTTTACACTTAATTTGCTGCTTTTTCCTAGTAATTTTTGAACCACCATGTCTTAGCTGCTTTTTCTTTGTGCATTTTGCATGATACTTCTGAGTTTAGTCCTAGAACAGTGCGTTGCTTTGACTGGTTCCATTGATGGAAAAGAATGGCATTGAGCTTTTTTCTGACACCAGGTTACTCTGTAGCAAAGGACAGTTTGAGAAAGAGGAGAGAGTTCATGTAAGAATTGAAAGAGCACATTTGTACAAAACCCAGTGGGAAAAGCTCTACCGTCAAACCAGCCCCGGCTGTTGAGGCAGATGCCTGGCTTTGCCTTTTTTGTTTATATTCCAACAAATCAAAGCTGACCTGTGTTGTTATCGGAGTAGAGCAGCAGGTGCAAAAAAATAACTCTGCTGCCAACTCAAACGAAAGGGTAAGACTAATACCCTCTGGGAGGTATTGAGGAGATAACAGAGAGCCATGCCAGCAACTGAATTAACGGCTCTATTTATGGTGGGTTTTACTTAATAACCTGCTCCTAACACTGACACATAAATACTCCATTGTATTGTTTAACGCAACCACTGGAGAAATCAATGGAAACAGGATGGGCAGCTCTTGCTGTGCCAGGTGAGAAGGAGTGACGCCACGGAAGCGTTGCTCTTCTAACCACAGGCAGGAGGGAGACAAGGAAGGTGGGAAGGTGTTCTTGGCTTTTACAGAGGTGGGAAGACATTGTTTCCCACAACTTCCTAACTTACCTGCAGCAAGTGGCTACAGAGCAAGGAAACCTCATTCCCCTATTTTCTGTTTCCTTTAATAAAGGCAGTGAGCATAAGCAGGTGGTGGCATATATGTAAAGTACTGTCCCAGTGACATGTGGCTCTGGGAGGCTCACAGTGCTGGGAGCAAGGGGGAAGTGAGCCTGCTGCTCCACCAGCAGTACAGCAGACAGCCCTTATGCAGCCACTGGAGTGGGACACCAGGGGACTGGTCTTGCAATCTCTTTTGCTTTTCTCAACAAATACAATATGAAGAAACTGCATGGATACAGCAGGGCTCCGAGTAAATGTTTACTGAAAACACATATGTGAAAGACTGCATCGTAGCAAAAGTAATGGTCTGACAGCAGTTTTCTAAAACGGTGTCGGTGGGTCCCACTGGGCTGTTTCAGTGATAGCCACCCATGTGGGGACAATTTCCTTTGCAGACAGAGATTCACCTTGGGATACTTGGTACTCTGGGGAGGAATGCAGGGCAAGCAGGCATCCTGGATGGAGCTATCCCATAGGTGGGATCAGCAAGTCCCAGCTTGATGCAAGGGTATGTGGTAGAGGAGTTAAAAACCCTCTCTGGCAGCTCTGCAGAATGACTCTTCCCACTATGAACCCTGAAATAGCTGTGCTACATCTCCTCTTTGAAATATGCTCTTCCTATCCCATCAGCAAAGAAGTGATCATATTGTGGTTAGTCAGGCAGTGGGTTGTAACATGGTATAAATACTTCTATCAACTGGGCTGGATCCCCAGAAAGCTGCATAGTTCAGCATAAAATTCTTAGTGCTTAATTTTCAGCTTCTCTGTTAATTTGTGCTGCAGCCCTCACATATTTAATGAAGAAGTACAATCAGTTTGTTGATTGAATGAATCAATTAATGTAAAAAGTAGTAGTCCAATGGGAAAATTTGCACATTCCCCAAGGCATCTTGCTGTTTTGGGCCTCCATCCCAAGTTCCTTAGTCTGTTTGCTCCTCTCTCGAAAACCAGCCCTAAGGAGGAACCTTGCAGTTTCCAGGTAGATGCCCTTTATTAAAACAAAACATATGAAACAGTGTTTACAAAAAAGAAAAGAGAAAAAACACAATTGCTTTTTTTTTTTTTTTTAAGTAGGCAAATTAGTGGTTGTTACTGTTGAAAACCAGACAAAAGTCCCATAACAAAAGAGAAGTGTTGGTGGTGATAGTGGTTAAAGTGAACTTCCACATGAAATACTGGCTGCTGCTGCAGCATGTATCTGAGTGGCTGTTATGTCAGCACCGAGTCAGCATCTAATGAGAGCCAAACATGAATACAAACACAATTATTACTGTTATTATTGTCATTATTCACTAACAACTGAACAGTCACACAGGCTATATTAGCAGTATGGAAAACATTTCCCTCAATACGCTGTTAGTCTTTAAAGCAATGCAAAGAGAAGCTGTTGTGGAAGGTGGAGGGAAGTGGTTGGGGAACCAGAGCCAAGGGAGAAGGAGAAGGTGTTAGAACATGATGGTAATATTTTGTTAGCTGATGAGGTTCATGTGTAATTATAGACGTGTGGCTTGTCAAGTTACAGGGCCATCTAGAGTGCTTTTTGGCCATTTGTATATTTAGTGTATTGTAAGCAAAAGAGAGGTGTTTAGCAGAAGGAGATTAGGGAGATGAGCTGGCTCCTGGTTAGAGGAAGGATGTACCAGAGAGATAGGAAGGGCATGAAAGGAGGTGTGGAGTTGTTCCATGAGGTGTGGTATTAAGTGCTGAAAGAAGAATAAAGAGCAAAGGCAGTTTTTCCCATTATTGCGTTTCCAAGACTCTGTATCCCTGAGGCTAGCCTGATGAATCTATGGCAAATGACTTCTAAATATTCAGGAAAAAATGGTTGACCCAAATTATCATGAACTTGCTGAGGTGGTGCAGGCAGATAGTAATGAAAGCATTGCTATATACCAGTCAAAGCCAACTCTGAAAAATAAAAAAGAAAATAGCCCACTTATTTTTTGGCCAGTTTTTAGTGAACCTGTCTACTTGTTCCAAACATTCTAAGAATACATTACTGCAAATATAATCCAAATATCTATCACAAGAAATATTTTTTTCTTTACTCACTTTTGTATCAGCTCTATGATAGCTAATTCACTAATATTATTATATGGATCTGTGCACAGAACTTTGGCAAAAAGGAGGATGAGGATTTTGACAGTAAAATAAATTATGATATAATTCTTTTCATATTAAAAAACTAGTGGCATGGCAAGAAGGTGCACATCTAGCCTGCGATGTGACAGGAAAGTATGGATCTGAAACACCAGATTCTTGTTAAGTGGCAGGTTGCATTTCACTGTTTTCTCTGCTAAACTAACATGACAATTGGGAAAATTTGAAGTACAAGCCCTTGGTAGTTAACGCTGTCAGACACATCTATGCCTTGAGGATTCTCTGTTCACAATTTGCCTTCTGTTTGCTTCTGATTTAGAAAAACAAACAAACAAAAAACCTCCTCTTTTAAAATTCTTCCTTTTATTTTCATTTTACTAATAAGCACCTTGAAAATTGAACTCAGTTCATATGAAGATTATTGGGGAAAAAAAGGGGTCAGAGAGAAACAACCTATGAAACTTTGCATATCATCAAGTAATTTTTTTCCTTGCATTCATAAAGTGAACTTTGTTCTCTCTCAAAAAGGAAACTGAACTATGGTTTTGTCTTTAAATTACATCGTTAAAAGAGAGATAAGAACCAAACCCAAACCCTGGAGCAGAGGGATAGCTCAGATACAGATCTAGATCCTTACTTTTCTACCCAAGGTTCTCTTTAGTTAAAATATATATGCAAGATTTTGAAGCATCCATATGAACATGTTTAAACAACAACCACATATCTCTTACAAAAGTTGCCTTGTAGTGCATCATGAAAATAAGATCTTTAGTAATAAAATATTCCAATCAAGCTTTATTTGATTTTGTTTATCACGATCCTATCTGTAATGTAGGTATATGTTAAACATTCCTTTCCCATTCATCTTCCTTTTTCTGGTCTTTCTGTTTACCTTCATGTATACATTTAATGTACAAGGTTCAAAGAAAACAAAAGAATAAACCAAAGTCTTCCTTTCAAAAAGCCCACAACAGTAAATGATCAAGGTCTCAATATAGTCTCTGAAAGCTCAGTGAGAGCTCACCAGTTTTGCACATGTAAAGGTGGGTTTATGCATATGAACCACAGCTCTATACTCCAAAAATATGTAAGCAAAGAATCGTGCACTTTAAAGAGTTGTAGTAGGAAATAAGATTAGCCCAAATAACCCAAACCTGAATCCTGAATACTAAAAATTTTGGAGATTATTTAGTAAAGTTTTTATAAAAATGATTCCTTGAACTTTATAGTCATAATGTGATTCAGTAACCAGATTTTGTTACTGTGGCCCAAAGGCATGTGAGATGGACTAAAAATGAAATGCATCAAATGCTAGGTATGTTTTACAACAAATACTGAGTGTGATCAGAGTGTTTCTTCATATGAACTTTCTTCAAAGCTTTCTAAGACTTTTTCAGTTGTCTTAGTTGTGAGTCTTCAGGTTATCATCAAACACGTCAACTGCATAGACTGTCACCTGAATGGTACCTTGCAGGCCACAACAGAGCAGTCCAAAGTTGAACTTTTTGCTGTGAAACAGATGCCTGTGCATAATCAGCCTGCAGACGAGTTGTTTCTTCTGAATCTTCTCTCTGCTCTGTAGGTACTGTAGGTAAGGAAGCAAGGAAGTGTGTGCGCTAGCTAAACACAAGGAAACAAGAAACCTGTAGTGTGCTAGCTACAACTGAATCTACATGGCCAGAGGAGATGCTAACACACTGCAGAAAAGGTCACATCTGAAAGTGAGCAAGGATGATACCTTATGTAGGAGTCTGGCACAGACACCAGGCGTGAACCTGAGACCTTTGCAAATTAGACAGATAAAGATCACAGGGCAATCTTTGGGTCAGCCATGGCTGTATGTATAGCCACACTGGCTCAGACTAGGACCCTGGAGCCCTGGTAGTAAATGCACATTAAATAAAAGAGAATAGAAAAAACCAGAACAGAAGACCCAAAGCTCACAGTAACATGCAAACAGGCTTTCAACATTCATATATTCAGTTTGTGCCTGCCCTTACCACCACTGGAGATGTAAAATAGCTGGTTGGAATGCAAAGCAGCTAATTGATCATATACATTACAAGTACAAGGCATTTATGTTTCCGAAGTAGCCGTATGTGTGAAACAAGTCCACGTGCTATGTCCTACATGTCCTTTGTCATGTCTTGAAAACTACATTTAGTAGTCTTTTAATTTTTCAATAAAAGGATTAAAAATCCAGATTTTGTTACTCTTCAGTTGCAATTACCACTTGGTATTATTTATTTTAGATCACTGTGTAAGTCTTTGACTGTAATCCAAGATGCAGTAATGATCTAAAATATTTAACATACTCTGTAGATACTTGTTCCCTAAACTCCAAGCCCTGAAAAGCAGGGATTGTGTCTTCACTGTGTACATAACACACTTCAAAGAAAATAGGCCCAGGTGAAATCTACATTTGAAGTTCAGCCATGATGGTAAAAGGGGAAAAATGGGGAAGAATCCCATAGGTAAATATGCCAAGAGAGATCCACCCTTTTGGACATGCCAGGAGGAGCTGCACTGAGCTTGTCTCAGCTAGAAGTCACTCTTAGACTTTGCATAGCTTACAGGTGGAGTCATGGCTTAGTAGTTTCAGACTGTTTTGCCCTAGACATTGTTGTTGTGTTTTGAGCAGAGTGCATGGCTTCACCATGGGATGGTGGAATGGCTGGGGGCCCCTTCCCCTGTGGACCCCTTTCTCTTATGGGCTCCCCTTCCACGCCCCCTAAGTTCATTTCAGAGTTATGTCCATGAGCAGCTATACAAACTGATATCAGAACAATCACTCTGGTTGTCCTACTTCAGGATTCAGTCACTTTCTCTGTACCACTTATTCGCCTTTCCCATGTTTGGAATTTTCATGTCATTTAATATATGCTGTTCTCAAAAGATTCTGGTTCAAGGAAAGGAGAAACTCTTTCCATGTTTGTTAAGATTCATTGTGTTGAATGTGGAAATGGGGATCAGAGTAATTTATTTTCAGAGCACACCTGTAGTGCAATAAAATAATTCGCATAGAGTGCACTATATAGTGTTCAAGGTTCAAGGATTTGTAAATACGTTTTTCTGTAATGCTGGGTTTGCTCCACAGGCAGGCCATGGCTCCTTGCTCTTTCCATTACTGCTGTTTACTCAGGGTGGTCAGGTGGTCATGGAAGAGAAGAAGAGCAGAGCAAATGACCTGCTTCTACTGCCAACTTGCTGGGTTGTGGCTCAGCCAAAGCTCCTTCAGACTTCAGTGAGAGCTTTTACTAAGAGAGACCTTCAGGGTTTGGTCTTAAAATACCACCTGATATAATGAATATGGGTGAAGGATTTTTTTTTAAATGCATTAATCCCTTCTAATAGGACTCTCTCTGGAAGGAATTTTGCTGAACACCAGTGCACAGCTATATCTAACTGTGCTGGCTGAATGAAGTGTTGTTTGCATAGTGTTATAGCTCCGGAGACAGCACCTCTTCGGGGGAACAGAATGGGATTGTGTGTACAGACACCTGCCATGCAGACATAGACGTTTGTGTGTGTATGTCTATAAAAATACATGTGATTATATACTCAAATGATATTTTATCCGTGCTTTCATTTAAAATGTACGATGTCATAGTAGAGGGAAAGATCTCAAGGGTTTGTTTTTTTTTTTTATATTTTATTTTCCAAAATATCAGCTCAGCTAGAGACCCTTTTAATACAGGTTCCAGAGGAAATGAGGCTTTCCTGGTAATTCTGTTTTGGCTTTTACATATGGCCTGTAACAGTCTTTGAGTTTCATCACCAATTTTAATTAAATTTGATATGGGGGTAGAAGTCCCAGAGATATGAAGTCTTTACAAGATTAATGAAAACTGGCTGCCAAGTACCGAAGGAAAATCCATTAATACTCGATCTGAAAGAAAGAGTGACGCTTGAGCTCACTGCCTTGAGACAATGAGATATTATGAATGCCCCAACCGTGGGAAAAACTTCAATCAGCACTCATATCTTACTAGACACTAGAGAATCCAACCACAAGATACACATTCATAGGAAACAAGGCTTCATTAGTTCCACAATTCACTTTGATACATGGAATATAATTAAAAGAAAACTGAACATCTTATGTGTCCTTCCCCTTGAGGTTTCACACCCTTTAACCAGGTTTGTCTGTATGCCGGAGAGATTTGAGCATTTGGCCCTGGACTAATGAGGAATATGCTGGTTCCAATATCCTGACTCAGAATCTTTTCAAGTATGGGATGAGCCACTGCTATAAGCATTAATCTTCCATGAATTTTTAGCAAAGAAAGGCGTATATAGGATGACATCAAGAAAATCCCAGTTTAGTTTTCATACAGAAAATATTGTGGAGCATAATGCTGTATGCTTCCAAGCAAAGGTGTGGAAGCTGCTAGTAGGACTTTATAATCCTCCTGAACAAAGTGCTAGAATGATTTCCAAAGAAGGAACACCCATGCATTAAGATAAAGGAGGTGACCGGAAAATTTTCAAGACTCCAAAAAACCTGTAGCTTGAGTAATACGCAGAACTTTGGCAAAGTTTAGGTTAAAGCTAAATCCAGTCCTTCTTCTGTGATTAATGTCATTGTAAATTCTCCTTCTTAGGCACAATTGTTCCTACAGGTGATACTAGAAATTAATTGAGTTATTGAGGTTGAGGTAGTTTATTTAGCTTCCCAAACTGGAATGATTGATTAGTTAAATTGTAAAGCAGGTTCCTTGGACATTATTTGAAAATAATATTAATGTTCAGGGATACGGTGAAGGGCAATTGTCTGCTAGACTGCGACAGGGAGAGGACATTTTAAAGGAAAATAACTAAAATCCAGATCTCAGGAAGAGGCTGTCAAAGTTCTTCTTTTCACATCTCTAATGTGCATTGGCTTTAGTTACTGCTAAGGTGGAAAAACTGTGCAAGACGTATGATTTGGTTTATTTAAATATCCATAGCTTCAGTTGCTGAATAAAAGTGTCAGAGGATCTTTTGGTTTGGAAATTCACCTGATTACTTATGAAGAAGAAAAAATTAACTGAATTTTCAGGACTAAATTACACAGAAATAATTTCAGTTCATGTGTACGCTTTCCCAGACGTACTTGTAAGCCTTTTGCACAAGTTATGAATTCTGTGTAGAATTCCAGAAACTACAGAAGTTGCGGAATACAAAACCACATAACAGAGTACTTTTAATTCTGAGATAGCTTCTGAAATTGTGAATTTAGTTCAATGAATTTAAGTTATGAATTGCATATTATAATTTTTTAAAAAGAAATGAATTCAACAAACTAAATTTCTAAGTGTGTTTTCCTAATCCTCAATTTTTATTGTTTTCCTAGAAGAGATGGTATTTTACCTCACCTCTATTTGATACTGTAATAAGCTCTTTTTCATTGATATTTGATTCATTCATGCCTAATTGTCTTTAACGATTTAAACCAAATTTAAAGAAATAACTTGATACATCATCAACCTTTATAGCCTCAGAAGTGTATGTATTGACTGTCAAGCATACGTTATTGCTTAAAAGTTCTTGCACGTCAAGTATATAATTTATATGCATTATAGGCTGAACATGTTTATAATCATGAGATTGAATTCAAATTCTTCCTCACACCTTCTGACTCACAATACTAAGTCACTTGGCATTTACGCAGGGTTGAAAAAAGTCTTCTAACTTGTATAAATGTACTGACTGATGTGATAATCGTCTTTCATTTGGCCAGAATGGCACAAGAACAATCTCTCTCAATTGTTAATATTTTATAACCTGATATATCTACTATGAGAAATTAAATCCTCCTTGCTAGTGTTCACTGAATCACAGATTGGCTAGAATTAAAAGTGGAAAGTGACTGAAAAATCATCCATGGTTTGATTTTGCCATTCTGTGTATCTACAAAAATAAAAAGCCTTAAACTACTTTATACTGTAAAGCACCATTCTCTGTGATAAACTTCCTTGAACTTTCTAAGGCTTTGGCTTTTTAGGCAATTGTCAGTAACCTCTCTCCTTTTCCCTCTCTAATACCTATCGGGGGTAGCAGGGTGCAGGGAGGAGGGGGAAGAAATAGATACTTGTAAGTTTTAAGTTACGTGGTTTATTTTAAATGACTGAGGAAAATACCAATCCAGGTAATTTTCAGACTGCTCCTTTAAAACTAAGGCTGTAAGTCTTTCTGTTGACTCCTTGTCTTTTATCAAAAAGATTGCTGGGCATCAGCTTGTAGGGGGTACAGATGTGCTCTCAGTGGATGTTTTTCACTGGCCTCAGTGCATAAACAGCCAAGACCAGTGACCTTACCCTTCACAAGTCTATTTTGTATTTCATAACCTTTTTAATTCTAGGGTGAAGTCTAGTTGCATGCACATGCCATCCTGATGTCTAATGTTTTGTTTTTACAGACTTTGCGGCTTTCAATATTTTTGAACAGGGGTTTGGTTTTCTTTTTTTTTCCCCTGTGTATATAAGAATTACAACCCAAAGCCTTTGTAATGTTTAACAAACTACTTTCCCAATGTCCTCACAAATATCTTTAGTTATTATATATATTTTTAAGCTTTACAACTTCACACCACTGAAAGATAATATAAAACTTCAAGAGTACCCCTCACTGGGGAATTTTGTATACTTTCATTGGAATGGTTAAACACGGGATAAATGTAACATTTTTCTAGAATGTCATACAAGTAGGTTTTTTGTTTTTAAAGTATAAAAAAGTACAGGACATTTTACTCATGGTGGTAATGCTAAAATACATGGAAAGGAAAGTTTGCTTAAAAGAGAAAATGCGGTCTTGGGGGTGCTGTCACTCCACTGTATTGATTCTGTACAGACAGCCACAAGAATGGCTGTCTCATTTACAAGATCTTTGACCATCTGATTTTTTTGGTGAGTTGAAATGTATGATCTCTGATATTTGTTACCAAGAAGTGTTATAGACACTGCTGACACAGATCAGATAAGAAACTGGGTCAGCTGACAAGATATTCCCTGTAAGTCTACCTCCCTGTAACACTTTGGTATCCTTCTGTGTGAAGGATTTTCTGAGCATGGCTTGTAGTCTACTGTATAGTTTCATTTGCAATTATTGGAAAGTTCTTTCTCTCTCCTAAAAGAAAAAACAAAAAAAAAAAGAAAAAAAAAAAGAGAAGAACTTGTTTAAATCACATTTCTCTTTAAAGCAGAAAAAAAAAGTAAAACTATTTAGTATTTAATTTCTCAAAGCTTGGCAGTTTTCGTGTATTGCTCTGTCAGAAGCCTTGTCTTTTCATTCGGCTTCTTTTCTGATTACAGATTATTCATTTATGGATGGGCAGCTGTAGAAACTTGCTTCTTGCGTATGCAAATTAATCATGGTAATGTTTATCATAAGGAGATTTTGTGGCAGTGGAAAAGGGGTTGTGTCAACATGTTCTTGATTTCAGTTGTATCTTCTTCTACAAATGGAATTGGCCTCCTTGCTTCACCTTCAGTGGATTTTTTTTTTTTTTTTTTTGCCATTTACCTCTTGGACTAGACACCGCTCACTAAGCAAGCTGTTTGATTCACTTACAGATCATGATTTTGGAAGGAGCTGGCAGGATGAGTATCAATTCCAGCAGCAATCTACTCCACCAGCAGCCTTCCTGGACAGACGGATATTCCACATGCAATGGTAGGAGGAATTGAACTGCTCTGAGCAGTATTTTTGGGAATAAAGCCAGGGGAAAGGGGCTGCTACACCTTTAAGCATGTACAAGTATTATTTTTCAGTAGTACTAATTTACCAGAGTTACACTTCTGGTAAGAAAAAATTTCATTTGTTACTATATTTGTAAAAAGCTGAACTTACAATAGGGACCAGTTTATTGTTCATTTCCTTACTGGCTCTCTTTCTTAAAATTTAATGGTGTTGAAAATGCCAGTTCTCTCTCAGTCCAGAATTCTTTCTCTCGTACCTTTACCCCTCGTGCTTCCTCTGAGCCAACATTACTGTTTAATGCTAATCACCCCTCTGGCTTTCCAGGGGAATAATATTTTTACTCCTTTTCTGTATTTGCTTTTTCGATTCAAATTTCTAGATAGCTTTTTAATTAGACTGGCATTAGAGCACTAGGTAGCTTGTGGCTTGTGATTTTTTCTCTTTATTTCTCCTTACTGTTTTCTGATTATATATCTGGGTATATAAAAATGTATTCATATATATCCTCTCAGTATAAAAAATATATAAACCTGTATCTCTATAGGTGCTTGACATAATTTTAGAATTCTTTTCATTGTTCAATGGACAGGTAAACTTAAAATCTAAGTGGACAATCATATGATACTCTTGTTCTTCTGATCAAAATAATACTACAACAAACCTTACAAATACAGTTCCCATTTAATGAAATGTTTATTCTTTTTGCTGTGTAATTTCTAAATACACAGGAATACATCAACATGTGCTTAATAAATGTGCTTGTTTTTCTATAACAGTGTCATACACAAAAAAAGTAACATCTGAGTTTCACTCTTCCATAGGATTTTGTGGAGGCAAATGGTGGGGGTCTATATCCAAGTTGCAGGGTGAAACTCCTCAGGATTCACTTATGTTTTAGAGGGACAGGAATCTCAAAGCTCAGACCAGCCTGCCCAGTAACTCACCGCTAAACTTTTACCTAAGCTGCTTTCTTCTCTCACAAAAGTATCTTTGCTAACATTAGGATTCTCATGGCCTTTGGAATCACTTTACTCTTCTGAAGTGATAAGAATACAAATCAATCTCCTTTTCAGGGGATATATGACAGCTCCAGCATACCTTTTTTCTCTGACATACCACATTTTAAATAATTTCCACACTCATTCCCCACATCCTTCAATAGTAGGATGAGGAACAGTCCTGCAAACTCCCTAAGTTACTTACACATGCCTTGTTGGCTAATATTGAAAAGAAAGCTAAATAACTGTGGGTATTGTTTCTGTGTTACCTGGAAACTGTGTCCTGTACCTCAGCTGAAGAAGCCTGAGGTCTAGTGCACCTGAGTTAAGGTGATTTCCTAAAATGTGCCAATTCTGGTGCTTGTGGTCCTCTGGCAATATCCACTGCTGTCAGTGTTTCTCACTGTGCGGTTATTTTTATTCTAGAGGAGACTGGGAACAGACTGGTGCCATATCCTGGAGCGAGGTCCTTGCAGAGCTAGGCCATGGCAGTCTCTCCTCCCTCTGTAATCTCTCATTCCCTCAGCCTTAAACCCTTCTTGCACTTGTGAACATTTTATCTCACTGTCGCCTCAGTCTGGCATAGTCCATTTTCCTCCTTTCCCAGGGAATAAATTGCACTGAACTCTGTAAGGACAGACCAAAGCAATCCTGCCTTTGCTCTTATCTTACATAATGATCCTGTCCCATGTAGAATTTCTTCCATTTGCACATGCAAATTACTGTCGTGCAATGACATACAACTGAGAGCAGTTAAGGAGATTGCCAAGAAAAGACTCAGACATTCTAACAAGAAAATTAGGCAGCTTCCATAGCTAAAAATTAGTTTTATAACTACATTCAGAAACCACCTTACATGACTACAACAATAATCTGCACCATCAGATTGCCAACTCTGTTGTGGAACCATGGCCCACACTGATAGGCTTTTACTGTGGAACAGTATGAGAGTGCTTTTAACTTTTTTTCCTAACCCCGTAATTAATATTTAGCCCCTACTAAGTTCTTACTCAAAGAAAGTTTCCACGTCTCCTTATGAGAGTTTTGCAAGGCTTTTCCATAATTTTCTGATGCAATAAAGTAATTTTCCCACACATCCCTTTTCAACAGTATTTCTGTAAAGTATCTTCCCTCAGAGAACTTTGGTGTATTTAGCCAACATTAATAAGTTAATTCCTGCAAATCAATGAGCCAAGAAGTGTGTAATGAAATAATTCCCAATTTTTAGTTGGAAAACTGACGCCAAAACCCCCACAATATCTTCTCCAGCAATAGCTACTGAGACAATCTTAAGGCCTGAGAAAAGCATCTAGATCTGCAGACTTCCAAGACCTTATGCAATTTGGCTGTAGATCTTATTGTTGATGACCATTATGCTATCAGAGGCAGTAAATATTTTTTTTCTTTTCCAGTATCCAGTAGCTTCTATGGAACCCAGTGGCACGAAATACACCCACAGTACTGGACTAAGTTTCAAGTCTGGGAGTGGCTGCAGCACCTCCTTGATACCAACCAACTGGATGCCAACTGCATACCTTTCCAGGAGTTTGATATCAATGGGGAACATCTGTGTAGTATGAGCCTGCAGGAATTCACTCAGGCAGCTGGGACAGCAGGACAACTGCTTTACAGCAACCTCCAGCACCTAAAATGGAATGGTAAATAAATACTAGAGAGAGACATGTGTACATTAGTCTGAATTCTGAGATCTTCAGAAGTCATTTATGTTCCCCAGAAGCCTGCCTGGCAGATTATACTTGCTATGTTTGTTATTCTGCTTATAGCACATTTATGGTATTGCTAAATTTCTTGGATATGACTTAAGGATGAAATCTGAAGGATGAAGAAGAGAGGGAATGTTTTCTACTCCAAAATCAGCCCTCTGGCTCAAGTGTAGAAGTTGCTGCTTGGAGCTAATACATTTGATTCCTCTGTGCTCCTTCTCATACTTCCCATCTGCCAATTTGCTTTCTTGCAGGTCAGTGTGGAAGTGACATGTACCAATCTCATAATGTCATTGTGAAGACAGAGCAAACAGGTGAGTAGCAGTTGGGTAAATTGTCCTTTGAAAAGAGGAGATCCCTCTTCCAAGGGAGACAAATCAAAGTGGCATTAAATAAAACGGAAAGTGTATCATGCAGAATTTAAGAAGATGTCAGTCTGTGCCTACTTCTGAAATTGCAGGTAATACCACATGCATGTGGCCACTTTTCCTGGGAGACCTCTGCAGTATCAGCAGTTCTACACTGATGTTCAAAGTTGGAATAATTTGAGGTGCTCCATGGAAGCAGCTTTGTGGAGAACTTCATTCTATACTTCATTCAAAAGATTTCAAAACAACTATTTTAACAATCTGCTCCATTAAAAAAAAAAAAAAGGAAGAAAGAAAGGAAGAACAAATATTTTGTTGTGAAGTGCTGTAATGTTTAAAACACAAGGAGATTTCCAAAAACCAGCTTGGAGAGAAAACAAAATGTTACATTTTAAATGTTACATTTTCTTCACAGGTTTCAATGAAACTGAAATTCAGGCAGTAGTTCGGTTTGATCAAATATGAGTTTTGCTATTGCAGTTCTTTCTGATTGTGTTTATAGCTAGATCCCTTTCCTTCCAGGGCTTTGTTCAACTGAGAAAAGAACTTGAGCTTGATTCAACCGTCCTCTTCAGGCACAATTATTTGCCTTGTTCCTTTGCCAGATCATGCCTGTCCATATCCACACTCTCTATCCCACTAGTCCCAGCCTCTTTGTATGGTGTGCCCATGAGCCACGTTTTGATATCTGCTGGCAGAAAAAATACTGATCTGTTGCATGTGGTGTCTCCAACAAATACTGTCAGCCTGTTTATCCACTTAACCTGTTGGAGCCCAGCCTCTCCACGTTCTCCTTGCAGCAGGCAAGGCTTGCAATCTGCAGTCCACTCCTGCTGTGGGAGATGTGCATGAGGCAGCCTTGCTGCTTTCCATAGAAGTAACTCCAGTAATCCTTTAAGTCCTGATTTATGAGATCCTGGTATGATATTATTTCCTCCTCCTACCAGAGATGAGGCAAAGCACCTCAGCTGCCCATCTTGGAAAGGACTAACTGATGGGTGGTTCTCCTGGATGTGCTGAATCAGGAATTGCCTGGTGGGCCTCTGGTGGTGCCAACCATGGCCAGTTGGAGTGGGTTAAGTTTCTGCATGTTAGAGAGCAGGAATTGTGGATTAGAGCTGCTGGGAAAGTTACGTCTTGTGAGGCAGCAGGGACAGGGCTGGTGGTTTTGAGGGGAAGCCCGGCTCACTCCAGTAAATCATCACAGCTGCAAAGACATGGGTACTGAAAAAGGGAAAAATGAACAAAGGTGAACACTTTCCCCATGTTCTGGCTGTGTAAGGCCTGTTTTCAGAGACAACATTAGGCAGATCAGGTGTCCAAGCAAGCAAAGGGTGTGTGCTATTGTAGGAACGCAAGCTCTGGGTGCCCAAACATGCAGCTATTAGTTAGCATGCCTGCTAAATTCCTATGTCATAAGTGGTAACTTGGCCAAACATGATTATTTAGCTGTAATTCATTTTGGGGTTTTTGATTTCATTTATGTGAACATGAAAAAAATTAGGTTTAACCTAGATTTGAACCTTCTATCTCATCCCTTCTGACCTAGTTTCAAAAGAAAAAGAGATTTTTAAGGCTTCTGACCTTAAACATGCACTGTGAAGGAAGTAATTTCCAGACCAGCGTACAGGTCATAAAGACAATACTTCCGTTCTGCTTATATTGATCCATGTGACCAGAAGGTCACTAAAAATTATTCCTCTTTAATCATGAAGGTGGTTTTTAGGTTAAGGATGGGGACATAGTGTGCCTGGAATAAAATGGCCCTTCATCTGGGATTAGGCTTTGATGTTTCTCACTATGTGCTTAAACAATAAACTGTGTTTCAGAGAGGACTTTCGAGTTCTACCATTGTAGAAATAAATACTCATCATAAGCATCCTTCTTTTTTACTAGATATTTGAAAACACTTTCATCTCTGTGGCTCCAACACACTGTCATAATCATCAGGGGCTGAGAATTCAGGACTGGATTGGGTAGAATTAAAGTTGATCTGGCATAGGAAACCTCCTCCAAGGCCAGACATAAATGACATACTAGTCAGGAAAAGGAAGAGCTGACACAAAGCACTGACTTATTTCTAAAAGTCAGTGCTTTGTGTAAATGCATTTGTCTGAATATGCAAAACTCCATGCATAATTTGAATGAAAGGAAATAATTTTGTACATAGCCCCTTCACTTCTTGGTTCTCTTGACGGCTTTTTTTTTCCTTCTTTTTCTCACATTTTAAATTCTTTCAGTGCTCAATATTTACCCCTGTGCTGAAAAATGTTCTTTTGGTGATCTCATTTTCTTTTTGGTCCTTTACCTTCAGATCCGTCATTAATGGTATCCTGGAAAGAAGAGAATTATCTTTATGACAGTGGCTATGGTAGCACAGTAGGTAACTAACATCACAATACTTGATGTATTCTGAGATGGCTTTATTGTTGTCTGAGGCTATTAGTTTAAACGTCTTCTTTTTAATTCCCAGAGTTATTGGACAGTAAAACATTCTGTCGTGCTCAGATTTCCATGATGACACCTAGTCACCAATCTTCTGGTAAGAAACTTGTAATTATATTTTTAATTGTTTGTCACTTGTCCCAGAGCTACCGACATGTAATAGTCTCTGTGGTCTTCTGTTGTAGGATTGCATCTGAGCCTCTAGTAATTTTAAACCAAGCAATGATGATTCTGACAGATTTATTAGCTGTCATTATTACAATAGCTTTCTTTAAAGAAATGCTTCTGTCTTCTCTCTGTCAAGAGGAAGATGATCAAATAATCTGTAATCTCCACATATCTTTTAAAGTGACTGAGTCAAAGAGGTAAACATTAGTGTCAGAGATACAAGACATTCCAGCTACACCACGCTTTTCTGAGGTGCAGCACACGGGGCAAACAAGTGCCCCATTCCTCCCCAAAGCGGCCGTGCTCCCGGTGAGCCCGTGATTCATGCTGAGCAGGCTGCTGGCTTTGGGGCCGGGCCGGGCTCGGCCTGGGGCAGCTGCAGGGCAGGCACCGAGCCCTGTGCCCGAACGAGCCGGCGCAAGGCTTGTGCTGCAGCCTCTCTGGGCTGACACGGGCTGCTCGCTGAACCCCCTGCCTTCCGTGAGGGAGAGCTCAAATCTGCCTGCTGAAGGGCAGGAGACACAGCAAAGCTGTGCCTGGCCAAAGTGCAGTCTGATCACACGTGGTGAAGGCCCTGTGGGCCCTGTCCTGGCACCAGCATGGAGGCGGGAGAGCGAGGCAGTGGGGAAAGAATAAAGCAGAGGTGGCAGGGGAGCGAGAAAGCGGGGAGGGAAGGCAGGTTCTTCTTAGGAGGCTGTTAAGCAGAGATCTGAGGGAGAAGGCGCTGGAGGTCCTGGGAGGAGAAAGGAGAGTGTGTTGCTGTAGTCCAGCCTTGCTCTGGGGACAGCCCTGTGCTTCTGCATGTGCCATGGCCCCAGTCCCTGTACCTGCCGTCCCCTGCTCTTCCAGCCTCCTGAGCTGGACTGGTCAAGTGACATACAGTTTAAACAAATGCACTCAGCTGCATAAATTAAATTAACAAAAAAATGTAACAAATTAACAGAATTACCGACAATAAAAACACAAAACAACAAAAACCACCAAAAAAAAAAAAACAAAAACAAACAAACAAACAAACAAAAAAACCAATGCCTCCCCCCCCCCCCAAAAAAAAAAAACCCAAAAAACGGTCAGAGGGACAAAACTTGACCAGAATAAGAAAACCACCAAACCTTAAAAATCCCCAACCAAACAGCCTATCTTTCTCCACCACCTCCACCCACTCTCACAAGATGGCTACCAGGATTTCAGGACTCTCTGACAGGGCTGGGGACCTGTCCAGATCCCGGCACGGTGTGTTTATCTGCTGACTGCTTAAGCCTAGAGCTAGGGTGGCACGCCAAGGGCACAGCCTCCTGTAAAAACTAAATTTGTATATCCCGTAAAAAAATGCCTCATTCCTGAATCATATGCAAATAATGTGTAACCTTTTGTCAAAAGTTTTGCAAGACGGCTTTGTTGAAACTGCATCATAACTCTTTTCATCTGTCAGGCCCCAGCCTCCTAACATGGCATGTTTGAAACCAGTCTCCACGTAGGAGCTGTGGCAGAGCAGGAGGCTATTTACACAGCTGAAATCCAGAATAAATCACTGGCTAGGCAGAAGGCAGCTGAACTTCCAAGAATAAATTTCCAGCTAAGTGGAGCATGACAAACATTTGCAAGCGAATTGTGGGATTTTAAAATGAGAAGGATTTATATGAGGGCAAATAAAGAACTGGGTCCTGCAGTCGTTACCTGGAGTTCCCACAGGCTTTTAATAACATATGGGCAATAATAATCTGAGGAAAGGCAGTGAAATAAGCCTCATCTTACTTGCCCCATACCACACCCCCCTCCAAACTGAGTGAGGTTCAGGCTAGTTCCTGCTCTTTGAGAGTGGGAAGGCAAAATTACTCAGAGCACGTTTGCTGCTTGGGGGTCAAGGACAGTAATTTATCAGACTTAGAATAGCAGAGGTTAGACCTATCCCCACGGTCTTGTTCAGCTTATGTTTCCAGTTATGTATGAATAAAGCAAGTGTGTGAATAACTTTGCATCTACCTTTTCACATGCAGTTACTGCAGTAGCTTTTGCAAATCCGACAAGTTTCTATGCAAATAAATATTTCCTGTGAGTCATTTTCCCATGCAAATGCCTGGTTTCCATGAAAAGTATGATAATTGTGCATTCATAGAAGCTGGGAAAACATGCGTGGGACCTTAAGCTTTGCTTTATGGGATTCAGGGACAAGGTATGCTGAAAAGCAAACACAGAAGGGGCTCCCTCTCAGGTCTATCCCACAGATTTTGTGAGACTTAGAGCAATCAGATGAAAGTTATTCATTAAGTACAAGAGCAGAGCCAGGCTGCGGTGGTTTGGGGGCGGGAGGGTTGAACGTGCAGACTGCAAGGTAGGTTACAGTCGTGAACAGGCGGAACTTATTTTTTTTTCATTTCTGAAGAAATGCTTGTGCCAGAAATCCTATTTCTCCTCTGGCTGGCTGCAGGTGATAAAGTACCATTGATGAGAAATGGCTTGTTCCTATGGCTCTGAGCCACAGAGAAATATATGCTTGTCCTGCTGCCAAAAACTCCTACCAGCGCAGCCCCTTTCCCCCACCCTGCCCCCCTAAACAACAGCGCTTTGCCAGTTCATTATGTTTTAGTCAGGTGGGTGTTCTGTGCATTGGTACCAGCACATACATTTCCCATTAGATCATCTCTTCAGAAACAAATAAGCCCCCAAAGATACGTGCTTCAGCAAAGACTGAGATAATGGGACAATTCAGGATTCCTTTTACAGATGTGATCATCCTATTTTTCTCTCTCTCACACACAATATGAGGTGAGGTATTTGTTAATCAAATTTAGCTTTCAAAAGCCAAATGTTTACCTCCGCATTCATTCTTTATTCATCAGTGGTCTCTTTGAGAAGTGTGCTGATTAACATATAGTACAGAAAACAAAACTCTCCCTCCTCACTTAGATTACCTTCCGAAAAGTGATTATCTTTAGAGGAGATATTTGTTCTTTTTTGTGGTTTTATTTCTTTCAACCTGCTAGTCAATGGAAAGCCTTTAATCAAATTTACAAATAGGCTTCATTTTCCTTCTCTGCAGACTCTTCAGATGCAAAAAAATCGCAAGATCATACCCCAAAGTCCCACACCAAGAAGCACAGTAAGTCATCCATGCTTATAAGGGTTGGTTAGTTGATTGAAGGAAAAAGAAACAAATGAAAATCAGATCCTATTTGGGAGGGAAGAGGAAGCATTTTGAATGCAAAACTTGTTAAATCATTATTGTGAATGAATTCTGAAAGGATCTGACTATCTAGTACTGCTTGTTTACCTCATTTTTGGACTCCATATTGTTAAACTTTTCAAATTGTTTTATCAGTGAGGGCCTATGGGGAAGCAACCAGAAACCAGCTTCCTCTGCCCTGTATTGAGCTGGGCTGGTGGAGTGGAGTAAAGGAATGATGAGGAAGACCCAGGATTTAATCAGAAGGGCCTGTGCGTGGGCACAGTCATGCTGGTGCCTGTGCCTGCCAGGTGCAGCACACACCACAGACCCTGCTCAGCATCTCCTTGCAGAACTTCTCACGCACGACATCACAAGCAGGCACCTGTACCTCAGTCTTGCCACCTTCTTATCCCCTGATATGACAGTCTCTCTGCTCCCCTCACCTACATTTTCTGCAAGTTTTTATTCAACCTGACTCTGAAGACAAGATACCATAATTGTGATTTCTGTACATAGTTCCATTTACGTACTTTACCAGGATGTTTTGATGCTGAAAATATCCTATGTGTGTCTTTTCCATCCTATTTATTTCCCTGATTATAATAGGAAATCTTAGTATTGGTCTTTCACTGCATTTTGTGGTATTTGTGTTCATCCTTTTTCAAGATGACCTCCAGATTATGCCTCTTCCTGACTCTTCTTACTCTTGGTCTGTCGCTTTGCCCCAGCAGAACTCCTGAACTTTATATCTGTACACAGATATCTGGGTCGTCGGGATTTTTTTGTGTGTCTGTGTTTATAATAAGGTTGTTCATGAAAGGATTAGACAGGACTGGTCTGAAGAAAGTCCTGAGAAGAACTGAGGTCTGTCAGCCTGTTCAGCTTGGAGAAGAGAAGGCTGAAGGTTGACACATCCCAGTCTCCAGCTTCCTCAGGAAGGGCAGTGGAGGTGGAGGTGCTGATCTCCTCTGTCTAGTGACCAGTAATAGGACATGAGGAAATGGAGTGAAGGTGTGCCAGGGAAAGTTTAGACTGCACGACAGAGAAGGTTCTTCACCCAGAAGGTGGTCAAGCACTGGAACAGGCTCCCCAGGAAAGCAATCACAGCACCAAGACTGACAGAGTTCAAGGAGTGTCTCAACAATGCTCTTAGTCATATCGCTTAGTTCTGGGATGTCATTCAAGGAGCAGGGAGTAAGACTTGGTAATTTTTATAGGTCCTTTTCAACTTGAGATATTCTGTGATTCTAACATCTCATCAGTAACAGACTGGGCATATAAAACAGGTGACATTGGCAGTCTGGGCTAATCCTCTTCATTTCCAGTTCCTTCAGTACTGCTCCATATCGTGACCATAAGTTACTGATGTCCAGATAGTCTACCATATTTTAATGGGTCCAGGAAACAATTATAATAATAAAGAAAAATAATGGATTAGTTGACTTAAATCTAATTCTACTTATACTGCACTGCATACCATTTTCAAGTTACCTTCACATCTTTGACTAGCTTGTTTCCTGCTTAATTTGGTCTAATTGCATGCTTTTGAAGTCAGACCAAAGGACTGCTGTCTCTCTGGCTCACCTTGTCACTGCGTTTGTTATTCTTCATTTGTAAACTACTTCATCTGACTTGATGGATTTATTTAATTTTTTTTTTACCTGGACTTTCTGGTGCTATCTTTATAGTAACTGTAAGACGTATTTGTGATTAAACTGAGAGAACTACCTGTTGAACTTGGAGATCTGTTTTTGTCTTTTGTACACCATGGTCAAAATTTTTGGTTTCCTTTTTAGACACAGTTTTGGCTGGCCAGTTCTGTCAGTGTCTTTCTATCCACTCTACACCTTCTTACTTACTTATTCATGCAGAATGGCAGTTCACCTCCTGTGCCTTCTGTCTGTCTTTTAAATGCAAGGAGGTTCGGTGCCTTCTTCACAGTAATCTCAGCTGTTTCATGTGCCACACAATAATATCAGGTTACATGCTGTGCTGTAGACAGAGATCAGGAGAAATGGGCAAATGAGATGAGGGGAAGGCTTAAACATGTTCTCTTTAGGGCAGAAACAGTGCCAAAGGCAGAAGGAAGCAGTGGGAGGTTTGGACTCTGCTTCCCCTGGTTGCTGGAGCTCCTGCCTGCCTGCCTGAGGCCAATGCTTCAGTCGAAAGGCTGCCAGTGTTTTTCACCTGTATATCTCTGAGTTGGGGGTCCTGTGCTCCAGAAACTATGGCCTGAGTTTTCACCCTCTGTAGATGACATAAAAATTGCAAGCATAGCCCAGAGAACTCTGGAGACACTCCTTCCTGCCCTCTTTCCTTTTTCAGACCCTCGAGGAACTCATCTTTGGGAATTTATTCGAGATATTCTTCTCAATCCTGAGAAAAACCCAGGATTAATCAAGTGGGAAGACCGGTCAGAAGGTGTCTTCAGATTTTTAAAATCTGAAGCTGTGGCTCAGCTGTGGGGAAAGAAGAAAAACAACAGCAGCATGACTTACGAGAAACTCAGCCGGGCTATGAGGTGAGCTGCATGTTGCTGAGGAAGACTGTGGCACGTACACAGACCAGCTGGATGGAGGATTTGTCTGACTTTTAAAAATGATTTCTCAACAGCAAAAGTTGCTTTCTTTGACAGTCTCTTACACCAGTTTTGAGATTGTAGCATGATGTTCTTTTCTTCTCCTGTTTCTGTAAAATATATGATATATAAAACACAAATAATTGCTTATAGATAAGTAAATTCTGTTTGGCTCCATCCAGACAACCAATGTAGGAAGGGAATCTGGTTGCAGAAACCTGAGAATGTTTAAATGGCCCAGTAATGGCTGGAGAACTTGGTATTTCCAGCAACATTCAGAAACTAGGTATAACCCACCATCCATTGTCTTAAAATTGGTGTTAGGATTTTCTTTCCTCTTTAATTCAACATTTTGAGAATTTTTTCATAATCTCTGAAACTTCAAAATATATTTTTAAAAGGGTGATGAGGTTCTTTTTCGGTCTGATTTTCAGATCCTGGCTTATCTGGAAAAAAACCCTGTGAAATCTCATAAGAATGTGTGATAAATACAGCAATATGCTTTGACCTGAAACACAGTGAAATTCAAAGTCAGAAGCTAATTAATATAAAGGAAAAAGAAAACATCAATTTTTCCTTCTCTGTCATTCAGTTATAATGATCTTAGATATTATATATATATATATCTCAATAGAAAATCAAGACTTTTTAAGCTAGTCTAAGGAATTGTCTAGTTGGCAGTGGCCTTTTAGTACCACAGGTGAATTTACTCTTGTATCTTTTTCTGTTTTTATTTTAACAGATACTATTACAAAAGAGAAATCCTTGAGCGTGTGGATGGTCGGAGATTAGTATATAAATTTGGAAAGAATGCCCGTGGTTGGAGAGAAAATGAAAATTAAATATATCAAGAAATAACATTTAAAACATGTGGATGTAAATATTCAAAGACTATTTTCTTATATTTATGTATCAAACTGGGGTGAGAAAACAATTCTACTTCTGTCGGGAAGAAAGAACATTATCATTATTGGTGTTAAAATTATTTTATTTGAAGTATGTCCTGTATGGGGAAAAAATGTACACAGTTTTCTGTGATATAAGTTAACATTATAGAATTATGATTATTTTTCCCTTCTTGTGAAGTTTTCCTCTTTTTTTTTTTAAATCATACAGGCATAATGTGATTTACGAGTCATATAAAGAAAGGGAAGGAGCTAAATATTAGGGCATTTAGGGAGTATGATAATCCACTTTGGAAGGCAACAATAAGTGGAGGAAACAGTAAAGCATCTCTGAGCCAAGTAGCCTTCTTCCATAGTCAGATGGTTTATAGCTTTCCTTGGCCAATACCACTTGTTCCTTCCCACCTCTGATTTCTGAGTGTTTTAATACTTTGCTGGCTTTCAGCTGCTTTTCTCGAATTAGACAGCGGGTTCCTCTTCAGCTGGCTTATCCCAGCCACAAGAACAGTGGCTCTGCAAGCTGGCTGTCAGCATTTATTTGGAGAGCCCATTCTACCTCCACCACTGAGACCTTTTTTCGTGGGCAGACATTTAGGACCAGACCTTACCTGAATACTCAGTGTCCTCCCTAACCTCCTGAACTGCTGGAAGAGTGTTGATCTTGGGGACCAAAAGCTGTTGAAGGAAGATTGTTTTCTGACTGGGAAAACTTATTAAAAGGCACTGGTTTCCCAGTAGGAATGTTAGTAATCCTCTCACCCTCTTGCACTTCTAATTAAAGCTTTCAAATCTGTGCCATACAGAGCAGTGAGGAGGTGGGCAAGCAGAACCTTTATTAATCCCTTGGCATGAGGAAGCAGTCTCCCCAGCTGTGATCCTCCTGGAAGGTCAAGTCTCACTTGGACAGATACCTTCAAAAAACCTTTGAGAAATGCAAAGCTAAACTGTGTGAAAAATATTAGTTCCCTCTGCTTTCCTCAAGTCTAACTCTATACTGCACTTATATTTGTCATTTGTGCTTGGGATTCTTGGAGGAAAAACCCCATTAACATAAAGACACTGAAATTTTAGGGACATTCAGATCTGGGTCAGTATTTTGGGTTCACCTCTAGCAGCACTATGCAGACACTGAGTGTTCATCAGCAGCTTTTCCTCCAACTCACAAATGCTTTCTGCCAGCACTGAGCATATGCAGAATGTAGGGAAATAAAATCTAGAGAAGGCAGCACTTCACCAGGTCACTGAGTACGTGAGATGTGGGAGTCGAGAAACAGGATTGTCTTGGTGATGTTAACAGAGGTGAAACCAAGATCAATTTCAAATTACTTTTTCAGGGATTGGAATTTGGAAAACAATAACAGGGACTGAGAAGTCCAAATTTAAAAAAAGAAAAGGCAAAAAAAAAATCAAGTGTATTAAATCCATCCAATATCTATTTCCTGAGGCATCCCCTGGGTTTGAATCCATATTAGCTTGAAATACAGCAAGATACAGCTGGAGGTTGCAGGATATTCTATTTTTGTTTGTTTTAAAAGGAAATAGAGATGAAACCAAGAGACAACAGAAGTATCAATATGAAGGGTATAAAAAGTGCTTAGCAACAATTTGTAGGCAAACATGAGAGCCTAACTTGTTATCTACACATGTAGGGCACGTTAAACAATAGCACCACCTCCTACACTGTGTATGCGAGAGCTGTCACCATCAATTACCCATACATGACAATTTTTACTTTTCATAACCTGGGTGGAGAGAGCTTCATCTTATTTACAAATCAAATAATAAGCCCGTGTACTTCAAAGCATTTTTTTCTCTCAGTCTGTATCTCTTTTTTTTTTTTTTACTGTCTGTGCTAGCCTTGCTTGCTTTTGCAAACTCAATAATTTCATTTTTTATCTTGATTTGCTACATTTCACTTCCTTTAACATCATTTTGTAGTTCATATAACAAGGATCAGGCCACCAGATAAGAAGAGCACTTTCACTTTGCTCCTAAGACCATTTCTTCCTCTTACCTGATGGTTGTTTGTAGCCCTTTGCTCTATGCTCTTCACACCACCTCCACACCCTGGATGAAAATCTGAGATCAGTGGTACCATCACAAATCTGCAATGCAGTTGTACTCTATCTTAGGTTAACATTTATCTTATAGTAATGGATTGTAATAATTCTTGAATTTGCTTTCTACTTGATCTCTCACAAAATTTCTTGGGAGATAAAATGAACCTGCGATATATGCGTGTCACCACTTGGTTGCTGAGCAGCAGCTAAACCTGCTTTTAAAAGGTTTTGAAAGATAAAACTGTACTTAGAAGCATTCTGTATAAATTGAGAGAGTGTTTACGTTGGGGTGCAGTATAAATGGTCTTCCACTGTCACATCTTTCAGCACATGGAAATCATGCAAGTTTCTGTTTCCACCCTGCAGAACTTTGCAGTGTCGTAGGTACTTGTCATTCAGCATTACAATAGCACTAAGTTGGAATAGAAGCCAGCCAACATTTACTCTGTTTTACAAACCTTTGCCTAAGACAAACACAAAGGACTGTTTAAAATTACAGTTCTTGCCAAGGACAGATGCAACCAACCAAAGAGAGTCTTTTTACCAGACCTAAGCAAACGGAGAAAATGAAGAGATGAATTTTTATGTAAATTGCTATTTAAACAAAAAGCATTTCTGATTGCTCTTTTATTTTGTGTTTCAGAGGCTGAGCAATCATATTTTTAGATGTATCCTTTAAGTTAGCAGCTGCTGAACTGGTAGCACCATGTGTATAGATTTTTATTGTACCATAATTTTTCGTATGTATAAAGCTCTAGATAGGAAAGTATATTATATTTATACAGTCAGATGCAAATCACAACGTCAAAGGGTTGGCATGAGCACTCTCAATATTTTCTGCACAAAATTAGAGCAACTTGCTCTAAAAACATCCTGAGAAACTGTATGTAGGCTGTTGAACTACATAGACATTAAAATGTTTAGTTACATTTTCATGTTTCTTTCTGCAGCACATTGCATAATTCCTGCTTGCTTCTCACAGCATCGTCTTCAATGTCTACGTGTGGAAACAAATCCAAGTTAGATATTTCACTATTGCCATTGTAAATCTCTGCTTGGAGACAATGTATTCACAAAATGGTTCTAAAGACTGTTTCTATTTTTGTGAATATGATATAAATTCAAATAAAACACTCATGAAAGAATATATTTGATTAACGTTTATCTTCCCTTTTTTATTTCTTGTGATTGGAAGTGACTGATGTGAATTCTTTCAGTACTGAATAATATTTTAATATTTATGAAAGGAGTGCTGTACCAACAACAAAATCCAATAGCTTAAATTTACTGATATGTTGAATACCTGATCTATTGTGAAGATACTCGGTTTCCAAACCTGTTTTCTGTCTCACAGGCCTCACCGAAATAATGGATTATGTCAACACACCTAGACTGCCTTTCTTGTTTGGCTGCTAAACTTAACAAAGGCCTGACTTCAGCACTGATTTAACTTCAAGGTATTTTGAAGTGTGTGCAAGGGCTAGGCTGATTAAGGATGCCATTACTCAAACCGAGCATTTCCTTTACTGAGTCAAAGCAGCTGAAACGAAGAAATCCTGTCCTTCATGTTATTTTCTATCTAAATGGTGGCTATGAAAAGGGGACATCTCTCCTGATTCACTCTGCAGTTTGAGGTAAAAAGAGTGAAAATGCCTACAGTTAAAAGCAAGTCAGGGCAGACTCCTGTGGCTGTGCCAGCTGGGTGCAGCCCCTGTGGTGCCCTGCTGGTGTCCCGGGCTGGCAGCGCAAGGTGGTGCAGAGCAGCCAGTCTGACACACAGAGCTGAGCCTGCTGCTGTGCCAGCACATCTGGAGTTGGGCTGGAATCTCAATCAGGAGCTTCACTGCAATAGGACAGGCCGCATCATCATGCTCTAATCTGCAAACGTGCAGAATTTTAAGCGAGTGGTTCCCCTGCCATTGAAATGATGCATATGGGTGTTGGAGGATGGTGGCTCTGGAAGTGTTCAGTATATATTTGAACCTGGAATTTGAAAGGGGGTCCAATTATATCCACATAAATAGGAGAATGGGTTTGAATTTTGAACCCAAGTACAAGCCCCATGTTTAGCATGCAAAATCAGTGTCCCAAGAGTGGTCATAGTTTAAGAACCTGGGAGTCCCAAAGTAGGCTTCAAAAGGAATTGGAACTAGATTTCAGGCAAGTTCAGACTGAGATTTAAATAAGCACAGCTGGTTTTCCAGTAAGTGATTGGGGCTTTTATTTCTAGCAAGCTGAGGCCAATATTTGAGACAAACACAGATGAGAATATTGTTTGGAAGCATGCAAATAATTGCACACCTAATAAGCTCCCCTACACCCCCCATTAAAAAAAATTAAACCAAAACTCGTCTTTTGGTTGTCATTTAAATTGAAGAAAACTGCAGTTTTCAGCTGCAGTCTAAGGCCATGTGAAATAAAAATTCAAAGCAAAATTCAGTTTACCAATCCTATGTAAATTGAGAATAAATAAAACGAGTGCTGTAAACAGAATCTACCTACATCTTAACATGATATAAATTTGGTTGTATGTCTGCATCAAGGACAAGTAAGAATTGCTTCAGGTAAGTGAAATTTGGTACTAGCAAAAAAAAAAGGTGATTAAGAGTTACCAATACTAATAGCTTCCAAAAAATGGGTGAGTTACAATAATTTGAAAGATAGGTTATCTCTCTGGATTTTCAGTATTTGCTCCCTTGCTGATGAAGATTTGCACAATGCAGTCTTAAGTTCTAAACTTTGTGCAAGCCAAGAATTTTCTCCAACAGCCACCCTTTCCCCAGATATTTAGCTCCTTTAGTCACTTCGGTGTTAAAGAAAATAATAGGGAAAGAAACAAATAAAGCAGGAAGAAGTGACTGGGTCAATGACCAGGTCTTAATGCACCAAAAATTCTGTGTGGAAATACAAAGGCTGTATGTGCAAAAAAAATTAATAACATCCAAGTCAGTCTATTTATAGTCTTTCCATCACAAGTTGGTCGCAAAAATTAAACATAAATTAGTGTTTATAAGTTTAATTATAGCTTTTAGAAGAACAAGAAATTATAGCAATATTTCTTTGTGTGCTGCATCATCTTGTGTACCTAAAAAAATTTAATTATGAAAAATGACTGAAGCATTATTTCTGCTGAAGAATTTCTCCCCTCTGTATTCAGTAGGGTATGATATCCTCTTTGCTTTCGTCTTGGCTTGAAATTCGACAATAGGATTCAGTCTCAACACGGGGAATGAAGAAGGAGATGGATGATCTGTATTGTAGCAGGTATTTCAAAGCAAATAGGCAAACTGTAGCTTCTTCTTTCTAAATTCTTGGTTCCTTATTTAGCATTTATACTTGTCCCTGGGAACAAGATGTGAAGTTGGGGATAAATACAGTATCAGTGACACATCTTGTGAATTTTGCAGAGGAGCCTCTCTGTGCCTCTGTAGGAGTGGTGAAGAGAACTTCAGAGCATGAAGATTGTGAAAGCCCTCTTCTTATACCTGAGTATGTTGAGAGGCTGAATTCAACACCTTAAAACCTGTTTTCTAAAGCTCCTGCCTGTGTTTTGAAAGCTTTGGACAATAATGAAGCCTTCAGCATTGTGTGGCAAGGGGATTATTGTACTTCACAGCTCACTAAGGAACGGCACAGGATGGCATACCTCATAGCAGCCAGAGGTGAGGAGAAATGCTGTGTTTGAATCCATGCTGCAGCCTCTGGAGACTGCAGGGCTCTCCCTCTACTGAGGTCTAGTGCCACTGTACACCTTCATCTGCATTTCTCAGATGTGTCAAAGCAAAGAGGGGCTGGAGACTTTTAAGAATGCATTGCAGATGCTTTTGTGAGTGCTGCAGAAAGGTCAGACGGTTACTGGTGCTGCTGAAGTTCCTGGAGGTGATGCTGGCATGAGGATGCTAAGACACAGCTGCCAGCTGGAGAAATGGTCTGGGAGAAGGGGACTCTCCCTTCTTCAAGTCTTGCTGGCTTTCCTCTCTATTTGTCAGCTTCCGTCTCCATTTTTTTCTCACATCCCTTTCCCAAGGGCTGTGGCTGTGACATCACTGGCTGTACCCATGGAAACTGCTCTTTCCCCAGAAGAGTAAATAAGGTGTTTGTCTTTTGAGTTGTTGAGTTCTAAGACCAAACCCTCTGGCTCTAGTTCACATCTTTATAGGCTGTTAATTTGCCAAAGTGGGGAGATTCAAAAGTGCAACCCAAATCTGTAACCAGGGGCTGTCTTAGGGAGTCACTGGATTTCATAGAGGATGGAGGCTCACACCACAGGTCTGATGTTGCCCAGCCGCCTGTAGACTGTGGTACTTCTCAACACAGTCATCCTGTGAAGCCTGTGCCCAAACACTGACAGAAGGAGAAACAACATTCACCACCAAATACTCATAGACTGGAATCTTATGCTGTCTAAGATCCCTGTATTTTCAAAGAAAGCTTAAATAGACATAGAATTAATTAAAAAAAAAAAAAAAAAGAGAACACATCCCCTTGAATTTCATCCTGCTCACTGCAGATAGAATCATAATGTCTCAGGTAATTAGCTTTGCCTGAGATGATGATCACTCATTTTAAGAGTATATAAAACCTATGAGTTGTGATGTGGAGCAACCTGCAACTCTCCATGCATCCTTCTAGAATTCCCTCTGTACTCCTGTATCTCTCTCTGAATCGTACCTCCTCTCCTGAGGAAAGGCTCCCCAGAGCTTATCAGATTCAATTATTGCTGTTTCATATCAATGTTCTCATGTGAAATCAGAATACAAATAAGCCAAGACTACCTCCATACCCCCAAATAATTACAAATGCCGATGAATCACCAGTTATTCATGCCAAACCAATATTTTTCAGTATTTTATAGTTCATGAGTGAAACATTTCAGCATGTTCAGACTGAAATCACCGGCATGCCAGGAGGCATTTCATGGAGAAGGGCACTCTGCCTGGGGACACATGGCACACCCAGCAGCTGCCATGCAGTCACATTTGTCTTATGGACACTTTGTATTTTTTCCAGTAGGTTTGGAGGTGAAGGGTTAATAAAAGTTGTATTTACTTTCAAGAAAGTTTAGCATTAGATGATAAAGCTAATCCAATTTTTTACTTTGCTGCCACTGTATGACACACACATGCACTTTGCCCTCCTACTTCCCCAGACTTTTTATCTGATGCAATTTTTAAACACACATACAATGAAAAGTTATGTGGTGGTGTTAAAACTTTTTTTTTCTGGTGTGTAGAAAGAATTTCATTCACTATGCATGGATAACCCATTTGTTTATACTCAAGTTAAGAACAAAGGCAGCTAATAAGCTTTGCTGTCACCTTAAATAAATGGTTTCACAAGATAATAACTCCATGCAGCTACGCCCAAGGACCATCAGCATTTTTGAAGACTCTTTATGTTTCAGAAAAAGAAGTCACACTGTAAAAGCCAGAAACACTGTGGGAGAGCTATTAAAAACTGGTATTTTGTTTGAATATCAAGGTTAAGAGTTACTGGGGACCTGTGGCCACAGAGGCTTTAAGCAGATCCCCCGCTCCACAAAGGGTGTACACCAGCAAGCCTTTCCTCAGCTTGGAGGAAGGCAAGGCTAGAAGTTGAGCTTTATCACAAACATATGTCCCAGATCATCCCCCATGTGAAACACCTTGAGCTTGATTGCAGATAATAGTCATAGCCTGTTCAAGCTGATTTGAAATTCTTCTGAAAGGGCAGCTCTGGCTCTCATGTCTTGTTTCTCTGTGCCTGTTTGTTGCCCAGTGTTTGTACCAGCGCTGCCACATCCAGAAGTCACTCTGAAATGAAAAAGGGAAGTCTTTTTGTTAGATCTCCATATTCTGAGGCCACAGGATCATTAGTCCCAACTCAAGGGAGCAATTGGACACCTGCAGTCAGAGGAACAGGAGTGGGAGATGACTTCCTACCCCTTTAGCAACTCTTTCAGTGTAAGCCAGCTTGTGACACCTCAAGTGATCACCTGCTTCATGGAGAGACTTCATGCGCATGTGTGTGAGAACCTAGGAAGTGTGTAAATATCTAAATTAGCAACACCTTTATTTTAATTTTGTATGGTAATGAGATAATTTTGTGTTGTACTTTTATGATGCTGTTTCTCTGGCCTTAAGAGTGTTTTTGTGTGCTTATCAAAGCACAAATATCCAGGGACCAGTAAGACTGGGGCATGAAACTCTTTTAGCACTAAATGTGGCAATCCAGGGGTATTGCAAACTTCCTCTGCTGAGCAATACAGCCAGGTTTTCTGGGGAGTCAGTAACACAGGGTATTTGTTTGAGGAAGATACCTCCTACTAGTGAGTGTCCTCACAGGGTGGTGAGCAGGTCACATGAGTCACAAGGATCTCTGAAACTCTGACATCCATGCCTGAGGAGTGAGGGAAGAAAAGGAATCAAAACCACTGATAAATGGGCTTGGGATGATGTTGGTGTTTTTTATTTGTATCACCAAGATAAAGAGATATAAGTAGTGGAATATAACTTTAGAAGGAGAAACTGCAAAGATGAGGTTTGGGAATAACTTCTTGACTTGTCCTGCTGAAGGGCGGGTTGAGTAACTGGAGCTGCTTGGTCTGCAGAGCTGTTCCATGATCACTATGCTGCAGTGCACAGTCAGAATTAAAAACTATTATAACTGCTATGACTGAAATTGCAGTGTGATGCATCAAGTCCTTTTGAACTCTGGATGCTGCATTTGCCTGTTAATATCTGAGAATAATTATTTCATCTCTCCTAAGAGAAGTGGTTGAGGCCCTGTCACTGGGCACCAGTATGGCCTGATTTTCAGAGGCAGTGAGCAATCACCTATCCATGAAAAACCAAGATGGAAAATAAACTGCAGATAACAAACTGGCACCAGCAGGATAGGATAGCTGTGAGCAGTTACATATTTTTTCAGTTTCAAACTTTCAGGACTGCATTATTTGTGTTCATGTGATATGCTAGTAAATATGTTGGTTTTTTTTTAAATACTCTGTAATCAACCCACACAGCTCAGTTCCTCTGCCAGTTCCCACAACTTCTTTCCTCAGCCCACTGAAAATTCTTGGTTGAAAAAAAACCCTAAGAAACCACAAGTGGAGGGGATCATCACACCCCTGCAAAGGCTTGGTTGCAGAAAATCAATTTCTCTTGGCTAGATTCTTCCCAGGGCTTATACATCTGCCCAAAGGAGTGAAGCAGAAAAATGCATCTCCTACCTAATGCTGAGCAGCAATTACACATTTGGTTTTGGTTGTGGTGTCCAGGCCAGGCATCTGTTGTGGTCACACGAGCATGGGCACAGAGGTGATGTGGAGACAACAATGCTTCTCTGCCTCAGGTGGTGGACACGGGCAGATGGGAACTGCCCTGTGAGGAATAGATGCTGCTGCTTCCTTCCAGGAAAATTTGCAAAGAAAATATGACTTTGAGGAAGTTTGTGGGTTTATTTGACGCACGACAGCTACAAGTATCCTTTTATATCCTGCTTGAGGTAGTAAGAGGTCTATGGTCCAAAAGTTTGGGTAGCAGAAGGTGAATTCCTTTACAGCTGGGGAGGCCAAGGTACTGCAGTAACAGTGCCCATCCTCCTTTTCCTGCTGTGTCCTGGTGAAAAGGCAGGTTCATGCACTGCAGTGGAATGGGGTAGCATGGAGAGCTCAGGTTTTTACTATCTTGAGATGTTCTGGAGTATGTTGGTTTTTATCTACCAAATGCAAAAAAGCATAAATCCTAGCTATGACCTGGATCATTACCTGGATATGGAAATGTATCCATGACCCATGTGTCACATGTGTTCATACATCAGTGGATTCCCAGAGAAGTTGTCCTGTATATTGGAGTCCAAACTTACCAAACACTTCAGCATATGTCCTCTCTTTTTCTCATTGGCAAAGGCTGATTTTTTGTTTTGAGATAATGGAGGCTTCGTTCTTCTTTCCTTTAGTGTAATTGTAAATGTTTTTCTCCTAAATTCTGCTTTTGATAAACAGGGTGATGTGCTCATACCTCTGTGATGTGCTGTGTGGTTACTTATCAAAGGACTTTGTTGTGTGCACAGGAATATGAAAAGAACTGTTTTGGTTGCAGTCACTTGGAGGGATCTTGTGGTGGATGGTGCCAACCATTCCAGACAGAGACTCTGCAGCTCATCACTGTGCCATGTCGTATCCAGACACAAATCTTTCTCAGTGCTTCAGGTGGTTGCAGCTGAAGCACAAAGCTGGCTTATGACAAATGTCTGTGTGGGAGATGCAACTGCAACACCCATTCTTGCTGAATTATTTCTGGAGCGTGATATGTTTGAAAAGACCATTTCTGCAATGCCTTTTGCTCTACTATGCAGCTTTATTTTCTGCTCAAATGTGTGGAAAGCAAGAGTTTGCCACGGGGCCCCAGTATAACCTACAGATGAGACAGCTTGGGTAATGGTCTCTGGAGTTTTTTTCTCATAAATCTTTAAATCTACTTTGGGCCTGTCAGTTTTATTTCACCATGTAGAAACTATAACCGAGGTACTGAGCATGGTATGAAAGTGGAAAATTTCTGCTAGTAGGGTTTTTCTTGATGCATGACTCAGGGGAAAAACAGGAAAGAAATACTAGGTTCTTAAATTAATCACAATGGTTTTTGTGTTGGGTTGGTTTTATGCCTATTTTTTATCCAGAAAGTATGTTGCAGTTAAGTAATAGCAAACATGACTTATGACTTCTAAAAATTTTAACATACTATTTTTTAAAAATATCTTGAAAGTTTTCAAAAAGTATACTGCAATATATATAAAAAGCTATTTTTTTGTTTGGAATAGATTTCTTTTATTTTTTCTTTTTTCTCTGTACCCATCTGACTAGTGAGAGCCTTTTGAAACTTTCCCACTGGCAATTTGGTTGGACTCCTGATCAGCATGCCCACAAAAATTAGGATCAGAAAAAAAGAAATGACACCTTAGAATGGAATGACTAAAGAATATGAACTGAATGTTTCACATCAGCAGGTCTTTCCAAAATATGGAAACTTAAACCATTTCTGTTCAAATGGTTTAGGAAGGTGTTTGAAGCGATCTTTGAATTAACAGTGTATTCAAAGAAGAAAATCAGAGCTATGGTAAACTGAAAATGTAAAAGCAGAAACTGTTCTGTAAAAGGGGATGGTGAGGAGAAGAGGACCAAGTCAAATGTAGGTCAGAAAGTATAACTGTGGCTTCTCCAAAATTGCTACCCATATTCTATTTGCAAAACACGTGTAAAGCCACAATGGATTTCCAAGGACAATCCCAACCA
Organism: Ammospiza nelsoni; assembly: GCF_027579445.1. Taxonomy (NCBI): domain Eukaryota; kingdom Metazoa; phylum Chordata; class Aves; order Passeriformes; family Passerellidae; genus Ammospiza; species Ammospiza nelsoni. The sequence goes on from NC_080638.1 coordinate 21,053,442, forward strand.
CTTTTATGCTGTGTCAGTGTGATAGGCTGACATTTCTTTATAAACAGGAAAGAGAACACATTAGGTTTACTGTGTTAGGCTTTTGACTGCTTCATAGATACTTTCATAAACAAAGCATGAAAACAGGATCCTAATGAAATTACTCTAAACTGTGCTCAAACTCATTGCAAAATTGTACTCCAGGAGTGGCTGTTAGTGATTCACTGTCAAACTAAGTTGAATTAAATGTGACTCCCCTGTGATCTTTCATGGGCCAAGTACTATTCAGTATTTTCATTAATGACTTTGCTTATGAAGAAACAGAGTCAGTTTGCTGAGTTTGTAGGTCATGCCAGCCAGCCCTTTGAAGGAAAGGGTGAAAATCAAGGGCAACGATGATACACTACAAAAGTGATAAGTAAATAAGTAAAAGGCCATTCCAGACAAACAAAAGCAAGAGCAATGGCTCAATATGTTGCACAAATATGCAAATTGCACAAATATGAGGTGGTAATGACTTATTGGATGGTTGTTTTGTACAAAGAAGGACTGCAGTGTTGCAGTGGCTCACCGGTTATAAACGAGTTGGCAGTGCCATGCTGCTGTGAAAAAAGTGGATGAGAACTGGATATAAATAGGTGTGACAGCTGTGAGATAAGAACACTGCCCTTCCAGCCTACTCAGCAGAAGTGAGACTAGCTTTAGGTACAGCAAGGTGTTCAGCTTTGGACACGGTACTTCTTTTAAAATTAAAAAAAATAAAAACCCAAACAAAACCAGTTACCTCATAGTGCAGCAAGAAGGACTGGGAAGCTCATAAAGATATTTTATGAAGAAAGTTTGGAAAACCAGGGTAATTTTACAGAAGGATGGTAGCAGTCTTCAAACATGTAAAAAGTTGTGAGACAGAAAAAGATTACTCTTTCCCCATTACTAGTGAGACAAAAAGAGTAATAACAAGCCAGAATTATAATGAATGAAATTTGGGTTACATGTACGCAAGAGATTTGTGATGGTGTGGATAGGAATCCCAACAGCAGACATTTGTAAGAACCAGTTAGACCAACATCTTAGGGAAGTGCAGATGATCTTTCTTTTGGGTGAGCGATGAACTGGCATCATCTTAGATCTTTTCCAGCTTGGCTTTTTATGACTTTGCAATATGTCTTCATGAATCATGTAAGCACCAATGAAACACAAATGTCTCCATGAAAAAAATATTTTTCAAAATCTTCTGACCAAGCTACATGCATTGACAGTTCATAAAGTTGACTTTTGTTAGGATTTCACTGTTGTGTTTGGTCAATTTTTTCTATATTTTGCAAGAAATCATAGGCATTTTTTGGACAGAAGAGTAGCATGTGGACAAACCTTTTAAATGCAAATATGTGCAGTATTCAAACTGGCTGCAGAGGACAGGTGGGAGAACAGCTCACAATGACCTACTCTGAGTCATGCTTGAGCCTCACCTTTGTAAGCTGCTAGGTAATTGTTTACTGTGTACTGTTTCCCTGCAGGTGAGTGATAATGAAAGTTCAAATGTTAAAAGAAATTGAGAGGTTGTTGTTCTCATTACATTGTGGAGAGCATTAACCTAGATTGGCCTATGCTGCTACACTGGCAGCATCATGTGCTGCAGATAACTGCTGTCCTAGCTACAAAAAGACGCAACAAAAAATTTCCTGTATGCATCTAACACAATTTCATCATCCAGCCTGGTGCAGTATCCTAAAATACCTTTCAATCCTGCCTTCAAAATATTTTTGTCAGAAACAGAAGTACAGTAATCCTCACACCATTTCTATACACAAAAGAATGGCAGTCTCTAGTTGGTGTTTTTGAGATGCTTATGTACATGCCTGTGTAGACTTGAGCTGAATCAACTTCCTCAATGACATATGAATAGATCCTGAATGCAAATGCATCTGCCAGGTACAAGCAGCTGCCCTGCTTGGGATTGTCCTTTCCTTTCATTTAGCTGCCACGAAGCGCTCTCATTTCTTGTGAAACGCTTCTGCTGAAAGTGTTAGAAAATAAGGTTAAATTGGTTTTATTTATTTGTTAGAAAAAATTCTTTACCTTAAAAGATGAAAGATAACATAGATATTTCTGGTTTGACAGAAAAGATCATCTACCCAGTTAATAAGCCAGCCTAGTTGGCTTTTGTTTCATGAAAATTGAAACTTTTAGCCAATCCCATTCTTGTTGAGCAGTGGTAGACACTCAGTGAAAGGTGAATATGTGGAATTAGTTTTAAAAGAAACAGAACAAGATAAAGGAGTTTGTGCTATTTTCTTTCCCTTTTCACATGTGGATCATCTCTTTTGCAATAGTTTCATTCTCTGGTTTCACTCTCCAGTTTCAGTCTTCAGCTGATTTCTTAACTAAAGAGAAAAGCTGAGAAATCTTACTATTGAACTTCCATATCACTATCAATAAAGCACCAAGGAAAGGAGATCTAGCTATCCAAAATGCAGCTGATAGAAACAAAACACCTTAGTGTTGATCTTCCATGTTGAGTGATTCTTGCTCTGTAGGAAGGCAGTAACAAAAGCCTGGCTGCAGTCTACTAAGATCAATTATCTGAGGATCCTCTGTACTGAAGGAACAATTTTTGTGTTTGCATGTGGGTTTGGGACATGCAGGATGTGCAATGCCTGTGTTGGGAGAGTCAGCAGACAAACACTGCAGGTCAGCAGCACACTCTGCACAACACTGCAGGAAGAGTAAAAATCCTATGCAAAGAAAGAGCAAGCCTATGCTGGCTGTGGTATCAGATCAGTTTGTAGCAACAACAGATAAGTGCTAATGACTAATTTACTTAGCACTACTAAGTTAATTCTATTACCTAGAACAAGGCTCTCTCTACCTTGGCATTTGGAGAATTCCAGTGCAAAATCAAAAGAGAGATGATGGCCCAAGAGTTAACAAGAGAGAAACATCTTCCTGCACTTGCCAGACCACAGCAAAATGGATTTGGCACTTGGTTCTGTCATCCTCAGGTACATGCAATGATGTCGGGCTTGGATATATCAGTAATCAAGGACTCAGTCTCATGCTGCTATCTTCTGAGGATAACTTGCTCTCTTCCTGATGCCTAATAGGAATTGGGATATGCCTAATCAGACCAAACAAAAGATGTAGAGATTAAACTGCACCATTGGTATGCACTGGTGAGATGCCTGGAGAAGATCTCTCACATGCACCAGCTTCATTTCCATGCTTAAATTATTTACTTCTTTATTAAGTCCACTTGAATCAGCATTTCATCCCAGGAAATTAAATGTATGTGAAAGAAGAGTTGGCAACTTGACCACAAGATATGCTATAGGTGTGGATTTAAATACACAAGCCTGCAGAGTTACATATTACTAATGAGGGAAATAGAGCAGAAAAATAATTTGCATGTGCTCATTCTTGGGGGAAAAAAAGTTACAGAAGTCCTAAAAGGTCAATGAAAAGAATTTAAAAGCTAAAAGAAAGCAGAGCTAAATATATAAATTCTCAAAGAGCTGCTGTTTCACTTCATGGGTAGATTTGATTTCAGCAATGTAGGAAAGGTGGCAGAATGATCTGCTTATAGTTATGATACTCACAGCTTTAAGACTCTCTGAATGTTTCCATCATTCTGAGAAAAAAATCTATAGCTTGTGAATAACTCTGTCCTCCCCTGCTCGAGACCAGAAGCAGTCATGATATTTTGGCACGAAATGTTTTATCTCCAGAAACCGCTAAGGTAAAATTGTCCTTATGATCCCCTGTAGATTTTATTATCATTTTAAAATCAGCTCCTGCCTCACCCCTTCTCAACTGCAGGATACAGGAGGAGGGCTGGAGAGATGCTGCTGGAGATGGCAGCCCTGATAGGCACCAACTTGGTGCTCCAGGGATGATGGTCCTGCATAGGCACCATCCAGCAAGAAGTTTTAGTGATTCTTCACGTGAGCTGTGATAGCAGCTGACTGCTGCAGATGAAAGATTCCATATCACAATTACTCACTGCTCAGTTATCCAACACCCCCCAAGGTTTTAAATTTCTAATGAAAGCACATCTTGGTTCTCTGGAAAGAGGGCAATTTGTTAACCATGAATCAATACAATTGCCTCTTGCCATACCAAATAGTTCAGCCATGTTTTAAGAGCTTTGTAAAATCATTGTAGCAGAGAAACTGGGAACTTCTCTCACTGAGAGTTTTCTCTATTCTTTACAGAATCTAGGATATGCTATAACCTTTCAGCCTGGATTTCAGTTGAATTTGTCAGTGAAATGAAGATGTCCAGAAAAATAAAAATGAAGAGGTGTGCCGAGTTGGTTATGGGAGAAATCTTCACAAACAGCTATTTGCATTCATATGAAGCACCTTAGATTAATATTTATTTAATTATTAGCTGATAACAGATTTACTTTGTTGTTGTAAAGTGAAGATGTAGAGGCACGTGGAGAATCAGTCATCACAACTGATGGAGAAACATTGAACCCTTCCCAGAAGATGACAAGAAGAGGTGCACAGAGATGCTGGGCAATGCACTTGGATACTTGAATTAAAAAAAACCATCCCTAAATGGGACTCATTGGTAATTGAGCGCCTCACAACCATCACAGCACCCATCACATAACTGAGCCTGGCCTAGGGAGGAGCAGCATATTTTTCTGAGGGCAGATCTGCAGGTTGGCACAGGGGAGCACTGGGGCTATCCCAGGCCACATAGGCAGTGCCAGGATGAGGACATTCCTGTGGCTTGTTTCTGTTAATCCAATACATTTCTGTTCATCATATAGAAGAACATAGTCTAAACAAAAACCTGGCAGATGGATGAAATTTTTGGGGTAGTTGAAGCAGTTGAAGAATTTTATAAATAAGCATAGGTGATCAAGTATTTGAGAGGTTTTCCCAAGAAAACACCAGCATACAACTGCTTTTTAAAGGCTTGGAGGAAAGATTTGGGAGAGCAAGGGCAGGTCACTAGGGAGCTGCCCAGGAATAACAGTAGGATCTCTATGGCCTTTCCAATGCCTCTGAACAATATCCCAGCAGTGAGTCAGTGCCTGGTGAAGGCTGGGCACTTGCTGTTCCCATGGCAGAGTCCCTGTGGGTCACACAAACTTGTCCCTGTCCCCCAGTGTTTGCTCAGCAATGCTGTGGTTGCTGTGAATCAGGTGGCCAAAAGGAGCTGCAGATTTCTCCTGCGGTGACTTTGTTTCCCTTGGTTTACAGGCTGTAGTCATGCACGTTCCCAGGGGTGAGAGGGCACAGCTTTGGGCAGAAGGCATAGCTGATGGCTTTCTTTCTCAGCCCTTTGTTTCTGACCCTGCATTTCCTTCCATGTGAGCTGCAAAATGCTTGGCTTCTCTACTGGTGGCTGGTGGCATAACCAAAGGGTTACCTTGAAATGTGGGTGTGAAGCCAAGTGCCTGGGAGGCAAAATTTGTGCCCAGGTTAAGTGTCCCCTCGAGTTTCTACACAAAAAGATAATTTTATTAATGTCTAACATTTTCTTGTCTATGTTACATATAATGATGGTAGAGCAAACTTGGTGAAGTTGCAAAAGGACCAAGTTTATCTGATTGTATTTGTTTTCCTTCACTGTTCTTTCAAAAATAATTAGATGTGATTAGTAATATTTGCTGTAGCCTGGCAATCCATATAGCGGCAACAGATGAGATTCAATCTCAGGTGAAACCGTCATCCCCAGCTAATGTGTGTGGGAGAGGCATGCAGACAAGATTTTCAGCCCATTTATTCAGTTATGTAATGGCCTTTTAAACATTTTCCATTTATGTTCCCTATTTAGTTTACTCTAAGTTACAATGGCTTCATGTCAATCCAAGCCATAACATACACCAGACAGCCCAGCCATAAATCAGAGCAGCCTGTAAATCTCCTCTTTAATGACAAATGTTCATTCCCTGCCCTTTAAAATGACAGTTGAGAAAATTATTAATTTTGGTTGCTACATTGAACAAACCTGTTCAGGGAGACTAAATCTTCACTTAAAACAAATGTTTCAGAATATAATAATGGTTCAGAAAAGCTTCTTTTTAAAAACATTTGAACATACCTTTTGTGTTATCTGGCTTCAATCATGATTGAAAGAACAAACATAGTGGGGAAAATCAGTCATGCAGTATAACTTCAAGCTCTCCAAAGTCAGGAGCACTGGCAGGCTCTTTTTGCAGTATTTCCATACATCTCATTAAATGAGGTTTGGATTGGTGTCTAAATTAGGATATTTATGGGGCTAAGAAAAACCCTGGCTCTACTGTAAACTAGTCATAACATGAGTTTCAGCAGTGTTTGCTTCTTTAATTATCTTCACTTTGGAGCTTCAATCCCTTCTTAACTTTTTCAACCACCATGTACCTAACACTGAGGATGTTTATTTCTTTTTATTAAATGTGTCCATGGTGAATTATTTGAGCTTCAGTGTTGGGAGTCAACGCCTTTCCTTCCATTCCACCTCCCTCTGGGCCTCACCATAGGCATGAGCCAGAATGCAAACCATGAAGATGGGTCCCTAAGGAGTGTAACCCAAACCCTGTGGTACCCACCAAAGGGATGCTGTACCCCAGCATGGACTGTGCAGGGTTAATAAGCAGTGCAGTCAGCCCTCTGCAAGGTGCATCTCACACATCTTCCCCAGAAATGAGAAGAAAAAGTGAGGAACATGGTAATGCTGGTAAGAGCTGTGTTTTCAAGAAAATTGTTGTGATGTCCTGGGGCTCCCCTTATGTCAGAGCCAACAAGTTCAGCTCAGGTGTGACTCAGGACAGGGTGCAGTGTTGAGGTGCCCTGGGTCATCCTGAGCAGCCAGGCTGGGTACAGGCTTTTGTGGAAGCAGGGTGGCCACAAAATTAGCACAGCTGCTCTGCTGAACTGCCTGTGCACAGTGCAGCAGAAATCCATCCCCCGTGGTTTTTCACCTGCTGCCCAGGGCTGTTGTAGCTCCTTAATTAGCAGGGCTAGCCTCTTACATCATTAGGTGGATCTCTGTTTTAAGGGTGATGTTGCTTCTGGTGTTTGGACTGGCTTGCACAATTTTGCATGGTACTGCTTGTCACCCTGACAGACAAACTGAAACATCTGATCAGATCTTTTTCCTCTGCACTGGGCAATGAAAGGCACATGGACAATTATGCACCCATCTTGTCAAGGTAGACAACCCATGTGATAAGAAAACGTGCCGGGTAGGTGGGCATGCAGCTGTGTTCCATTTGGTGTGCTCAGGTACTGGTGGCACTTGAATTGTGTGTACATGGCCAGCAGCCAAACCTTCCTGGGAAATGGGATAAGCCTCTGGGCAATCAGCCCATGCAGCACTCCATGCAACCACTGCTAGGTCTCCAAGCTCTGGGGTCTGGCCCCTCTGTGCTGCCCCCTGTGTGCCTCAGGATGCACCCCCAGTGTCCTGGGTGCTCCTGGTGCTGCCTGGCAGGGCAGGCAGGAGAGGCATGGCTGTGCTGGGACACTGCTGAGCCACCCTGGTTCAACAGCCATGGCCAGGCCTCAGCCTCTCCTGCTCGCCACCTTTTCTCTGTGGTGCGCCCCACATTCTTTTTTAACCTATTTCTTCCTTGCTACTAGGGACCCATGAAAGCACAGCAGGCCATGGGATGGATGTTAAGGCCCTGCCAGCAAACTGATTGGTAGTGTGTGTGCCTCCCTTCCAGCTGCAGGCAGAGATGGGGATAGAGGTCAGTCCCCTGCTTAAGGTCTCTGGACAGGTGCTCCCAGGAAACCAAAATGCTGCCTGCTCTGTCTGCCTGGGGGAGAGCAAGTCCCTTCCAGGGCATTTCTGAGGGATGTGAGCTCTGGTGGAAAACCACAGATCTCCAAGTTCCAAACTCCCACTATTTCAGTGTAAGAGGCTGGTCCAGCTCTCTGTTGGGTTAACAGCTGCAGAGGGAGCGTGGAACTGCTGTGCCTGTTTCTGTGCTAATAAACACAGACTGTACACTATATTTCTTCTCTGTATTGACTTTATCAGATTGAAATCTGGTGGGTCTGGTATATTTGTGAGAGCCTTGTGTGCATTGTTCTGCTGTTTGGTTTTGATAAAACGTGGTATTGTACTTGATGTTCTTTAGCTACGTCAAACCTTGCTTCATGGCTAATGCATGGCATTAGTCCATACCACAAGTTGTGCAATGCTTTACAGCAAAAATATTGATGCTTCTTGGGGATTAAGAGTGTTATTTCAGTGTAAGTTCAATTGAAGAAGGAAAGGCAGGATTGAGGGAAGAATAATTTCACTGCAAAATTAATTTTGGCAAGTTGGTTAAAGAAAAATCCCCTTTTTTCTTTACCCATTCAAGCATAATGTATTCATCTGTTTCTAAAAGCAAACTTTTTTTTTTCCTTTTTGGTTTTAATTTCAAGCTGAAGCAAAAGAGTAATGATAAAAAAAGCAAAAGTTAAAGTTTTGTCTGGAGCCCTTCAGAAAGCACATCTAAGCCAGGCTGGGGGAGATAGAGGATTATGTAAGATTTTACTATATCTGGTTTCTTTCCCATTCAATATTTCCTGTAAAGTCTCAAGAATTGGGAGAGTTCAAGCCAGTAATGTTTCTTGTATCTGACCAAGTTCCTATAATTCTGCTGAAGAGAATGAGATGTGAGCAGATGTGGATTTGGTCAATTCTGCACAGACCTGGCACTTGAACATAACCATTTTGGGAAGCTCTGATGGGAAGTAAACATGTATGGCCTCTGTGGTTATATCTGAGCTGCTAAATTGAACAGTGAAGAAACGCTCCTTGCTTGATTGTTTATGCCATTACACTTTCACAGCATCCCTGGCACACTTTTCCAGCAGTTCCTGGCATGTTTTAGGATGGGCTGCTCCCTGCTAGAAGCGTGCATGGAGAGAGGGAGTCCAATGGTCCTGGGCACTGCAGGGTTTAGTTTGCCTGCAGGGACATGGTGGTGGGATCTGCAAACTGAATGGGCTTTGCAGTCCTACAGAAGCAGGGTGACAAAACCACCCGGCCCTTTGGCACCCCAGCCTGTTTAGCTGAGCCCTTGCTGAGCTTGCAGCACTGTGGTTTCTGCCTTTATGATGAGAATTTGAGATTCTTTTCCCCTGCCAAGTGGATAGCTCCTTGTCCTAGCAGTGCTGAATTTATGCTCCTTCTTTTTCCCAGCCAAGGAGGCCCCTGTAGTCTGGAGGGCAAGGACCAGTGTGGGTTAAATGGTCCTGCTTTACAGGAGAAATGCCACCTCCATTTCTACAGGTAGCAGCAAGATAATTCTCTCTCATCCACCCTTTGGACTCTGATTCATGAGCTCTATGCATTCATGCTGGGCTGATAAAAGAGATTAACAGCATGATGGGCTGCCACACCTGTCTGTCTGTTATTGCTCTGCAACAGGGGCAGTGAAAAGGCAGAGTGTCAGCTTCGTACGCTCTCCAGGTCATATGCTGATAGAGACAAACAAGCTGGTTTTTGCTTTTATTTTATGCTACTCTGCCTTAAAACAGTGTGTGGCAGCAGTGTGTGACACGACCTCTCAGATAAATAAATAAATAGATTTTGAAATTTCATTTCCAGCATAAATTCTTTGAGTCTTGTTCTGCCTTTTTTTTTTTAGCTTGCAAAGCCCAGTCTCTACAAAGACTGGCAGATTGTTATTATCACTACTACTATTAACCACAGGGATAATAACAGCAGTGAATACCTACATGAACCAGATGATGAGTTTATTAGATGCCACAAACAATTTTTATCACGCAATGAAAACGTTTATATCATATAGCTTAAATGCCTTGACTCCAGCTAAAAGCCAGACCACTGGCTTTCCTCCAGAGTATTTGTGACTATCCACAAAGTAATTTTGGGGTCAGTGTTGCACATTCAGAGCCAGGCTGTCTGAATCCACAAGTTCAGAGAAGGATGTTACACACTTATGCAATGACTTATTCCAGCAGGATCGCTCCATCTTGCTCTAAAGCCAGCACTCATCCATATTACAGGGATCTCTCCCCACTGAAGTTTGCATGTGGTCTTTTTGCATATTAAATTCCCGAGTCCTCAGGTCATCATTTGCATCGTGTATCTTCCTCTCCTGGGCTGATGAAGTTGCAGTGTAACAACACTGAGGCTAATTGTTCCAGTGCTACAAAGATCTCTTGGAACAAAGCAGGTTTGCAGGATGATGCAGAGCAGGTATTCTGCAGAAAACAGGATGTTCTCTTGTCCAGTGACAGGTACCACATGAAACCACAGATGGTGTCCTTGGTATTGGCTACATTTATCTCTACTTGTTTCAAACCTTCACAAAAAAGAGAGGCAGCATAGACAACCTCCACAAGTATCTTCCACATCTAATCCTACAAACATAACATTAATTTATGTTTTGCATAACTATGTGTGTTTTTCTGGCAGTAGATTTGCCTCTATTTTATTTACACCGTGTTACAGCTGTTACTACATTCAAGGACATAGATTCTAAACTGCATTTAATCTCTACGGATAAGTCATATTGAACAGATGAAGGGAGGAAATCCTGCAAAGTCCAGTAAAAATATTTTCAAGTCATACATATTTTTTTTTATAAGATGTTGTAATTTACCCTAATGATCCATGAAGAGAGATATTGCTGTAGCTGAGCTGCATAAGGGTTTTAAAGGTTTTACAGAAAGGTTAGACATTAAATTCCACAAAATTTCCATGAGGAAAATGAGAATATATGCTGTTATGATGACTATTTTTCCTCAGGCTATAGTAAGAGAAACAAAACTTTAGCCAGTGAAAGCAGAGAAAGCTAAACATCACATGGCAGTTCCTTGCAAAATCTGTCCTTTTCTTTTAGCTGCAAGTATTAATTGGTGGCAAAGAAAAGTGAGTAAGGGGCAGTCGAGTCAGATATAGCAGTAACTTTATAAAGGGCCACTCAATTTTTAAAAGTAATTTCCATATTCATATGGCATAAAATATTTTTTTAATATAAGCTTTGTTTTGTTCCTGGAAACTTGCAAGTTTCCAGGTTGTAGTTGCAATCAAAATACAGTGAACAAACCTAGGAATATTAGAAATATTGCTATCAATTATTAATGAAATACTGACAAAAAAAAGACCTAGAAAACAACAGTAGAAATCAATATGAAGGGGGTTTAGAGGTATGATTGGAGGTTTTTTTGGTGGCTTAGTGGTCTCAAACCAAGATACTGTTCTTTGTGGGTTTTTGGTGCTTATATAAAGTATCTTCTTTTTCTTCTTCAATATGAGTAGCATAGGATGAAGGAAAACCTAACTAAAATGCAGTAATTCCAAAAGTGAACCTGGAGAAGCTGTGCCATTATTTTACCCTGAAAGAAAAACTGTTTTAAGCTAGCCTGTGAAATTTACTGTTTGAATCAGCTGGACATTCCAGGAAAATACCTTCCATAAAATACCCAAATAGTTCAACTGCAATCACACTGGCAAATGTAGCAATATCCAATTACAGCACTCAATAGTCAAGCAACTTTGTTTTATAGCAAATACCTTTGATAGCAATTTCCTAGTGTTCGTTTTATGTTTAATTTAAAGCAGGCTCATGATAAAACATGGTTATAATGGCATGACTCCTTATAATATATATTTATATACTGTACCTCATCAGTTAAAAAAAAAAAATCCCAGCAAACCAAGAGAAATAGTCATGCTTAGCAGAAGAAAGTGCAGGGGAAATTAAAAAAATAACAAAAAGTCCAAATGACATGTAAATGAGCAGTTATCTCTTACCCTGCTGTGATGTCCAGATGAATAAACAAGAATTAGTGTAAGCTTTTTTTTTTTGTTAACAGATCATTCCATAGTTATATATGTTTGGTTCATTATGAGCTTGTGAGCTGTAATTAGGGATTTTCTAGGTGCTGTGCAATGAGCTGGTAATTCATAGTGTTGTAGTGGCTCTCACATTAACCCCCTCACATACATGTGTTTCCAGTGCACTCAGTATTAGCAGCTAACTAATGAAGTAAATGAGCTGAAATTACTGCATGTGAAGAGTTAATTAAGAGTTTTTAATACACTTTATGATCATAATTTAGTGTGCTGCACAATTACATACCTGGGAAGAGTAGAGCTTTCAACCTGATCAGAGAATAATGTGGTGGATCATTTCTCTTTTATAAAGGCTGCTGATTTAGCATTCCTTAGAGTTGATCTCCATAAAAATAGATGGTAAGAACTAGGTAGAAATAATAACTAATTGCATAAGGCTTTTGGGATATACATTTGCATTGCATATATTCAGGCCTACTTGCTAACTGCCATCTAAGAAATAGATGTATATATACATATGTGCCTTATGTGAATGGATGAATGGGTGATTCATGTTTTTCAGAAACTTTATAGACAGAAATTCAAATATTTATACTAGTTTTAGGAACACCAAGAAGTTAGATTTCTTAATAGCTTGTTTTCTTTCTAGAGATAATGAATCACATTTTATGTTTCTTAACTACCTAGGAGTAGTTCATGAATAATCAGTCATGCAAAGCTGTCACACTTGGTTAAATAGCTCAGTCCTGTTTTTACTGCTTCAGTCCTTTATATCTTTAATTACCTTTATTTAGCTGATATGAATCACCTCAGAACACATACTCTCCTAGGCAGCCATATTTCTGCATGAATTCTGCAAAGCACTGATTGCATTTCTGGCTGAAGTGCAAAACCCAACAATGTATCTCTTCTTCTTTGGCATGGTTATGGGAATATTTTCCGTGGTTCTTAATCCTTTTATCTACAGAGAGCTTGTTCTTCCCCCTTCCACCTTCCTCCTTTCACCCCCTGCCCTCCCCTTTCTTAGACATATTTCACTGCATTGGTATTTTTGCTCAGTTGCCTTCTCATACAGATACACACATTTTTGTTTTATGCAAAGTGCCTTGTGGGAACACTTTTTCCAGCACCTTCAGTCCTGGAACAAAGTTCTTTGGATATTCAGCCCACAATGCATTTGTGGTTCCTCTGTTTGCAGTTGACTCCGCACTCCTCTGTGCCCAAAGCACACTGACTCTAAAACCACCCCACACAGCTGGTCTGCAGCTGGCAGCATGGAACCCTGCGTTTAAGACAGCAATTCACTCAGAAGGGGCTTGATAATTTCAAACATAAACATTACTGACATAACAAATGCCTGAAAAAGCCTCTTGGCAGCCTAACCCACTGCACTGCTCGGTTCTTATAATGAAAAAGTGATGATGGGTTAAAGTCATAGCACCTAGAAAAGCCAGTTAGGGACTGCCAGAAACACTCTCAGGCTAATGTGAATGTCACTTTCCATTTATTTTTTCATAATCCTGCTGTTACAGTGGACAGACAGATTTGTTATAATGGCTAGTGTCTGGAGATTAAGCGTGATTAATTCTCCAAAATGAAAGGACTTCATCTTCATGCAAAAAGTTAATTAGGCTCTAAAAATTGTCTTGCAAATCTCCAAAGGAAAGACTGTCAAAAAACCCCAAAGAAGATAAACTAGCTGGATTATTTCAGGATGATAATTTAGTTAGATCCATTACTTCAAATTCTCTCCTCTTTTTTGAATACGTTTTAACTTCTTTTCAAGGACTGCAGCTTATTTTGTATACACGAATATAAACAAATGACTCTTCCTTGTTCATTGCAAGGGGTTGGTCTAAATGACATTTGAAGGTCCCAAGCCATTCAATGATTCTACTACTGTAGCTGAGAAGATGAGTTTAAGTGTCCAGTATTTCTGATTTTTTAACAGGCTTGTGACCAAGGACATGGTATTTCACATTTCTGTGTTTTGGACTAGGTAATGTGAGTATTCAGACAAGCTTTCTCTTTCTCTTCTTCCCAGTCCCCTTGAGCTTTTATCTTGTTTTCAAAATTTTCCCTTGAAACTTCCAGCTCATGAGTAATAGGGAAACATGTATAAAAACAACACTTACTTTGAAAATACCTGCTCAGAGATGGCTGCATAATGTCAAACACATCAACAAGTCATTAGCACCCTAACCTTCTGATGCATGGTCTGACATCAGCCATGCCTGCAATCAGGCTGGCAGAGGCTGCTGTTCTGGCTGGTCCTGCTTTTTCAAATTCCTCTTTGCATATTCACTGCCAACTGCACAAAACTGATACGCCTTTTTGATGAAACAAAGGAAATATTATTGGACAAACTGCTGATAACAATGTGCTGTTATTTGCATATCTAAATGCTGGCTTGTGAGTAAGCACTGTAGATCTGGGAACGGGTGGGTTTCTGTTAGAGTGACTGAGACTGTACCTCTGCTTCAGTGAATAATACTCATCAAATGTCCTCCTATTGCTTGTACTCAGGAAGGTAGGAGCCACTCTTTCCAGTTCACCTCTCAGTACATATAGAAAAAACAGTAACTTTTTACTCTAGTGTGATTTTTCTTCTGGATGTTCCATGAATGCATTGATAACTTTCATCCCAGAAAGTTACATGGAATGTTCACAGAGGTATTTAACCACGTTTGAAGTTTCTGATACCCACAACTGTGACTTCACTTGAGTGCAGTTTATTGATATTTCTAACTAAAATGTGTTATCTTTTCCAAGCCTTGGACAATGAAGGTGATGAGATCATTTGTGCCTCAGTCTGAATGTTTTACCTCTTTAATTGGGATGTAGTTCCAATGTTTTCCCATTCTTTTTTTCATCCCTACCTACCTGCTTACCTCACTTGCCTTTTACAGTTCTGCTCCTCCACAATTTCAGTGATAGACAGCAATGTCCCCTCCAGTTCCTCTTGTACTTCCAACACTTGATCTATTTTGGTAAACAAGATGCTCTCTTGCACATTGTGCCAGGTACACCATGGCCCAGAGTGCAGGGCAGGGGTTTTATCCCCCTACTGCTTATTTATTTCCTCCAAACTGAAGCATGCCCTTGGGAGCTAGCACAGATAGAACAGCTCCACATACCCACCCTTTGAAGGGAAAACCCCAGGTGAAAATCAAAATGAAACAAACTCTTTATGACCTATGGACCTGTTTCTTGTAGAACAGGTGTTTCCAACACTGGAAATTCAGGTGCTTTTTGCCCTGCTCCAGGCTCTGGAGGTGGTCCAAAGCTGCTCTTGGGAGACCCTGGTGAGGCAGGTGTATTTTGCATGCCATAAGCCAATGTGTCTCTAGTCCACAGTCTCTCTGAACTCCATAATTTCCTGAAAAAAGGATCTTCCTTCCAAGTCCTTTGATGGATGAAGACCTTTCTCAAGGTACTGCAGCTTTCCACCCACAGAAGAGATTAATTTGGAAAATGCCAGCAGTGAGGCCTCACACTGGCAGCAGCTCTTCTGCCCTGCCTTTAGCTGAGCAGCAGGTGCTCCCTGTGCCCTCCCTGTGCACAGACAGGGGAACACGAGTCCTGTGGCCCTGTCACACCCACACCATGCCCCAGCTGTGGCACTGGGACATGGGGATGATAAGCAGGGGGGAGCCTGTGCCTGGGTTTCACCCCGGTGAGAGTTGTGCGTGTGTTGCACTGTCTGAAATAAGATTCAAGGGATCAAAACCTCCCTGTCTCCCAGGTTGTATGTGCATGCTTTGCCACCAGGAAGGCTGTCCAAGTGGTGATATTGTTAAGGATTCTGGGACAGTGGGGATTGTGCTTATGGATGAAAATTCAAAGCTGTGAAGATGATATAACCTGTGGGACTTTTTAGGAAGCACAGGAAGCAAGTAAGAAAAGGATAAATAAAGAATGGGGCTGATGGACTTTCTCCCCAATGTCTTTAGTTCATGCAACACCCAGATCTTTCAACTCTCATGTTCACTGTAAGAGCCCTTTGGAAAAATGGGAACTGGGTTGATGTTAGGAGTGCTGCACAGGAGACCATTCCATGGTGAATCTGTGGGAGCTGATTCCTGCCCTGGGTCTGACAAAGCTACTCATCTTATCGTGTTTTATTCAGCACTTTGTCTTTCCAAATGGTCAGGGCAGTTTGGAAAAGTTGGTATGGGAGTGCTTTAACAAATAATCCCACAAAGTAGTGAAGGATGTTGATGGACAGGTCTGTTTAGTAGTGCCATTTTAAAGAATTCTCCACTCTGCTGTAACCCAACGCAGGCCATTTTCAGTGTGCCCCTGCAGGACCTCCTCTGCTAGGGCTGTGGGAACGACTGGAATCTGAGTTTTCAGAGCTCTGCAGAAGACACTCCTACAGAGAGCAATGTAGCTTCTCTGGGCAGGGTAGGTATGACCGATCTGACCTGGTCTGCAGGCAGGATTGGGTAGCTGATGATGCCCTCTAGTGACTTCCTAAAGAGAATATGGGATGGAGCAAATAATGAGAGAATGTTTTTGAGCTGGTAAAAGACCTATGCTGATAGATAATTCAGGGCCCCTGTCTTTATTTTTCTGTCTGACTGAATGCAATTATTGTATTTATTGCCAGCAGCATGTTAAGCTGCTCCAACATAGTGAGGCCTTTGTGAAATATTGGGCTTGGTATAGTTTAAATCTTGACCCTTTTTGTTAAGGAATTCTGCTCTACTGTAGTAGACTTTGCATAAAATAAAATCACACAGCTATACTATTCCTCTTTAAATAAGAAGATATATTTTTATAATACAAGTGCTATGTTTTCATACAAATGTTATTACTCATACTATGTCTGTTTTCTTGCCAAGGGAAATTCAGATTAAAAAAATATAAAAATTGGATTTATTCTCTGCACTCATTTAGTGGTCCTTACTTAACTTTTGGGGATGTCTCCACAATTTCCTTATTTTTTTCCAGCTAAGTAAAATGGAATTTGAATCAGAGGTTTTATAAGAACAGTGTTAGTTTTGTGGGCAGTGCTTTCTGAATGCAGATGAGTCAGTTGTAAGGAGTGTAAGAGCAGTGGGTATAAAAGGTTGACAAGCAGCACGTTTGCATTCAAAGTACTCTGACCCACTAAGCCCCTTTGGTGTGCCCTCAGTGCTCCATGAACTGATCCTTTCTGCAGAAAGGCTCTTGTTTGCTCCTACGCTCTCGTGTCTGCGCAGTTTTTCTTCTTTCCCTTGTAGCAGAACATCACAAAAGATCCTCTTCTGTGAGATCTATCACATATACACATACTGCTTTAATTCTTGAATTATGATCAGAATTTTACTGTATTGTTTTTCTTGGAAAGAGACCTCTTTTTTGTGTGTATATGTGCATCTTCTCTTATCACTAAAAATATGTCAATGCTCAATAAAAAATTCCAAATCATTTCACATCCGAAAACTCCAGTAGTTTCCCTTGTTGTTTCACCATGGTTGTTCATGGCTTTGTTTAGCCTCAGTCTGAGGTGAGGGAGTAGGATAATGAGGAGGGGAAAATATATCCTCTTTGTGCTTGGCAAAGGAGCCACCATCCTACCCCTCCAGTGCCTATCATTTGTTCTCAGAATGTGTGAATATGGCCAAATATCTAACAAGCAAATATTGTACCAAATCTGCATCCTCTTTCTTTGCTTTACCCCTTATGTCTTCAAATACTCATCCTGCAGGATCTCTAGGATGATGGGAGGGCTGTCCTCCTGCTCATGGGTTGTGCCCAGCCCAGCATGGCCCTCAGCCCTCACTGTCATCTCTAGACCAGCAATGTACCAGTGGGTGGTGTGTGAGGTTGCAAGGGCTGCATGGGACGCCTGCAGGCAAAATGAGCACCAGGTAGTATTGGTGAGCTGAAACGGGATGCAGAAAAAAGGGAGGGGACACTAAGAACAGAGGCGACGAATTGAAAAAGGTAGGGAAAGCAAAATTATGTATTTGACTTCCAATTCAACCAGGTTTTGTGTGTGTTCAAATCGTTGTGTGCCTCAATGCTCCCAAAGTCTGGGAAGCAGAGGTGCCATGTTTGTAAGAGTGACAAGGGCGACGGAGGAGGAGAGAAATACACAAAGCAAAGTGTGTTGGAAATGGCGCAGATAAAACCCAAGTAACATGCCACAACGTGCCCCAGCCTTTTATCTTTGCTGTCACTTGCCAAGTGGCCATCTGAAATAATCAGAGGCTATTAATTTGATTAGCAATAAGAATTCAGTAGGTGGAAAAGTGGGACAATCTGCTTACATTACACATGTCAGCACGTATGACTTCTGTGCTAATTCAAGGTGTCTGTTTCGACAGTTCTTTCAAGCTGACAGAAAAGTGCTCTGGATGGAAAGAGGTGTACTTAATCTGTATTTCACTACTTACAGATCTCAATTAGAAGAGGGTAAAAAGTGTGTTAGACCGTGTATTAATAGGCCCTGTGTGAAAAGGGCATTATGCCTACAGAACCTCCCATCTGAGAGGATAAAGTGAGATGTGAAATAGAGGGAGGTGCCTCTATTTGTTTGGCTTTAGGAGTCCTCAAGTAAGACTGTCAGTTATCGAGGTTAATCTTATTCTTTGATCACACTCTTTTTTCATGTAGTAGCTGTCCTTTTTAATGTACACAAATGCTTAAAAAAAAGAAAGCCCTACCTTCTCGGTACTCTTATAATTCAAATTGTTTTCTTAGTAACTTTTTGTGCACATGTTTTTATATATAGGTAATATTTTTGAAAGCTTGAGTGAGTCCATGCAGTACTGGAGGAGAAGAAAGCAAGCCTGTGCAGGTGAATTTGAAAGAGCAGGTCTCTTTAGGACATGTGATGTGCAAGCTTAGAGCTGTATGACATGGTCTTTACTGGCTGTTCTGCCTGCACTAGTGGGCATCCCTTCAGCTCTCACTCTGCCTGATTCCCTCCTATGGAAGGGTGCTCTTTAAGGGTGTGCCTGGCCATCATCACAGGACAGTTCCAATTTATTTGCTGTTTTTCCACATTAACAGTTAGTACAGATGGTGCAGGTGCAGGATGTCACACCTGTGTGCCTACATGGGGTGAGGAAGAAAATAGCTTTTCTCCTTGTCAGGCAGGGTGATGGCAAAGGAAGAAGACTTTCCTAGGTATACATTAAATATTCAAGCAGGGATTGACAATGGAACAGGAGAATACCTCACTGCTATGTCCCTTTAGTTTACCAGGAAAAAAAAAAAAAAAAAAGAATTAATTAGTAAATTTCTTCTATTAGAAATTATTAGGAGAGGTTTTACTCATTCTCTTTATCCCAGTATAAGGGCTTATCATGGACCTGGAAAATTTATTTCTGAGTGTTTACAGTCCCTGTGTGTTGATGTATTGGGGTTTCTGGTTTTTTTTAGTATCAAGTAGTAATCTCTGAAACTGTGGTTTTTCAAGTACCTCTGTGCATGTACTCAAACCACAGGCTTCCAAGTTTATGCTTTTTCTTCATGCTGTATCTGAAAAAGCAGAATAGATAAAAGAAACTTATCACATTTTCAAGGGAATCAACACTTTGGAGTGGATGGCTCTTACATTTAAGCAAGTTGTTCTTCGCCTATTGTTGGAATAACACAGACAGACTGACAGGAATAGGTCTCTGCAGGCAGAACTGAGAGCAGGGTTTGGCTGCAAAGTCTGGATGACTGGGAAGGGTACACAGGAGGGCAAGAACCTGTGTTGTAATTGCTTAACTGACAGTTGAAAAAAGGCTGCCTTCAATTATGAACTAAAAAGTGCACAAGAAACACTGAGATAGAGATTCTTTTAATCCTACACTTTCAGTCACATGATGGGACAGGACCACACTTCGAGGCAATCTGATTTTCTTCCTATAGATTTAGGATTCTTCCACAATTCCCTAATTGCTGTGGAATGTTGGTAATAACAAGCAGGGCATTATCACTACATCTGAATTGTACAGCACCAGAATAGTTTGCATTTCTTTAGTCTCATTTACCATGGGGAATTTAGATGTAACCTGACTGGTGAACCTACATGATTAATATTCCTCTTTTTAGGCATGCAGAAATTGAAATGAAGTGTGCTGGTATTTTTTTTTCCTCCACACTGTACAGACTAGAAAAGCCTGAGATTGGAACACATCCTTGAAGGGTTAATTGCCTTAACCCCTAAAGTATATCTACAGCTTGCACAAAAAAATCTTCATTCTCAGCTTCAGGGTCTTAGGCATAGTCCAAAGAAATTCACAGAAGGAACTTCTTTAATGGTTCTTAACTTCTCTGTTCTTTAATACAGAATAGGTTTTCTCAGGCTTTCAATATGGATTGCATTTCTAAGAAACACATTAAAAATGTATTAATACTGAGAACATGCATAATCTCCTGTTCCTGGGACCTGCTTTGTGAATGGTTATTTGAGTGGTCAGATCACAGTTCTAACACTCCTTCTAGGGTCTATTTCTACAGCACACAGAATTAATACAATCTTACCTGCTGGTTTTGATTGCACTGTAAGACAGCAAAAGATTTGAACCAAGGCTTATTTGAACTAAATAAAAATTTTAATGCTTTTAAAATCTACACAGATTATTTCTAAATACCACTTCATTTTGAGCAAAATGTAGTATATCTTTTCAGCAGAAAGTGGATCTTTACTTTCTCAGAATTGACATCGGAGGAACTCTGCTCCTCTGGCAGATGAGGTTTACCAATTAAGTGAAAGTGTGTCATGCTGACTACTTTAAAATGCTTCATTATTAATATATCTTTTTTTTCCTCTCAGAGGAACACATGTAATATAACAGAGTGGTTTGGATGGTGATTACCAGACAGTGGTACACAAAGAACCAAACATATTAAAGACAGGAGGATCATGTGTGTGTGCTGGGTTTGGCTGGGATAGAGTTAATTTTCTTCAGAGTACCCAACACAGGCCTATGTTTGGATTTGTGCTGGAAACTCTGTTGATAGCACAGGGACTGGAGCAGCTGTGTGGGGTTTAGTGCCTGGCTGGGCTCGAGTCACAACACAGTGGGTTGAACTCTCTCTGTGAAATGCTCTTACACTGTTGAAGTGCAAGTCACAAGAAGCAAAATGACAGTCTCTCCTTTCCATACAAATGTGAAAACAGCTAGATACCCTGTGTTGATAGATGGAGGAAAAAATTACATAATTTTTGGGTTTTCTGTTTCCCAGCAGCATGGTTAGCAGTATGCCCAATAGCTCACTATACATTATGACCCCAAAAGTGTAAAATCAGTGTCACAAAGAAGTAGTTTTTGGTCTGATTGGTGAGATCTGGTGAGAGCTCAGGACCCTGGAGATATGGGTATTTTGTATTTCCTTCTCCCCTCATTATTATTCTGAAGGATGTGTGCTGAAATGCCCAGCCCATTGCCCAGGATCTCTCAGCCATCTGGTGACCCCTACTAGCCTTGACCAGACTGGAATGATTGTTCAGCCATTTAACTGTGGGAGATAACATTAACTCAAGTTCTTGGCCACAACCCCTCAGTTTCCAGGCTAGTGCATGTAGGCAAGATGAACCTATCACAGCTGTGGTTTAATGGGTAGAAACAATTAAGTAATTATAAATCAATGAGCTCTGTAACTCTGGCATTATAATAATTACATTTTAAAAGGCACTACTTAGTTACAATTCAGGAATTATTTACAGGCAATAATTAAGGTCAAACTGACTTCCTCCTGTTACACAGAGCATTTGTATGAGCAGCATGTCAAACTATAAATAATTAAAGGCAAACCTAATTGCCTAGTGTACTGAAGTGTGTCATTATCCTAGAGATTATGCTCTTGTGTCTATCACTGGTTATATTTTAAAGATAAAATATGTCTTTTTTAATAAAAATGCAAATTGTCTTAATATGTTACTTTTTGGTTAGAATGGTATAATTTCCTTCAGGGTTTTACTCAACCCACAGGAAAGGGAATAAACTTACAGGAAAAAGAGTATGGCATGTTCCATGTATGAAGCAATCCTATGAAGAAAGAATAGATGAGAAAAATTACTGCAATCATTTTACAGGATTATTCCCCACAGTATATTTCCCAGTGCTTTGTCTGGTCTAGTTTGCAAAGATGCAAATGATGTTGGTTTTATTGCTTCCCTTAGGGGAGATTATTCCAGTCTAATAACGCTCACAGTTAGGAAATTTTACTGATGTTCAAACTGTTTTTCTTTACCTGACTTTACCCCCATTGCTCCTAGTCACAAATTCCCACAGGCAATTCAGGATAGCTCCTCTCCTTCCTGGGTGTTCTGAGCCAAGCAACACACAAGTATTTCTTTTAATCTTCCACTGGAGTCTCTCTGCACGGTGGACACTGCAGCGTTGGAGAGCCTCCAGCTTGGAAGCAGCCTCTGGTCCCTGCCCTGTGCCCCCACGAGGGTCAGGGCCTGGACACAGTTGTGTGCAGCGATGGCCATTCCTGAAATGCTCGCTCCACACGGGCCTGTGTCCCCACCGGGGTCAGTGCCTGGACACAGGCCTGTCCAGGTCAGGGCCTGGACACAGCTGTGTGCAGAGGTGGCCATTCTTGAAATGCTCACCCCACACAGGCCTGTGTCCCCACTGGCGTCAGGGCCTGGACACAGCTGTGTGCAGAGGTGGCCATTCCTGAAATACTCACCCCACACAGGGCCCTCATGGTACCCACTGACCCATCAAGCATTCCCTTGCAAACAGATTTCTTTTCCAGTTAGAAGAAAAGTCACCTCCATGGTTGGTAACCTCAAGGAAAAGGAATCCATAGGATCAGCACACAGTCATAAAGGTAGGGAGGGATCCCAGGAGATCTCTGCTCGGACCTCCATCACAGAGAATGGCAAACCATGAAAGCAGACCATGTTGTAGAAGGTTTGCCCAGATGGGTCTCAAAAGCCCTCAAAACCACACATTCCTCAGCCTTTCTCAGTGATCTGTTTGGACACTCCATTTTGTCATTGAGATACTTTTTCGTTTGCACACAGCCAGAAACTAATCTTGTGCTTGATAGTCTCCAAGGATTCATTTTATGTTTTAGCAGAAACCGCAGTCAAAAATGGTCTCGTGAGCTTTGAAATGTAGAAGAGACTTCTCCAGGTTTGGGTCAGCAGGATGTTTTCAAGTTACCTTCCCTCTTTCTTTCCAGTCCACTCAAATTTGTTTACATGTTAAACCTGGAAAAAATAAAAAAGTCTTTGCCACACTGTGCAGTGTTTCTGCATTATTTGTATGGAGAGTGGAATTTTCCACAGGGAATATTCTTCTCTCATGTCATGATATCAACACCAGATGCCCTTGGTGACATCTCCTAAAGGGATTTACTTTCAGAGTCTGGTGTACAACAGAGACTCTGTCACCAAACTGCCATCCCTGTCAATGCTCCTCTGCTTTCTCTGCATTCCTACTGCTGAACAGGAACTGAGCCTTTTCCTGCTCCATCTCACCTCCTCTTTTTAATCTCCATGGCCACTGGATAATTAAGTCACTTATGGTTCCCTTCCCTGAAATATATTGCTGTATCTCAGAATTCTGGCAGACTTGATTATCACCTGGGAATTGTGCTCCTCCCAGATGGATGTGTCACTGATAAAGGGATAATACCTGTCCTTTTTGCAACTGCAAGTGTAGTGCACATTTATTTGAAATTTTTTTTTTTAGTCAACAGTCTCTTGTTCTTGCAGTCTTTTGGAGATCCCTGCCTCTTCTTGCTCTCCTCTGTCACTTCCAGATGCCATATTTATTGAAGTGGGGTTATCAGTTCCATAGGCTCAGTATTTCAGTTGAAGTCTTACAAACACTGAGAACAGATTTTTCATGTGTCTGTCGGGCTGTGCTCTGCTTCACACATCCGAGGGTGATGTCAGTCTCTCATTTTTTGGTTGTGGCTGCATAATCTTTACTTGAGTGCAGCCTAGGCTTTGGCAGATTCCCTGCCTCCATGTACTCAAAATTATTTTTGAACAGTCAGTTTTGAATTGCCCATTCTCTTTTTTGTTGAATTGAACATATCTGTGTAAGTGTAGCATCCTCCACCTGACCCTTTTTCAAGTTCTAATCTGTTTTTCTTCCAGTTTCTTGAATTTTCTTATTGATAACTACAACAGTCACCATTGTTTTCTGAGGCTCTTCTCCATATTTTATTCTGAGTTAAGGGTTTTGTAAAATATAGTGCCCCATACACCAACAGAATAATTTGACTAAAATATAAAAGCCACAGTATTTGTAGTGGGGAAAATAGGCATTAGGTTAGGAATAGGTATATCTGTAAAGGAAACAAAATAGAATGCCTGCTTTATAAATTATTGCAAGGGAAAAATTATATGTCTTTATGATAAAAGGTTTCCAAAACTCAAGGATGATGTATTTCATACAAAGGCTGCCTAGGAAACTGTTTCAAAAATAACAAAATGAAAGAGTTATGTTCTGAAACAAATGTGTTTATTTTTCATTTAACAAAATATCAGGTTGACAATAAGATTCTTTTGTGGAGATGTACAGATACGCATAGAATCCAAAATAATAACTTTGGGATACTGGAATAGCCTTTAGCAAAAGTATTTCAAAGGGGACAGGATTTTCAAAAGCTTGGCTTTGTCTTAAGAACGAAATCAACTCAGCCTGTTCTTAAAGACTTGTGGCGCACATGGCTTTGAGCACTTCTGAAAATTTGCGTATGGAGGTGGATCCTGAGCACTTGAAAAAATTATCCTTGAGCTCTTTGGAAAATCTGGCTACATTTTAGACAAATGCCTGTTCTATGATCTCTTGCCCTTTGATATACCAAAGTTTCTCATTGCTATTTGATGAACTGCTTGCTGACAGATATTTATTAGTTTTTAGCTGACTTTAAAAAAATAAGGGGGGAGGGGAATTCTGGATTTTGTAGAGATGTGACTAAACTATAGAGGGAAAATAAAACAGCCAGCCAAGCAGTCAATGGAATCTCTCAGTCTCTTGAGATGACCCAGAGGGTACAGTCCAACTGCAGGCCTGGAGAGACTTTCTTGCACTCCAGTCTTTAGTTGCATAGAGCTTTCAAGGTTTTATTGATGCTACTGAGAAATGTTTGCATAGCCTTTTCCACCAGCAAGGGGTAAGAAAACAGAGCAACATTTTGTACTTATGCAGAGAATGCTTAGACAGTTTGGGAAGTATTTCACAGGTAAGTACCATATCCAATCCCACCACAGAATAAGTTTTTTCTGATAAAAGAAACAATAAGAGCATGTGTAGTGAGATGTATCCAATATTTCACAAAAAGCTGATTTTAAGTATCACTTACAATGGCTGTATTAATCTAATTAAGTGTAGCAGGCATTTATCAAGTTTTCTGGATAACATTCATTACATTGCATTCATGTTTTTCTGGTACACATTTTGACACAACACATGCCTATTTTCCATCCTGACAGCATAAATGTTCACCTGGGCATTCTTTTCCAGCCTCCCACCCACTGAAGAGCATCTCAAGTGAATGTACAGAATACACATTCCTGTGTATTTAACTGACAATTAAAATTTTGAGGCTTCCCTGCATTTCTGAACATATATTGCACAAAATGTAATCTGGTGCAAATTCAGATTGGATCAGCAGGGATATCTTGGCTGGCCTGGAAGTGTCCTAGGTGAAACTGTAAGGTACCTGCTGTAATATACTCCCATGAGCAGAGGCTGATTCCTGCCAGACTGTCTGGAAGAACTCTGCTGAATTCTTTTTCATCCAGGTATATTGAAATGGGCCATTTTTTTTTTTTTTTTGAACATGCCTCTCTTGCTGTACTCACAGATGTTAAATTTACAAGAGTAGTAATTATTTGCTGGACTAGGTGGTTAACTTGCTCTTGTTTCAACTACCAGTGTTATCCTGACTAATCAGTATTTAATTCTGCATTCCACCTCTCTATTGACCTTTGAAAATACTTTTTGCTATCAATCAGATAATAGCACATAGTAGGAATTATTTCAGATCTTATGTGGATGATTAATTCTCTGCTTTTCAGTCTGGTGAGAAGGATAGGCTTCTTCAATGCATTTCTCAAAATTACATTAAAGTAATTTCTGACTAATAGAAGTGGCAGAATTGTGCTGTGGGTGCAGTGATCCAAGCTACATGATAGAAGACAACATTAACGCTTTGTTTTTAGAAGTTGTTTGCTTATTCCCCATAGCCTCTTTTCAAAGATTATCCAAGAGATGCTTAACTACAGGAGCAAGGTAAAGATGTGATTGCATAATAGATATGGTTTAGGATGAGTTTTAATCTGTACTGAATCTTCTCACTAAATAATGAATGATATGTAGCTGATGGAAGAGATACAGGAGAGAAAGAGCAGCTGGTGTTTTGACTGATTCTATGATATTGTAATTATGTTTCTAAATCTGTGCCAGGTGCTTTAACAATTCTAGCAAGGATTTATTTTATGTGGATGTAAATAAATACAGATTGTGGTTAATTTTCCTGTTTCCTGAAATAAAACTTTATAGGTGTCAGTGAAAACAGTGAGATTGAGCCCTAGAAAAAATAGGAGAATTTATTATTGGAACTGTGCAGGAAAAGTAATGGGGTGCTTGAGAGATTGACTGGGTAGAGACGGGTGATTTATAGAACATTTAGCAGGTTATTTCAGTCTACCAAAGGGTCTGATTTGTCTCAGTAAGCACATGAAAGCTAAAAAGTGACCAAGCTTAGGGCATGAGCCCATGGGGCAGAAAATGACTAGATGGGTACATATTGTATGGGTAAGTCATTCATCAATTGAAAAATGCCTTGTAGATTGATGACAGAAGCTAAGCAGCAGGGAATACAGGGGGGAAAATCAAAACAAATAGATGAGATGTAATTAAAGAGCAAGGCAGAAGAGATTTGCATACAATTTTTTTGACTCACCTGCTTGAAAGCTTGACCAGCATCATGCTTGGTTATTTATTGAATTGCACCAGTGCAGGGAACCAAAGCACCAGATCTAGTCTGGGTTTAAGTAGGTAGTGAAGGGCCACTGGCTGAGTGAAAGTTCCTCTCCTCGGGCAGCAGAGAGAGGCTCCTGCCAGGGCTGAGGGGCTGATGGAAGCACAGCCAGGCCTGGAGCAGCACCCAGGGACCCTGGATCAGTGTCAGAGGGGCACAGAAGGCAAGGAAGGGTTTGCAGCTGCCAATAGCATACACGTCAGTTTGAGGACATCTTAAATTATTATATTCTTAAGGGTTTAACTTGATTCAAATTTAGATACATATTTTAATGCAACATAAGTCAGATAGCATTGGTTGTCTCCACTGAAAGCATAGAAATAAATGGAAAAGAAACAATCTTGTTCAACCCACTGTGGAAAAAGCTTGAGATTTTTGTGAAATGAGGTCATATTTTCTATTTCACAAAATGGTTTTTTTGGTGGGTTGTTTTTCTTTTTTCTTCTTTTTTTTAATATTCTCTAAAACCATATGAGATTATAACAAATCTCATAATTTTCCATTTAAGTCTCTATGACAATGGTTATTGTGCAATTTGCATTTCAACATACAGTTATACTCTCTGGACTTGAGCCCTACTGGAGCATGATCAACCTCAGGATAAACAACAAAGAGAGGATATAATTATATATGCTCACAGGAGATGAAAATTAAAACTGTTTTCAGTTTATAGCTGTCAAATGGGCTTGAGTCAATTAGAAAAATCATCTTTCACCATATGTTGTAGCCGTTAATTAATTTTAAAGTGAGGGATGATCGCCTAGTGCAACTTCTTAAGCAGTTGTGCTTTTTTCAGTGATAAACAAAGTATTAAATCTTTTCCCTGCTGCAGTCCCTAGCAGCAGAAACCAGTCCTCGCCAAAATCATAAAACCTTATTCCTTATCCTCCTCTAAATCCCTCCTCAAAACGTTTTTCTGCTATGATGCTCATGAACCACTCCCATCAGTTAGACAAGTAGCAAGCTGCAGGGAAGTCTGTTTGCTTTACAACTGTAAAGCAGACTTTCCAATCCACTCCCACCTTGTTCATCTCTTTCATCCGTTGCTTTTATCCTGTCTGATAAGAACCCTGTTAGATCTGTGATGCAGGAACTCTTTCTTATTATTGTTTGCAAAATACCTAATTAAATGGAACCCTTTCATTTGGGGTTTCTAGGTGCAACTATAATATAAACAGTAAATAATAACTTTGGGATATTACCATTAACCCAAAAGTCTCAAAATAAGACCTCATTAGTAGGTGATGTGCAGTGCACTGGGGTGCCACAACAGAACCTCAGCACCAGACAAATCCTGCCTACTGACAAGGAGGAATGTTAATAGATCTGTGGAACTGTGCCTGTGTGAGTCGGTACAGCCTGCTCTCAAAACACCATCCAGACTAGGATGTGAGAACAAAAAGTATTTCCATTGTAAGATATTTTGTAGTACACAGCAAAGTATTCTGTACATACTTAGGTCTGTTTTATTGGTTTTCTGGTTGACCACTTGCGCCCAAAGAGCCTCCCACAGTAACAGAGCTTAGAAATAAAGTGTAACTTGGGATTGCTCACACTGGGACCATAATAGCATATCTTGTCCTGCTGTGAAAAGTGTTTCATCCCAGAAGGTAAACCTTACAGGAGAGGTAGCTGGTGAAAGTGCTGGGTCACTTCTGTGTGACTGGGCTTTTAGCATGCCAACATGGCTGTGATATTGATAATTAAGTCAAAACTGGCAATGAAAATGAATACCCAGGGCATCACTAAGCCAAGAGGAGAACACTTTGTCTTTTGAGAAGTCTGTGTAACTGGTCATACCTGTTCTAAAATGAGTACATTCTTTGAAAAGCATTAAAGGAAACTGACCTTACCTTAGTGCCTAATCATAATAAATGACAGACTGAGTTAATTATTACTTGGCAATTCTTTATTTAAACTTTGTACTAAGATTCATTTGCAGTATATTCTTTCATGCAGAACATAAAAGATGTAATTGTGTGCAGAGTGGGAGTGGTGTTTCCCTAGGTCAAGTAAGGAATAATTCCTTTATATATTTGCCCTGTATGAAAAATACATGCAGGCTGTACATGAGTATCCCAGTTTATGGGACTGCTTCTAGTAATTGTTTGCACAAATTGAGGACAGTCACTTTCCTAATGCTTGGGTGTCACTTTTCTTCTTAGACTGGTAGAAGGGAGCAACATATTGATGTGTTTGCACAGTGCAGCAGAAACTGAGTGAACCCTTCAACACCCAGTCTTTATCCTTGCCCACCACATGTATCAGTATTTCTGAATTAGCTGGTCTGATCACTCCATGCCACAGTCTTGTAGGACCTGGTAAAAAGTCAGGGCCCAGACTTTGCTCCCAGGCCATTGATTAGACATCCCCTGGGATAAAACAAAGGAATTTTTTCTGAACCTTTATACTCAGTGGACTGAAGCTGGCTTCTGCCTTAAGAAACCTGTCACAGACACTGTCTCACTGGATCATTTTTTTGGCCCAAAACGTGTGTGTAGCTTTTGTATGTGTCCCACACGTGTAGTTGTTGCACCAAGAAATTTTTGTGAATTAATAGAAGTATAGGACATGTGGAATGAAACGTAAGCAAACAGAAGCAGAAGTCAAGTTGGAAAACATTAATGTAATTTTCTGAAAATAATGCAGCATCATGAGAAAGGGGGAATACTAGCAAATACTCTGGGGTTTTATTCTGCAAAGCAGGATTCTTCTTTTTATTTAGTCATCCTCTCTCCCCCTCCCTAGCTCTCCCACCCTCCAAATAACAAGTTTCACCTCCCTCCCTCCCCCATCCCCCCAAAATAAAAACTAAAAGACAAACCCTCTGAAAACTCCTGAACCTGACTTCCCTGGATAGCCATTAGATTTCTATCAAAATCAATAGGATCCTGTTGAGATTGAGATAATTCAATGCCAAACTTGTAAATAATTCTCAGCCAGGCATGAAATATTTCTTCCAGCACATTGCTCCTCAAAACCCCTGCCTTTTCTCCCATCTTTGAGGGCTCTTCCTACAGCTCACAGCAGTATTTTGAGCTCAAAGCCCTTGGCCATTCCCTGCCTTGGGAATGGTGGCAGGCTGGTGGCATCTCCCTGGGCTTGTTTTCAGCAGGGCATGAAGCTTGCCGTGCACGAGAAGGGTGAAGGAGCTGAGTCAACATCAACACAAAGGTTAAGAGGGAAAGTCATATCCAACCACCTCAGTCATGGCTGGCTCATGTTTGTTTGCAGTGTCTGGGCTGGTACAGGTGAGGTAAAGAACCCCAACAGAAGCCTAGACTCCATTCAACTTCAGAAGTTTCCACGGAGAGGGAAAAGGAAGAAAAGTAATTGCCTTTGCTGCAGGGGATCAGGAGTGGTGTCTTAGCTGCGCTACACACACAGAAATAAGCTGTGAAAGTCATCTCTGGACATCCTGTGGGAGACTGGAACCACAAAGCTGCTAACAGACACTTTAATTAGAGCTAAAGTTACTGGCCCTCAGGGCAGCTTCTTGTAGTAGCCTTTCTCTGGAAGTACTTTGGGTTCACCTTCTCAGCTCTCTGGGAGTCTCTGCTCTGTGGAGCTCTCATCTCAGAGGGGTCCAAGATGTGTGGCTATATCACAGAGGAATGCAACCAATTACAGGGGAAGGAAACTTGTTTTTCCAGCGTAGGGAAAACAAATGGTGTGCCACAGAGTGCTCATTGTTTCATCACTGTTTTTTCTGTTATCAAATACTTTTATAAAGTAAATGTTTTTCTAAGCTCTACTATTTTTCTGCCCTTTAGATACTCTTGTTCTAGGTTCTTCACCCTATATTTTTCCTAGTGCTTTCTTCATGTGTGTGTTTCTTAATGTCCCCTTGGCATCTAAAGGCTTTGTTCTATTTGACTTTTTCAATAGGCTTCCTTTTCTCTTCTTTCTTTTTATTTTTTTCCTTTTTCTCTCTTCTATATTCCTCTCCCTTTCCCCCAGTATTGTATTTATTTATTAACTGTACTTAAACAGCCTCAGTTGACCATAACTGACCTTCTACCATGAGGGCATATTATACTGGTCACAATCTACAGAGCATAGCAGAAAGGAATTTTATCCTCTTTTCCCAGATAAGGAAAACATGGCTCCGGCCATTCAGTGTCTTGACCTAACCCATGAAAGGAAACCAGATGCTTTTTGTGGTTGCGAGGAGGACAGGATAGAATAAGATAGCATAGAATAAAATATTATATTTCAGTTGGAAGGGACCTACAGTGATCATCCCTAGTCCAGCTGCTTGGCTACTTTCAAGGCTGACCAGAAGTTAAAACCTGTTATTAGGGAGAGTGCCTATATTATCATGGAAAGTCCCAAATGCCTCTGAAATACTGACAGGTTTGGGGCACTGACCAACTCTTTAGAAAGCCTGTTGAGCAAGGTATTTGACCACCCTCTCAGTAAAGAAATGCTTTGCAATGTCAAGTAAGGGTTTATCTCCCCTGACACAGCTTTGAACCTGCCCCAGCTGTCCTGTCACTCAGTACCAAAGAGAACAGATCAGCACCAGCCTCTCTCTTCCCCTTCTTAGGAAGCTGTGAAGACCAAGGAGGCCACAGCTCAGCTTCCTTTTCTCCTCACTGGACAAAGCCAAAGACTTAGCTTCCTTGCTATAGGACATTCCTTCCAGCCTCTTCATCAGCTGTTTTGCCCTTCTCTGGATACATTCACATCCCTTCACATCCTTCTTAGATTGTGGGGCCCAGAACTGCCCACAGTGAGCAAAGTGAGGGTGCACCAAAGCTGAATACAGTGGATTATCACCTCTTTTGACCATCTGGAGATGCTTTCTGATGCACCCCAGGATGGAATTTGACCTCTGGGCTGTCAGGGCACACTGCTGACTTCTGCTGAGCTGCTGCCAACCAGCACCCCCAGATCCCTGCTGCCACTCCTCTCCCAATTTGTACTTGTGCTCAGCGCCTCCATCCCAGGTGCAGAATCCAGCATTTGTACTTGATAAATCTCATCCCATTAACAACTGCTTAATGCTCCAATCTATCCAGATGTCTCTGCAAGGCCTCTTGTCCTTCGAGCCAGTCCACAGCATCCCCCAGTTTGGTGGCGTCAGCAAACCTGCTGATGATGCATTCAGCTCCTGCATCGAGCCATTGATACAAACATGGAGCGAGACTGAGCCCAGAGCTGAGCCCTGAGCAATGCTGCTGCTGAATTGCTGCCAGGCAGGTGAAGCCCCCTTCACTACAACCCTGTGGCTTTCAGACGCATCTTGTCCCAGCACACTGTGCACCTACTCACCACACAGCTGGACAACTTGTCCGGAAGGACTCTGTGAGGGACAGTATGAAAAGCCTTAGGAAAATCCAGAAAACCCAGGTTGTTCATGAGTCCCACTGATACAAGGCTATCAGTCTTTTTTTTTTTTTTTTTAAACCACACCCTCTATGTACACTTTGTTTCCTCTGTTGTAATTTTCCAGAGCGAACAGTACTCACCCCGGCCACTTTGCTGAGTGGATACATTTCCACCCATTCAGTAGCAAGGATCTCAGGTTACAGGATGTTTCATCAAATACAGAACACCTGTATTGCATAACTCAAGCAAGTTGAACAGTACACCCATCTTGAAATAACACTAGACACACAAGTTAATTGCATAGTTGCTGTGGAAAAAAAACTCCACTGAAATTAATTATTTGGTGGTAACTATCAGCAGTGGCAATAATTTGCATGTTTAACTTAAGATAGCACGTTCAGTGTTTGCTATTTTCCAATAATCATGTAACTGACTGATATTTAAACATTTTAAAATTACATTTTGGAAGAATGCTTGCACAAAAAATCCCAAGCTAACACAGCAAGAAAATGTTACTCCCATGACCTCTCTAAACAATACTGACAACTTTTATCATAACTTACTAAAAAACAAATGGAAAAAAATAGAGCGAGTACCCTTGTTTAATTTTATCCTTGTACTGCTGTAGGGCAATGGGGAAAGGTGCACAACTGGGGGGAAAGGAGGAAGAGAAGAGGTACTTGATTGACATGTATAAATGAAGATCAAACAGTCTTTTTTGGTTTTGTTGTCCTCTTGTGTGGCAAATGATTTGGTTGAAGACAGGTTTTTTGAGTTACATGGTGAAATTAATGCTCTATCTCATTTACAAAGCAAAAGGACTGTTGTCCTTTTACTCTGGGTGACATTAACTCTCCAAACCCCAACTTCTAATTCTGAGAGGTAGATAGAATCAGCTTCATTTAATTGGAGTGGAAATGACATATCCAATAAATCTAATAATTAGATTTGAAGTTTCTAAAGTGGACATAAACACTTGGCTGATAAGAGAGAAAATTTGATCTTTAGGCTCTCTAAAAACATAAGAGGTTGTTTATTCAAAGCCTCAATGTATGCTTGTATTCCATGAAAAAGAATTATATTAAACCACTTCTTTTAGAATAGACTTCACTGGTTACAATGATGCTGTTACACAGGTATTAAAAACTCCCTTCCTTTCATGCCACACAAAGAGGCTTCTGCTTTTATTTCAGGTGAACTTAACCCCTTTCTAGTCAGAACACTGCAGGATTTAACACTGTAACATTACTGCATTCACAAAGGCACTATGTATCTGTGTTACTGCATTATCTTGAAAGTGCATTTACTCATTTTTACATGTCAGCAGTTGAATTGGGCCTGGTATCTTTTTTTTTCTGGGTGTCTGGAAGATTGGGATTCAGTGTCTTGAGTGCTAATGTAATACAGAGATCTTGCAGGAATAATTTCTAGTAGAAGCTAACAGCAGCTGTTTTTCTGTCTGTATTTTGTTAAGATGCTTCATTATTAATGGAAATTCTAAGGGAGTTGTTATCCCATATTAACACATAACAAGAGATTTCAATCTGTTATTGAGTCATAATAGCTACTGGCACAGTGTTTTTTTTGAGTAGTAACTGGTTGGTGAGCAACTTCTGGACATGTTCCTGCAGCAACACCCACTCTTCTAGGGAAAAGGATTATCAATGCAAATTACAGGGGTGTGTTTATTAAAGGTTACTAATTTGAAAAATGAAAAATTTGCTGAGATGAATGATTGGACCAAAGGAAGATTATAAGAAACATGGAAAGCAAAAGAGGTTTTTGTTAAAAGGGTGGCCTGGAATCTGTAATTGCTCATTTCTTTAGATTTATTCCAAAGTGCTTATTCAAACTTCCATTTCAAGATCAAGGACTTTTCTCAAACTTCTTAAGTATTTGTATTACAGATATCAAATCCATAGGTTCTTTTCCTTGTCATCTAAATTTCTTCTGGAATTGTGTGCAATAATCAAAAGCCTTGAACAACCAAGCACATACATCAAACTTAAACCCTTTCAGGAGCCAAAATCTTGATGTCTTTGGAGGATGTGAGCACATCTGGGTCAGGCTCTGAATGAAATGTTTTTTGTAACTGACACAGAAAAGAAACTTTTAAAATTCCATTTTATATAAATGACACTCATTCAAAAATCTCCAGTACGGAGTACACTGTGATTCCTTCTGCTGCTGGAGGGTCTTCATTTCTGCATCTCCCATGACAAAAGCTTTGCTGAATGACAGTACTTGAGCTTCCTTCTACTTACTCATCTTACCCTAGCTCAAGCTAAAACAAACAAACAAACAACCAACAAGTAGGACAGAGATGCAAGCATCTACCTATAAACTAAACCCTGAATAAAATTCAAGACTCCCCTGTCCCATGTAAATGACCTATTGGTTACTTGAGGTTTCATAGGTACCCACTGCTATCTCTTTCTGAGCCAATGAATAATTTCACAACATTTTCAGCCAAAAGGAATGAGAGTATTCCCACCAAATTTAGGATAACCAAAGTTTTAGCTCTTGTCCTGAGATGGGAGAAATTTAGTTGTACCTTCTTATTACAAAAGGGTACCAGGTTTTCATAATTCTAAATAACTGCCTTGGATACAACTTGATGGAACTGGTACTTCCTTCTCCCCAGGAAAAAAAATCCCTGGTTGCATTTTATTCAAAGACAGTGCTTAGTCATCCACCTTTAGGAATGGATTCTAGGTTGGGATTTCTCAAATAGGAGGAGGCTGCTATTCCACTCTGTTCAGTCTAACACCCAGATATGGCTCAAGATTAAAGACCTACTGCTGCTCCCATTGTCTGCTACTGGTTCCTTATTTTACTTCACATACAGCTTGCATTTTAAAAATGGAAATTTTCTTCTATCGTTGAGTACAAAATTTTTACAAGGCAGTTCATTACAGGTATCAGAAACATACCTCCTTTTTTTGGACAGCAGTTTCAAGCCATAAAATGCTTGAAAGATGCATAAAGAAGAACAAAACAGTTACAGAGCTTAGGTACATCACAGAAGAGTCAAACATCTGATACTACTTCTCTGAACAGGAATTGATTTGTACCTAACTTGGAAATCACACCTTTGTCTTTGTGCTGGTTTTGGCTGGGATAAATATAATTTTCTTCATGGTCTTTGGTGTAGGCCTGTATTTTGGATTTGTGCTGGAAACACTGTTGATAAGAGAGGGATGTTTTTTGTTATTGCTCAGCACTGTTACACAGAACTGAGGCTTCCTTGCCCCAGCCCACCAGTGAGGGGGTTGGGGGTGTACAGGGGGGAGGACACAGCCCGGACAGTGACCCCAGCTGACTGAAGACACGTCCCAGACCATATGGTGTCATGTTCAGCATATAAACCTGGGGAAAGAAAGAAGGGGGATATGTTCAGAGCGATGGCATTTTTCTTAAGTCCATCCCATCCCTTAAATCCATCACCCATCCATCATCCTGGGTGATGGATTCCTGCTTTCCAGGGGATAGCTCTACACTGCCCATGCGAAGTGGTGAATTAATTCCTGGGTTTGCTTTGCTTGTGCATGTGGCTTTTGCTTTACCTATTGGACTGCCTTTATCTGAATGCTTGAATTGTGTTTTTTCCCCTCCTGATTCTCTTACCCAGCTCAGCAGGGATCATTAAGCAAGTGGCTGCGTGGGGCTTAGTCTGGGATTAAACCACAGCAGGAACTTGGAGTTCCTCTAAGAACTCAGGCGTTGAAGTTGTAGTTTGGGGAAGGATGTTGTGATTTTATACTGCTCTTGTGCTCTTGAAGCTGAATTCACTAAGTATTTTAGGTAATCCCAAGAGCCTGTTAAGCTAATTCTCAAGGACATCTGCAAATTCTGAGGAAATGTTGTATCTCCTGCTCCTGAAATCGTTGTCTGTGCTCAGCCCCTCAAGGAGGGCGTGCAAGAGCTCTGCAAGGAAGTCTTCAGTTGCTACATTATTCTTTATCCTGGTGAAATTATCTCTAGCCTGATCTTAGACTTTTTAATGTTTTTGTCTTTCTAGTCAATATAAAAAGCATAGAAAACAGTGATAATTTTCTCTATAGATAGAATTAGTCTGTCTAATTAATTAGTTATAGCCAAAAGTACATTTTCAGCACAGAGGTGGCAAGGTACAAAAATACAATTTATGAAACTATCCTGATTTTAACCTCTCCTGGATAACAGCATTTTAGTGATCCCTGCTTTTGTATTACTCAGATTTTCTGGGGTTTTAACACTAATTACTTATGGCTTTTAGCATGCCCCTTCCTGTTCATCTGCGGCCTATTCCTCTGTTCAGAAATGTTGTGTTCATGGTGGAATTTTTTACCATATATGAATAGTCTGTATTCCTTCTTTCATACTAAAGCAGTTCTCATGTGTGGGCAGTTCTTCTATAGAGAAGTCCTTGTAAAACTGACCCCTGTGTTGTTAGGATCAATTCTGGATATGATATGAGGGGAAAAAAAAATCAGAGACTGGTAAAGATGGGTAAAGCAAATTGGAACCTTGCAGAGCTTTGAAGGATTTCTGGAAGTGAAGCGTGAATGGCCTATCATTAATAACAAAGGAAATAAGCAGAGTAGTTTTGGGATTTTTTTTTTTCCCCCAGAGATTAAGCCTTCTGATAAATTTCTTCACATCAATTTCTGTATAGATTTCCAAATGCACAGAAAGATGATAAGGGAAAGCTCATGTCTTGCATAATGATGCTATATGGCATAATGCCACAATTTTGGTCTCAGTGTTTCAGCTTGGGAACCTTTATCAAGTTATGGAGAGAAATTAAATATAGCTGGGATGGCTGTCTTCAGTCCGTTGTCTCCCTATGCGAACAGCTTGCACTGTATTGTCATTTCATTGTCTTTGAGAATTTATTTTGTGCAATGTGAGTTTTGAGTTACACTGAGGGTTACACTCAGGTTACACTTATTGTCTACTGCATCAGTCTTTGTTCTCTTCTGGTTTGAATGGAATTAGTTCCTAATTTTCAGTATTGGATTATTTTGCTTTTACCTTTTCAAAAATTTAGTAGGAATCAGTGCTGTATGAACTACTTAAAATATCTAGACCTTCTTTTTCATGTATAGAAGTCTTCCTTACTGAGGACTAGAAGTTTCAAACAGGACAATACATCTTAATGTAGGTTAGTACACAACTCTTTTATTAATAATATTGAAGTACTCAGGCTACTAGAGCTGTGCTGTTTTAATCATAGTTATAATAAATCATGGTACAATTTTCTAGTGGAGTGGAACTGTTTAATTGGTGTTTAAACTGAAATGGACAGTGATCATCATGCTATTTGTTTAACTGTGCTTATCTGCTAATGTTGCTACCACTGCTACTAGATGCTTTTTTATTTAGGTGTCTGAGACCTTAATTATAATCTCTCTTTTTGACTTTCCTACAATCAATAATCTGTTATCATAATGCTTGCTCTTTCTTCTTGTGCTGTGGCTGGAAGTTTGATAGCCTGAGCTGTCCCTGAGATGCTACTGAATGCTACTGAATGCTCTCCTCCCTCAGCTGCTTTTCAGAAACAGCAGGTGCCCTCTTGCTACACCTACACATCTCTTTGTATCCCCATTTGTTTTAACCATGGCAAGCAATCATGAGAGCATTGGGATTTTTTAGCTTCTTTTTTCCCCCCTGGTAATTGGATTTCTGGGTTCAAATAACTTACTTATCCAAGCAGAGTAAAAAATAAAAAGAAACCAAATCTTTCAGGTATCACTACAGCACTCTAGCCATAAGCCTCTAAGCATGTTTACCTGGAGGAAGTACCAGGTGGCAAGTATGACAAATTCTTTACTTTGATAATGAGATTCTCCAAATATAATTTCAAGCATGCACCTGAATTTAAAATGTAAATTGGGAACCTCCAGCCCTAATTATTAATCTGTTCAGAAACAGCACTGGTATGTGCCTTGATTTTTCATTGCTAATGTACTTTCTTTTGAGGCCCTTCTGCTGAACTCCTATGAGGACACTTCTTTGTATACAAGTTTAAAAAAGTACCTGCATTAGGAATCTCATTGGTTTTGCCTCTGTTTTTCATAGTGTAGTCCTGAACCCCTGTTTCTGTGGTGCATGCAATATTTCTGAAGTTATCATAACCTGAAGGGGAGGGCATCAAATAAAATGATGACCCAAGAAGATGGTGCAGCTTGATTTTGAACACGTGACAGAAATTCATAAAAGGAATAGTTTTTTTATTGTATTAATTAAGTTGCAGGGACTGTTAAGTTAAACTTAAAATAACCCTTTTAAAAGTTGTTGAGGATAATGAATTACCCAGGAGGAGTCAGAGCCTGCTGCTGCCAACTAAAGTGCTTGGAGACTTGAGATAGAAGTGAACGATAAGAAGCAGCTTTCATGCATTCAAATAAATTACATGCTGGGCTTGGCTTAATCCTGGCAGCAGAATGATCTCAGGGGTTTTCCCTACATTATCTTGGTCTATGATTATGCAAATATCCTTTTAATGTAGCGACTCCTTAACAGGAAATTAGTCTCATACTTGCTCATATGCTCTTGCAATCAACAGACACTTGCTTGCAAAATCCTAGTGTGTCTGAGATACAAAAGACACATTAACTGTTTTAAGTACCAAAATTTTGCAAACAGACAATAACAGGACATGCCCAGATATGTCAGGGATGTAGCAGATGAATCAGGAAAGAGATGTTTGCAACACAAAAATATTCCTGGGTTTGAAAGTTCAACCAGAATGCAAATGGTACTAAGTTTACATTTGGTTTCAATGATTGTAAGGAAAACACCAGAAGGAAGAAAGTCTTACAGAAAAGCAGGATTAAAACTGAATAAAGCACGGAAATGAGACAAAGCATAAAGACAAAAGAAATGGAATCATTTGTGTTAAGTGCCCAGCAACCTGCAGAGCCCAGGCAATGAGGAGTCGTCATTCACACATATTCCTTATTGCAGTGTTCTCAGGAACTGCCCTGCAAAGGGGACTGGCAGGGTAACCTACTTTGTCTGGAGAACAGGAACTAAAAAATGATATTATAAAACAGAGGTTTCATCTGGAAAGACAGAGAACTGGTGTCCTTTGGGAAGAGAGAAATTAGAGTCACAAAAATTGTGCTGTGTTACTTTTGGTAGTCTTAATGCACATTTGAGTAAGCAGGATAGCTCAGTTCCTGATTTCTTGGGTTTGTAAATTCCTTCTAGGTGAAATCAAGTTATGTAACCTTTTTCTTAACTACAAGTTTCTAGCATGGGGAAAAAATACCAATTAGATATTTGATATCAAACTGGGACACAGCAGTGATTAAGTTGGCAGCTTGTACTCAAGGTGACCTTCTCTGTTTTTTTTCTTTCTTACTCCTGATTGAAATAAAGACAACTACATCCTTGGAGTTAAGAGGGGAGCTAACAAAATGAATCCCATAACTTTCCAATGGGATTTAGGGTAGTATCTGATTCATTCAAGGTCTTTTGAAACTCCCATCAAAGTGAACTGTTCAAGGCATGACCTTAAGGTAACAGTTCAATCAGCCACAAAATCTAGACATCCAGCTCTTTGT
This sequence comes from Ammospiza nelsoni, assembly GCF_027579445.1. Taxonomy (NCBI): domain Eukaryota; kingdom Metazoa; phylum Chordata; class Aves; order Passeriformes; family Passerellidae; genus Ammospiza; species Ammospiza nelsoni. The sequence goes on from NC_080638.1 coordinate 21,093,023, forward strand.
TTTAAATATAAAACCTATTCTTTCTTCTATATCCAGTGTATTCTGTTTCTAATAACCAGAAATTACCATGAGAGAAATTGAAGCTAATCTGAGGCTCATTAAGGAGACAGAATTTATGCTTAACTACTTAAATAAATTCCTGTTGATCTGGTTTCTGGAGATTAACCTGTAATTTTATCTGTCATAGATGGGAGAAATTTGCTAGTCCAACAGCACAGTCTCTTAGAGTTAAAAACCCCAACAGACATATATAAGTACAGAGTGTGTTTGTCAATGCTACTCAGAGTATATGAATTTCCATGATTCCCATCCACACAAACAAGCTCAATCCATTTTTTGTACTGAGCATTTGGCAGTCACTGGTTTTCTTTGACTACTCTAGGAAAAACTAGAAGATTCTGGATTAAGTGTGCAGACTACAGAAAAATTTAAAAAAATAATATTTGGAATTGCTTTTGATTTCAATAGATTAAAATAGAATAAAATCCTAAGAAACAGGCAATGGATGTGGTTCCACTAGAGGTTCATTCTCCAAAATAATTTTGCAATGGTGCACTCAGTATATGCTGAAACTCTGGCATTCCTATTTAGCAGAAATACAAGCCTGTGCTAATCAAGTCAACCAAAAGCCAGATTTTATTTACCATCCATTATATGCAGCAAAACCTTTAGCAGTACCAGGATAAATGCCTGAGATCACTTTTTCAGACTTAGGGACTTAAAAATTCACTCTTAAAAATCAGGTCAGGTAGCATTCTTCTGGAGTAACATTAAGCCTTCAACATTAAGCCGACTTGAAATTTAAGCAAACATCCAGACCCATGAAGGGTCAGATTAGTTGGTATCAAAGTGCAATCACAGGCTCCTCTACCCCTGTTACAAAAGTCTCAGCTCGGAGGGCTGTCCTTGCACACAGCCTGGCTCTGTAAGGAACAACTTTTTATTGTACCTAGGAAAACAAAACAAAACCAAAGCCTGCAAGGGTTCACCTCCCCTTAGAACAAACCTGAAATACAAATACGAAGTTGCTTGAAAAATGAAGCATTTTCAGAGGTTTTTAATAATTTTGAAATCAGGAAGGATTAATATCAAACTATATATTTTCTTCTACTCCTCAGTATGGGAGTAATCCATTTAGAATGTTCCAGGGATCTTTTTTCCCATTTGCCATCTTCTGTAAAATAGCAAAAAACTGTTACAAACCTGTTTGCCAAAATGTGTGGCAAAAAAACAATTTAGAGGAAGGCTACTGGTTTATTTGTAATGTTCCACTAGTCAGTGGGCTTTTTTAATACTAATTTTTTAATTAAAATTTCAGAGTTGAAGAGGATGCCAATTGTTCAGGCATTACAGCATTTACAACAGAACATACATTGGCAACATAACCGCTTACGGTAAGTTAAGAGTTCTATCTCTTTAACATTTCGAGATCCTGTATTCTGCAGTTTTATTTCCTTCTTGGAAAGCAAGCAGGATGTTTGCTAGGAAGTTACTTTTATTGAGAAACGTTGGAACTTACTTAGCTTTTTGGATGAGCCATTTAAATGGGAATTATGTCATTCTGCCATGAGCCTATCTGTGATACTAAACCAAGATAATCAGCTTTGGTGGAGATCAAGTCTTTGCTGCAAACACAAAAAAAAAAACCCAGCTGGCTTAAAAGCCTAATATTCACATCAGGAAAAGAGATAGACTTAAAAATTATGTGAGTCAATAAGCTTTGAATCGTATGAGACATTTTCCTATTTTTGTTCTACATAATCAGAGCTGAACTGCCAGAGCTTTGTGAGCACTTCAGGAAACAGTAATCATTTCACAGGGTTATGAAGCCACCAGAGTTGTGAAGGCATTAATTTCTTTGATGAGGATTCATATGAGAAGACAGGAGAAGGGTGCGTTTAACTAATTTCCAAATCATTAAATGGGACTCTGAGCATCTAGGAATCCTGTATGAAATAACTTAACTACTACTGTAGAAATGTGATTATTTACAGAATTTAGAAAGGCTACAGAGCAAATTGTAGCTGCATGAGAAAGTGAATATTGTAACTCACACAACCCCAGAGGAATATATTTGGCAAAAAATACCTTTCCTCATGAGCGTTCTTTTATGGTTTGTCTTTATGTATGCAAAACAAAAAAACATCAAATATAAAATGTTCTTCATCCTTATAAAACATCAGTATCATGGAACGATACAATTATCACCTATTCTGAAATCATAATCAGAATACCACACAAAGTTATTTTTTGCAAAAATCAGACAGTTTAAATAAATAATTAAAGGTCACAATCAATAGGTGGCAGCTAGATTTCAAGACTAATTGGATTGTCACATGAAATGTTTTTATTAGTACATCCACAGGGAAGAACAGCTGAGAGAATTACAGTCTGCTTTCCCTTAAAGTCAGCTGCACCTCTCAAGTCTTGAACACACGTCAGAGATATTTTATGCTTAAGTGAAGCAGCCTGTCCAAAGTCACCCTCTGGTCTAAAAAATAGCATTTTCACACAAGTTCTTACTGCAATCCACATACACTCAGAAGATGTGGAATATAGTGACAAACTATTTGCCCCTGACAAATGTCTAATAAAGAAAAAATGTATCAATAAACATATAGCAAACAACCTGTAGTTACTCAGTGATAACCATTATTTACCATAACCAAGGTCCCCCTAAGGGTTAAATGTTGCACATTGCAGGTACAGAGGTACAAGAGGGAAGGGCAAACATGCCTAAGGTACACGAACACTGACCTTAATTGTCATCCCCCAGAAAAGGGGGAAGTGGTGTCTGCCATCTCTGGCATCAGCCATCTCCTCTTGCCCTGGCTCTAGGTTCTCTTTGGAGCCACCTTTGACTCGATTCAGTGTTTTTATCAGTGACTTAGTAGTAGGAAATAATTGAAACAATTTTTCCCTCACTCCCACAGTAGTTTTATTTTAGGCCGAAGAGTTAATTCACCTCATGGAAGCTCCAAAAAAGTGCCAGAGATGATGGAAAGGGAAGTGGTGGGAATGCACAGCCCCTAGCAGAAACCAGGGCCAGCTGGCACTTAGCCTGGCTCAGCTCACCCTTGGGACTGAGGTCTCAATACCCAACTAGAAAATTGGTCAATTGAGCTTACACTGATGCCACCAGGGGGCCAGTCCAGAAGATTTTGAAAGAAGATTCTGTCATAATTATGCGAGACTGTGTTTGAATGAGCAGGTTAATTAAATCTACCTTGGGGTGGGGGCTAAGCAGAGGTCATGCAAAGCTGTTATTCAAAGTAAAGGAATTTAAAAAGATAAGACCCAGAGCAGTCCCTCAGTAACAACTGCAAAATACATGCTATAAAATTTCCTTCTCATTATAATGACAATTAGGAGAGTTTAAAAATACATATGCTACAGGCTTAATTTAAAAAAAGAAAAAAACCCCTGAAAACATAAACACGAACACGGTATGAAGGAATCAACAGTTCAAACAATGCTTTAAACTTTATTAACTTCTAATTAAGGGGCTGTCGTCACTTTTTTCTGGAAGAATAAAAGCTACAATAACTTTCAGAAATGCAGACTTATTTCAAGTTAAATGATGTAGCATTAGGGCAGGATCAACAAGGGCAGGTTGTTGAAATATGAATTTTTAAGGCACAAAAGCAAAATGGGACATTAGTTCTCCAAAGTTTCTCAAAGTATTTTTGCATCTGAATTTTCATTCCTTCTACTGTGGCATTCGACAGGACTTGGAAATTGCAATGATTGTTCAGAAGTTGGTTTTTTTTTTAACTGTCCTTTAATTCTTGGGTGCATTTAACAGTTAAAAGTTGCTGCTCTCAATTGTCAATCAGCTGAGGATCAGCACCCCCTTCTGGCTTCAGTAATGTGGGGTGAAAGCTGGAACTCCCATCATCATGTAAGAAACCTGTACAGGAGAAACAAAGTAAAAGCAAAAATATTCTAAAACTTGTCAACATAAATAGGCAAAAGAATACTAGTGCCACTATAGTAGCCCAACTTATCTGATTGCAGGGGCTGAGAAGTAATTTTAGAATGGCCCTTGTGGGCCATGAGGTAGCTTTGTGCAGGAGTGGCAGCCAGCGTGTCTTCATCACTGCAGGCAGCAGCAGTGCCCTGAATGCCTGCTAAGGCAGAGGCTCACTGACAGCATACCTCCTGCCCCACTGATTTGGTCAAGAAATTCCTTTACAATCTCAGTACTGCTACCTTTAAATTTGTATTTTCCAACTCTGAAATGTTATGCTACCACTGCATTTTGCCATACCAAGCTGTACATATATGAGAATTGTTTCAGGTATCCTTCAGGTAGAGTACCCTGATCGTATTATCTTTGGGCTTTAACTTCAAAAATTTCTTATGAAAACTTTCAAAACTGATTATTGCTATAGTAGAAAACAGAAAGTTAATGTGATTTCCTACATGAGGTAAACAGCTAACACCAATCAGTGAACCTCAACCAGCCACACTGAAGGAAAAAACTAACCCCCGTAAAAACCTCAACCAACCCACCACATAAGTAATATCACTGAGATGGTCTGAAATCAAACCTGATCCTGCAAGCAGAACAAATGTGGGTGTTTAGACATCTCTGTCCATATCAGCTCACTAGGCTCTGGCCTTTTTAGTCCATTGGCTTTTCTGGAAATGCTTGATATTATTTTGTTTTAAAAAGAAATCACACTCCATGCTGTACATTGGCACTAAAGATCCACTGGACATACCTAGCTATTAATATATATATATATATATATATATATATATATATATATATATATATATTTGCTGCATTGTGTGGAAAAGGAGCACTATTTCAGGCATAGACACAACTGCAGTGGTAATGGAGCAGACTGGGGGAAGATGAGCAATACTGAAGTTTCCTGAGTGGGAAAGCAGACTGAAGTGATGTCATCTATAGTCTATCCCTCCAAGCAGATCAGCTTTACAGATAAATTCACACCTGAGTATAAATGTTGTTGACATTTACAAGATCCCATTTTCTCCTGCTGGATGTTTTGAAGGATCTAGCCCGTGCTGCTTCATCTGCACTGCGATATCAAACAAGTAGTCATAACATTCACACCTAAAATAAATAGGGAAAAAATGCAATGTAAGTAAAGCTCAAGCCTTATCATGTTTTATGAAAATTAGTATTTTCCTTCCTTAAGATTTTATCACCAATGTGATAGTCTGACTGGACAGCTCTATTATTGTTTATTTCCAATGCTGTGGAATGGAAAGTGCCACTTTCCTACATAATATTTATTTGCTGCATTTCCATCAGCAGATGAGGTAAATTCCAAAAATGGGACTAGGGCGGGCTACACAAACAGTATTGGCAGGTGTCATATAAAAGCAGAGACTGCCTGCATGTTTCATATGAGAAGGGATTTGTTGACTTGTCTGAAAGGAAAATGTTGGCAACCCTATCAGACAGCACTGATATGGAAGGAAAACCAAGCAATGGAATCATGGATGAATCCATTCCCAAAAGCCCCCTATACATGCAGTGAGGTCCTAATACTCTGGATCATTGTCCATGGGCTGGAAATATACATGGCATTAAGTTCATTAAGATCTTGAGGCAAGAGACAGCATATTCCTGAACTGTACTCACATAGTTTTGGCTTTTTCCCACGTCTCTCCCCATACATAAACACCGTGACGTCTGACCAGCACAGCACAAGAGTCTGGGTATTTTTCCATTGCACGTGCCATTCTCTCCTTGAGATCCTTCTCTTCTGGTGTATTCTCAATAATAGGAACTACTAGTGTATCATCATATCTAGAAAAAAAAGGACATCTTCATGTATTTAAAAAAACCCTGTGCTTGGATGTATGAAACTTTTCCCTAAGAAAGAAATTATCCTCTGACTGTGTAAAAAGTTTAATTCTCAGCACTTGATCTTATTCTCTTCTCTTGTGAGTGATGCTGTAGCACAGGAATTCTCAGGAACATCTCTCACTCCCAAACACATATTACGCTGGCAATGCCTGAGCTACACTTGAGGGACAAAAAGAAAACATCACTTAGTAATCTATTAGGTGTAGCTGTTTATTCCCATATCACTTTGTAGTTGGGTCCCTTTACAACTTTTTCAAACTTCTCATCCTGTACTGGCATCATCTACAAGTTTTACCTCAGATTAAATTATTTAAAAGAATCATATCATATAGAGGGAAATGAAGCTGTTTGTTGGAGAGCAGAAAAAAACAATTTAGGTAGTCCAAAAAGCCCCTGGAAGATTGTCCTGCTAAGGCATATAAATAGAAAGTAGAGTCAACACATGAAAAATAAATTCTCTGTGATGGAGTCATTGGTGGGCTACATGTGATCTTAAGAGAGCCTGAGAACCCCAGCTCCAAAGACAAGATGATGCACGTTACTCAGTGGAACTTGCCTAAGAGTTTCTTCTGAAGGAGGACTGGGATATTTGGCATTGTTTGAACCTTAATTAACACTAGCAGAAACTTGTTTAAATAGTTTTAATAAGTCCCCAGCTCAGGTTCAGATTTATCATTGAGATCACATAGATATTTCATGAGTGGATGCTAGTAGTACTTTCTTTTGTGAAACACAGAAAGAAAGCAATGGTAAAAAACCCAACATCAACAGCTTATATTTGAAATCAAATATTCAGAAGATAAAGTCTCATCTCTTATGGTTCTCAATGCTGACACTTTCTCAAGGAAGGCTATAAAAACAGTGAATGAAGAAAGTGAGGTGGTATTTGAAGTTCTGACTCTTATGAATTTGGAATACTAAAATTACACTTGGAGTGTTTGTTAATGAGGCCAAATGAGTTAATGGATTGGCTTCCTAGGTTCTGCTTTCTGCTTGAGCTTGGAAGCTCCTGTAAATATCATAACTGATTCCTAACCAGGACTATAAGCTTTCTATCAAGAACTAATACCTAAAAAATGTCAAGAAGATTCTGAATGAGCTAAATACTTGGGATCTCTTTTTTTAAAAAATTGAAATATAATCAGCCTACGTTTAGTCAAACATGGATGTAAAATACTTTGTGACAGTCTGACTTTCAAACCTGTTTACTACTGATCTAATTCTCCTTCTATGGAAATCAAAGGTAAAACTAGTGTGGCATCACTGGAGTCATATGTAGGCCAACATATACTTCTGATTATTCTATCTGTAGCATTTTCCTGGACAGCTTCCAAAAAAGATTTATGGAACTAGAAACAACACGCAATCCCTTTTTTGCAAAGCGCCATTTTGTATTTTGAATCCAAGGACCCATTTTTCCTTTGAATTCAGTGGGGAGGCTGGTGTGAGGCAAGCCAGTGGGATCAGTCTAGTGTGAATGAACACGTGCTTTTGAGCCATATAACCTAGAGCTTTGATTTCTTGGATATTTTGGGTAAATTAATAGAATGACACAGAAAACTGGGAGGCATGGAACCCAATAAATCCAATGTTTCCTGACTAACGTTTAGGAGTGCTTAAGAGCTCAAAATGCATATAAAAAATTGTTGTGGATTTTTAAAAAAACAATGTTGTTAGACAATTGAGTACAAGGGTTTGCATTTTACCACATTAAAAATGCACATGCTAATGGTGACAATAAAGTAAAGTTGGCAAGTCAACCAAAATGGAATAAAATATGCCTGGGCGTAAAATCACATATGGCTTTCTCCCTTGCCAAAGGGCAATAGTTAGATACAAAAATTAACATCAAAAAGTGGAAAGAATTTAGCATTTCAATTTCTCATCTCCTTGTCACATGTTATATAAGTGTTGTTTGCAGATCCCAATTCAACACTCTGTGGGTGGAGACCTCAAAACAAGCCATCACACATAATTTGGAATAACTCAGCACTTACCTCAGAGCTCATCCTTGAAAAGTAATAACATTATCTTTAATGAGCTGTTTATTCTGAATTTTCTTTCAAACTCTGTCAAGTAGATCTGAAATCCTCTACTCTCTTAACATGCCCCAAACTAGCACAGGCAGTGATATGTGAAGTCCACCCAAATGTAGTTTGTACATGTTATCAATCCAACCTGGTGCTGGCTGGCTCCAGTTACAGCTGAATGTTGTACAGATGTGGCAACATCTCAGGATGTAGCTCTTTATTTGGCTTCTTCCTGTAGCTCAACAGACCACAGCAGCCTTGGCAGTACAAGATCTTATCTCAGATCTCTTACACAGGCTTCAGATCTTACAGAAAGCCAGTGGTGAGTCATCCATTCCAGAGGTCTTTTTACTTCTTATTCTTAATACTTTGTATTATACACTTTCAAGTATATAACTCAAATGACTTGTATTGATATTGCTGAAAACAAACGATCAAACACCACACCTCTTTTCCTAAATATAGAGAAGTACCTGTAATAGCCTCCTGAAGTACACTTCTGGATTCCTTTTATCATCTCCTGATGGGTAATAGAGAACTCACTCCCTGGGTAAAGGAGGGTAGCCATAACAGCAGCCTTGGAATGTGTATGGATCACTGCGCCTGCCCCTAGGAGCAAAAAAAGAAAATTCAGAATTAATTTTAAAATGTCTCTATTATGAAAATTTTATTCACATACTAGATTCATTTCCTTTGATTAGGCATACTAGCAAATGTTGATCTGCTGTAAGAGAGGGAAAATATACAGCAACTTAAATGAAAGTATGAGGTAAATATTCATAAGGGATAAGTATGGATTGTCTTAGGACACTGGTGTTAACTTTCAGTTAGTGACACATTCCAGGAGAAACACTGCTTGTACAAATTCAAGCAGAAACACTACTTGTACATTTCTTTATATACTACAATGACTGAGACACTCTTAATTTTATCAGAGTTCTGAGGTTATAAGGAATTTATAACCTGAACTTATTTGTTAAGTGAAAGTTTAAAGCCTTTTACTTTCTTTTTATGTTTTCCCCAATTATCTGCTGATTCTCTGAAAAAAATCATCATCTTACTGTGTCATGATGGAAAGATAGGTAGACAATAATTATAATCTACTTATAAAGATGCAACATTGTTATTCCTTGAGGACACATGTAAGCTGCTTGTGCAGGAAGACCAGAAGAGACTCCCGAAATCCTTTCTAAAATAACAGATGTAAATTTTACACATCAAAAACTCTCTATTACTATCTACCTGCAAAAGAAAAGTTTCATACTGTTTTCACCTATTCCTATTTTATAACTGTTAATCTCAGCCAACAGATGCAAAAGGATTTAAACTGTAATAGCTGAATTGGCAAAACCACTGATGTAAAACTGCTGTAATCCTGGGCTTCCCCTGCAACCTACCAATATTCTGCACTAAAATCATGAAAAAACATGATCACAGGCATAGCTACAAGACAAGATTAAACTGCAAATGATACTGACAGGATGTTACTGTGGATTATATCCCACTGTGGATATACCTTTGCATATCAATTTATTTTATAGTTTCATGTTTATTTCACTGTAACTTCTATGTATAAAGAATATGGTACTGAATAGCAATTTTGTGGATGTACATATACAGTGTTTCAGTCACTGCTGAACTGCAAACATAGCTACATACCTCTCATAGTGTAGGCATTCATAAAAAGAGGTGTGCACTGGCTTTTCTTTAGTTTCTTGTGCAGTGGAGGACCACTGATGTCCTGTTCATTCATGTCACAAACAAACATATCTTCTGGCTGTAAGAAAGAAGAAATTATTTTAATCTGTCATAGTTTTATTTGATATTTAACTTCAAATAGTTTTGTTTTCCCTCTAGGGAAACAAATATATACAAACCATGTATTTAATACAGAATGTGATTTGAACTTTGTAAAAGTGCTGTAATGCTACACATTTATTCCAGCTTCTAATAGTACTTACCAACATTGTGTAATGGAAATTAGTATTAGGTACTCTTTTTCTTCAGACTGATGCCATGCAGATACTTGTAAAACTACAATTTTCTCAGAAAGGAGATAGTGTAGCTCAGTAATAACAACTGATCAAAAGGAAAAGTAGTAACTGATTCAAAATAAGAAATGTAGATGTACTTTTCCTGCCCTACTTAAAAGAACCAACAAACGACACAAGTTAAAATTAAAAAATAATACATCTAACTTGTAGAACTATTTCTTTTTAAACTTTGCTTTTAGTAGCTTTACATTAATGTTGCCTTTGCATCAATTAGCTATTCATAATAGTACAAAGAATTGTTCAGGATAGTAATAAAATTTTAATGTTATTTTAAAAATCAGCAGAAAATACAATTACAGGATATTTCCTCACTGACTGCGCTTAATCCTCTGTTACTGTGAGCACAGACCAGAGCATTGTGGTTATCTCACATACTTTTGCCTGCCTTACTTCTGCACATCCCCAGCAAACACTGCTCTAAGACCCCAAGTTTCTAACAGAGAAGAAATTCCTTTCCCTCCTCACTGTATTTATCCTCAGATTTATGAGCTGACAAATCCTTTCCAGGTATTATTCTATTCTGGGGGAGTTCCTGCTGTCATAAAATAGGTATTGTTTAGCATTCCCCCCTCCTCTTACATTTTGGGTTTTTTTGGAAAGCAGAGAGAGAGACAAGGTCACCTTTTCATGGGGAGAGCCCAGTTATTTACTGAGAATATCAAGACAAATATTTGCAATCACTCAAACGAAAATAAACAGCAATGAGGTGTTAATGTCTATTTACACGGGTAACTTGAAACTGTAGCCAGACAGGTCTAGCCAACCAAGCCTGACAAGGAATAAAGCTGGACTAGAGTAATGCTCCACTCTCATGCTGCTTTGTGTTAATTTAAAGCAAGGAGAACATCAAGACTAATCTACACTGGCCACTGAAACACATACTGGCTTCCTATCATAGTGGAGTACTGGGAGAAATCAGCAGTTGTTTCAAATGTATAACAAGTTTGTAACTTCACATAAGGAAAAATGAAACTAAAGAAAGGCACTTTCATCCATCTCAAGATGAGCTCTGAGGCAAAAGCAGTTTAACACACCTGTATTCTTTCCTTTTGGACTCCTGAAGGAGCGATGTAGATTTCATCCCTAGGAAAATTTGCAGATGAGAATAATCAGTAAACACAGCTGAGCAATGACTGTTCCACCAGACAGGCATTCGAGCTCTTGAGCCACTGAAAAGGAAATAGCAAATCTAGACCCTCACAATTAAAAAACTTTCTTATTCTTTCCATACATTGACAGGTAGATAGTTTTCAAAATAGAACCAAATTGTACAAGGGCAAATAAAACCTTTAATTTGCAGGGGTACAAAACCCTGCTTTCAATTTAACAGATATCCAAAACACAAGTAAGAAGTGCAGCCTTATTTTTCAACAAAGAAAAACAGCCTCTCCCTGCAGTAACTCAAACTCAAATTCCTAGAATTCAGAATAAAAATAAATTAGAAATTGCAAACAGATACTGATCTGTGACAAGGCAGGGGACAAAACCACTACATAAAAATCCATAAAATATCTGCAACATTCAACATTGTAAATACTTTTTTTTTTAAGTGCACAGGTTAGGTTTCTAGTGCAGTTCCATGTTTAGTTGTGTTGATAAACAGATAGCACTAATTCAGTGTAATTAAATGACTGAAATTTAAGAAGTGCATCACTTCTTGCAAGGACTACATGAACAAAAAAACCGTAAAAACTGAAACTAAAATGATTTCAAGATGGCACTGCATTCTTTTCATTATTAACACAAAAACCCCAACTATATTCTCTCTCTGAACTGCAATCACTATTTGACTTCAGCAGTCATGTACTAAATTCAGGAGCACAGAGACATCTAGTGAATAACTAGTCAAGTTACAGACAGGTTTCCTATGGACCATGGGATCTTTGTAGTTCTGGATAAGAGTATGGAGCTGGAGAAGGGTCTGGAGCACAAGTCTTGTGAGGAGCAGCTGAGGGAGCTGGGGGTGTTTAGCCTGTAGAAAAGGAGGCTCAGGGGTGACCTCACTGTTCTCTACAACTGCCTGAAAAGAGGCTGTAGTCAGGTGAGGTTGCTCTCCTGCCAGGTAACCAGTGACAGGACAAGAGGAAGTTACCTCAATTTACATAAGGAGAGGTTTAAATTGGATATCAGGAAAAATTTCTTCACTGAAAGGGTTAGCAAGCATTGGAATGGGCTGCCCAGGAAAGCAGGTGGCTCACCATCTCTGGAAGTTTTCAGAAGACCTTTAGGCATGGTGCTTAGGAATCTGGTTTAGTGGAGAACTTGGCAGTGGTAGGTTTATGGTTGGACACTCAATGAGATAAGGATTTTTACCAGTCTAAACAATTCTATGATTTTAATTCTTCCAAAAATAAAACTCTTAAGGTGATATACTATTCATAGTAGTAAAATGTCTGTGAAGCACATAAAAATGTGGCTTTATCATATTTATAATTTTTGACATACATGAATTAGCACTGCTGGCATTGCATTAATTTAGTCTTGATTCATTTGTATGAGCAAGATAAGAAATTAAGTGGCAAACTCAGTTACTTATGACAGACACACAATTTTTCTTAAACCAGATTTTTTTATTTTTTAGAACTTAACCAGAAAGAGAAAAATCTGATGATAATATAAAGTCTTCAAAGACAAGATACCTCACAAAGAATTCTACATCCATTTTTAACATGCTATGCCAAGTCCAAATTGGCATTTGTTTTCCTTGATAGTTGATATGAACTGCACAGTGAGTAAGGCTGATTAAGATTACCTGGTAAAAACAGTTGTTATATTTGAATCAAATTTCAACTGTTCCTTTACATTTTCCTTTCTAACAATGCCAAGTAAACAAGCTATAGAACTACTAAGGAAAACTATATTAATGCATTCTCTGATAATGCCAGTTGTCTTGCCAAAACCAACAGGAGTTGCACTGGAATGACAAAGAAAATAGGCTACATTTAGGTACTGATGACAAATCAGTGCTAGAAAGGTCTTCCCACAGAATTTACCACTTTCATTCATTATTACTGTTGTGGCTTTCCATGCAAAATCAAGGAGGGAGGTGAAATGACCTGCACAAAGTCCAAACAGCATAAATATGAGCATTTAGGGTCTTTTATTCACATATATATACATATATACATACATATAATAGATCTTTGAATAGCAATGCTGTTTGTGTATGCAAGCAAGTGTATACCAGAAAATGAGAGGTCAGACACTCTCAAGGTCGTGTCACAGCCTGGTGACTGGGCACAGAACTGCAGGCACTGTGCAAGGCTCTTTGCACAATGAGGACTTCTTCTCAGTGGCCACTGAGAGGAGCTCTGTTCCCACTAAAAGGATTGGAGATTATGAAGAGGTGGGAGACAGGCAAATTAAAACACAAAGTGGTGCTTCTTCGTAGGAGACACAGACCAAAAACTGTTGTTACCTGTTGTGCTTTAATTATACATAAAGTATTTGTCTCCTCAGAAATTACCTCAGTGCAACAGCAATCTCCTTCTCAGAGGAAATATCTGGCCTGTAAAACACATCCAGGGTGAGACTGATCTTATTTAACCACAGGCATTTGAAAGCCGTGTGCCTGATGTAACCCACTCTAAATTCCATAGTCAGTGAAGTGAAAAAGGGGGAACATGTTCTTTAAAGGCAATTCATCTACCTTAAAAAAGGTAGGAAAAAGGACAGGATAAGGTCACTCACTGAAGTTATCTCTCCCCATTGAAGGGACTGCAACGATTAATTCAGACTATTCACCTTCCCCCTATATGGTTAATTTTGGCACACTGCTCATTTCCCCCTCTAACTTCTTGACCACTCCCAACTTGCAAACGCTTCTCATGGAGCTGAAAAGCCCTCACCAAGTACTAAACACAGCCACCTCTCTCTCACCACCACATTGCCTCTCTTTCATCATCACTTACCCATGTTTCAAGCTGATTCCTCCACCAGTTCCTGTTACCCAGCCTAAACCATAAAACAGCCTACAAAGCTCTGGGATAAGATTCCTTGGATGTAACCCATCCTAAAAAGAAAATAAATAAATAAATGAGAAACCATCAGAAACACCTCACACCTAAGATTTCAAGCTCTCAAACTGAGTTTAAAGGATTAGTACTTTCATACTGCAGCAAAATGGTCTAATTTAGGATAATGAATTTCAATTACAAAATAACTGCATGTTTACACAATGCCCTTAATGCTCTGCCAGGGACATCACACCTTGAAACAAACAAAACCTCAAATAAGGTGCAAGTCTGACTATCCTTCACAGGAAAGGTCTCACCTAAAATTTGTTTGAGTGCAGCGGCCCATAGATATTATACCAGCAGATTATGGACTATTGCACAAGGAAGAAGGGAAAACAAATGCATCTAACATTACCAATTTTTAAAAGCTTGACTAATACTTTTCCTATTAATCAGTTTTTCTGTAGGTTTATTTTGCTTGATTTACAAATTTCAGTAGAACAGACTCTATTAGTCAATACACATTTTTAATCAGCACTCAAAAATACCACAGAAAATATATGCAAATTATTTTATGAACTTTACATTCCTACATTTTTACTACATGAAGTTACTTTACATGCAGTTTAGTCAGAAAGAAAATAGCATTATTTTAATATTTCTTTAGGAGGAAAAAAATCCATCTTGCATTTTCCCATATTCCATTGTTTATTGCATTAATATCTATATCTATATATTAACCAAAGGTATCTCTGCTGTCAGAGGTAAGGTTTCTGCCTACATTACCACAGTAAAACAGCTGCTTTTATGGTGTGCTTTTATGTGGGACTCTTTTTTTTTATTGCAGCAACTAGAAGCTTTAAAAGTTTTTCTAAAATGACAAATGGTTAGCTGCTCTACTGCTCATGCTAGTCATTAATGCCCATCAAAACCATTTCCAAGAAAAATATTTTGTTTAGCAGCAAGAATCCACCTTCGGGGGGAGTATTTTGTCAACACCAACAGAATAGAGTGACCCAAAGCAAAAGCAGCACACAGCAAAAACGGCAGGCAGTGGTTATTGATGCCAATACCTCTGCTGAGATGTTTAGAAAGAAATGCTTCCACATGGTGTTGGACTTGCACAGCTAAGGGTGGGGATGGAACAGGAGCATGAGGCAGAGGCAGTGGAGAGTGGGAAGGTGAATTCCTGGAGATGGCAGCCTGGGGCACGTTTGACAGTGTTTGGAATCTCCTACTCCAACCTCATCTTTACAACCTGCAGTGACAGTGAGATTTGCTCTCTCTTACCAAGGATGATGGACATGCAGGAGATGGTCTTCCCTCTCACCTACACTGTGACAATGTTTCATGTATTACAACAACTCAGTCTACTGCCTTTTTTTTTTGCTTTGCTTTGTTTATGATGCACTGGATTCTTTCCCACTTTCCCGGCAGGCCACATTATCTAGGCTGCTGATACCTCTCATCTCCCTGCTGTCAATTCTGGCTGGTTTTGAAGCTTGGGCTGGTCTCTCCACCAGTGTCACACACAAACTGGAGAGGTGTCTGGGCCTTGTCCAGGCAATGCCTCCACATGCTCAGTGTTTGATGAAACACAGCACTGTCAGCTCATCTTCTGGTTTGTGACAATACATAAAACCCCAATCAAAGACCAATTCAAAAAAACCAAAAAATCCAAAAGAAAACCAAATTACAAAACAAATCGAAACAACTCCAGTTAACACAAAAAGAACCATGAGTCCTGTAGAAGCCAGACTGACAGCTGGCAACATTCTGGAAATTGGACTAAATTTTACAACACGTTTATATAGGTGCACAGAATAGCCAGGGTTGGAAGAGACCTTTGGGGACAATTCAGTGCAATCCCCGGGCCAAGGCAGGTGACACAGGAAAGCCTCCAGCTGGCTTTTGAATGTTTCCAGGGAGGGAGACTCCCGGACTCCCTGGGGCAGCCTATTCAGAGCTCTGGCAGCCTCAGCGTAAAGAAGTTCATGCCCGCGTTGAGGTGGAACTCGTGTTTTAGCTTATGATCACTGCTCCTGGAGTGCCGGACACTGGCTCTGCCTGAATCTCGCTGCCTGAATTTCCTCCCGGCCGCCAGGGCACGCTACCCGCTCACAGTCAACTTGCCATCCACTAGTACTCCCAGGGGCTCCCTCCTAATCAGCAGCTGCGAGGCTGCTGGCCAGTTGGCGAGGCTCAGGAGCAGCCCAGCCCCGCGCTGCCGGGGCTCTCGGAGCGGTGGCGCGGCCCCGCCGCCCCCCGGCCCCGTTACCTGCGCCGCGTCCCCGCCGGAGGCCGCCATGGCGCGGCCAGCGCGGGGTCCTTGCTCGGGGGCCTCTTTGGGGCGCCGCGCGGGCGCCTGCGGAGCGCTGGGCATGGCCCGGCCGCGGGCGGCGAGCCGAGTCGCGGCGGGCGGGATGGAGAGGTCGCTGCTCTCCCCCCGGGCCGGGAGCCGGCAGGGACCAGAGGGGAGGCGGGTGTGCCCCGGGGACGACCTGCCAGGCTGGGCGCGGGTGTCCGCGCGATTGGATTTGCCCGTGCCTGAGGCGATCGAGGCGGCCAATGCCACGGCAGGTGCCGCGGGCGGGGCGCGGGGGCTCGCTGAGGCCGCCCTCCGGCGCCGGGGGCGTGCCCGGTTATTTCTGCTCAGGCAGGCAGCGGGGCAGCCCCGGCGCGGTCGGGGGGCGGGGGAAGATGGCGGCGTCCTTGTGGCTGAGCGGCGGCGGGGAGCGGCTGCTGCGGCTGCTGCGGGCCGGGCGCTCGGCGCTGGGCGCGGGGCTCTCCCTGCCCGCCCGGCCAGGATGGAGGCACCTGCACGGCACCTGGGAGCTGCTGGGTGAGTGGCGGGCTGGTGCCCTGCTCTGGGTGTGTCTGCGAGGAGAGGAGGTTGAGAGCGGGTGGCTGCGGCGGGTTGACCCTGGCTGGATGCCAGGCGCTCCTCAGCAGCGGAGCTCCTCCACAGCTCCCTCCGCGAATGGGCAGGGAGAGAAAATACAGCAGGAGGTTCAGGTGCTGCGATAAGGACAGCGAGACATCACTACTCCATGACTGTCGTGGGTAGAGCAGACTCGATTTGGGGATATTGAGTTTACTGCCAATCAGAATCAGAGCAGGATAATGCAAAGGGGGGAAGAAAAACCCAAAACACCTTTCCCTCACCCTGCCCTGCCTCCTCCCTGCCGGCTGCGCAAGGAGACGGGAACGAGGGTTACGGTCGGTTCATCCCGTACTTGTAGTGCCGCTGCGGAGCGGGAGCGGAGCCGGAGCCCCTGCCCTGCTCCAGCGTGGGCTCCCTCTCCGGGACACAGCCCTCCGTGTGCTGCTCCAGCGTGGGCTCCCTCTCCGGGACACAGCCCTCCGTGTGCTGCTCCAGCACGGGCTCCTTCCCCGGGACACAGCCCTCCGTGTGCTGCTCCAGCGTGGGCTCCCTCCCCGGGACACAGCCCTCCGTGAGCTGCTCCAGCGTGGGCTCCTTCCCCGGGACACAGCCCTCCGTGTGCTGCTCCAGCGTGGGCTCCCTCCCCGGGACACAGCCCTCCGTGAGCTGCTCCAGCGTGGGCTCCCTCCCCGGGACACAGCCCTCCGTGTGCTGCTCCAGCACGGGCTCCTTCCCCGGGACACAGCCCTCCGTGAGCTGCTCCAGCACGGGCTCCTTCCCCGGGACACAGCCCTCCGTGAGCTGCTCCAGCGTGGGCTCCCTCCCCGGGACACAGCCCTCCGTGTGCTGCTCCAGCACGGGCTCCTTCCCCGGGACACAGCCCTCCGTGAGCTGCTCCAGCGTGGGCTCCCTCCCGTGTGCCACAGCCCTCCGTGTGCTGCTCCAGCACGGGCTCCCTCCCCGGGACACAAACCTCTGCCCGTGAGCTGGGCAGGGGCCCGGGGAGCTGCGGTGCCCGGGGGGTTCCCGGGGTGGGGAGGCGAGCGGGGCCCGCGGTGTGCTGGGCACAGCTGGACACAGCTGGGCAGGAGCCCCGGGAGCTGCGTGAGCCGCCCAGCACGGGGCTGTGTTTGCCTCGGTCTCTGGAGGCACTGAAAGCACATTGGGATGTGTAGGAGATGAGTTGGTAGGAGAACGCGGAGAGACTTGTGAGAGTTGTTAAAGGTCTAGAAAAGGAAGAAAGTGAAATCTACAGAGGAAAATAAAATTAAGCCTTCAAATATGAAAATATTTTGTTGTGGATAAGGAAAAGTTCTCACCATTGAAAACAGGAATGCTTCTAAGTGGATGTATAACTAAGCACTGAAAAAGAAAGTTTTTTCTATTTGGTTATTTTGGTCCATGTTTGGTAATTCCACTACATTTTAGTCATCTTATTCTCCTGGTAATGTTTCAGGTAACTGGAGAAGGGTGTGTGATGTATTTTTTATGCAATTCTATTTGGTTTTTTAAGGGAAAAACAGAATTTATTGATTGCATATCTGGCATCCTTTCCTACATAGAAGTCAAAGTGTGAGGTTATGACAACACCCTTTCAAGATGTATTTTTCAGGATATCAGGCAGATCATTTACGCTTCCATGTTTTCGTCTGTCTCTAAGAGACGTGGGAAGAGTTATGCATCCTTAAATGAAATTTGATCTTTCCCTACTTGCTCTGTAAGTTACAACTTGTAAACATTTAAACGGTGATCAAGTGCATTGTCATGAGGTCCTGGTGTGATGCTGAGCATGAAGAACCTCAACTCTTTGAGGTTTAAGTGCACTTACAAAACAGTGAGCTTTCATTAAACTTGTGTAATAGAACTCAGTGGTAGTTCAGAGACAGTTTCATCACCTTGACATCCCCTTCTTTCCAGCACTGTTGCCTTTGCTACTTTGCAGTGTGAAAATCTTTTCCTTTGTAAAACCTGCTGTGTGTGATACAGGGAAGTCTATCCCTTTCTTGAAATAAATGTTATTTATTTCCAGGTTTTATTAGAAAAAGCTTGCTTCTTTCTACATATAATAGTATGCAAATATAATATAATGCATGATAAACTGCTTCTGAATTGGTCTTATTATTTAACTCCTTAAAGAACTTTGTCTACAGTTCTCCCAGACAATCTGTTGTTTTTTTATGTTGAGACTACTTAATATATAGCGGGAATTAAATTTCTAAATTTGGATAGGCGAGTGACTAATATCTTTTAATTCCTTACAGTAAGCTTTAAAGTGTTAGGGTGGGTAGATCACACCTTTAACTCATTCAGGCTTTCCTCATTCAACCCTTCTTAGTGTACTTACAGCTTTCCAAGGTGGTGTGTATTTTAGTGATACCATTTTTCTTAACTTCATTGTTGCTTCTAAAATTAAAGATGAGAAGTCATAAATTCCCTGGTAAAATACAGCTCATTTGGACATAAAATTCACCCTTGGTTCTTAGTTTGACAATGTAAGTTTAAGTAAATTTTATTTTAGCATTGCTTTTATTTCTCTGCTTTTCTGTTTCTGAAAAAGTCACTATTTGAACCACTGTTGGTTCATGTGGATCTAGTTTATCAAGTCACATGAATTTTTTGTTTCTTTCTGTGTTTCTGTCCTTGTTTGTGGTGCTGGTAAAGTTGTTTTGCATAATTAAAACAATTAATTCGGAATGTAATTCCTAGTTGCTGGTCACAGAGAAATAGGAAAAAGAGGAGATAGAATAGAGTGACCTCTTTATGTTAAAGTCTGTCAATTTTTCTTTGTTTTTAATGTTTCATAATCTTATCATTGGTGTTAAGTTGCTGTACATTTTTCAACTCTCTTCTGACTGCAGAATGTGTGTAGGAAGTTATGAAATCTTTCTGGTGGGACAGGTTAAATTTGCATTGAATGCCTTCATGGAGAGGGAAGGCAGCAGAAATGTTGCCAGACTCCCCAGATAAAATGTGTCACCAGGAACAAATTCTCCTCGATGCACAGAGAGATGTCTTTAAAATAGCAATCTCTTGTTTCTGTGGAGTTTGTTTGGGTTCTTTTTGAGTCTTCCTCCTTTTATATTCACATTTTTGAAGTGTAATGACACAGCTGCAGTTGATAGAGTAAAAATCAGTGGGTGGTGACTGGAAGTTCAGAAGTTTTACTTGCTTATGTTTTTAAATTCTGATCTGCCAATGAGCTTAGCTTTTGAGATTCTGTGCAAATTGCCAGAACTTTTTGCTGACCCACAGTTGCAAAGCAGCAATATTTACTTCCCAAGGTGCTTGTAAGGGCTGCCTGTACAGTGCAACTAACTTATGTAAATGCAGTGATTGCTTTCACTATCCCTTTTTTTAATTTATGAAGGCAAATAATATTTGGTGGAGGTAGCTCGACATTGTAAGGTTGCTTTTCTTTGAGGAGGCACAGTGAAGCCTGGTTTGTGTATGATCCTTAACTCAAAGGTAACTAAAACAGCTCTTAATTGCAACAGCACTGAACTTCTCTGAGCATGGGCCTCTCTGGAATAAGCATTAGATGGGTGCACCAGGTCCTGTCTTCTACTCTGTATCCAGCTTTGTTTATCTGTCAGTTTCATGGCTAGGTGCTGCTGGAGTTCCTCTTCTGACTCTACGAAAGGACCAGAATGGATTGTATGTTTTGTGGTACTTGCTCATAACATTGAAGGGAAAATGTTATTGTGGCACAAATTTGTTGTTCAGTTTTTGCATTTGTGCCAAAGTACAAAGCATATTCTGGGAAATGAATCAAGTAGCTCTTCATGAAAGAGAAATGTGAACCACTGTTTTTAAAAATTAATTTTTCCTCATTAAAAATGTGGATTATTTTCACTTTTTAAAATGAGGTCTGTCCACTAGTTCTCAGTAAACCTAGATATTTGTGGGATATGAGTTCAAAATAATGTTTTGATTGTCAGAGTCAGACTTGTCAAGTTAGACTAATGAAACTGAGAACACTTTGCATCCTATAATGTATCATGTAATGTAGAATGTTTCCTACATGTTGTTATTGAGAAACATTATTTTTGGGTAAATATGTATAGTACAAAACAATTGTTAACTCATACTTTAATTTGTCAAATGTTTATTTGGGAAATGAACACAGGTATGCATTCACATACATAACACAGTTCATTTTTCTGTTTGTTAGTCCTACATGAGAAATTGCAGGAAACTTTTTAAAGAAAATGCATGGAGGTAATTCAGATGGAAATTGTGAGTGTTACAAGGAACATTGTCTGGATACATTTCTAAGCATGGCAGTCATGAGTAATATTAAACTGAAATTACTGTGGAAAGACTGAGAAAAAAAAAAGTGCATTTACTCATGCAGTCTTCTGGGAACATCAACCATGCAATTGAGCTCATTTCCACAAAACTCAAGTGGTTTTGATAGCATTATCCTGATTGTGTTGCTGTCTTGGGGACTTTAGGGAATAACTTTCTGCTCTTGGTGCATTTTAAAATGTCAGGATCATTGATGGCTGCTTAGGTCAGTAGAGGTTTGGTACAATGTTTCCATGTCACATTTAAAAAAAATTATGGAGTGGTTTGGATTGGAAGAGACCTTTAAAGGTCATCTAGTCCATCTCTCCTGCAACGAGCAGGGACATTTCAAATAGACCAGGATGTTCAGAGCCCCATCCAACCTCCCAGTGATGGGGCATCCACCACCACTCTGGGCAGCCTGTTTCTATGTTTCATCTCTGTCATTGTAAAAATCTTCCTTACAGCCAGTCTAAAATTCCAGCCACTACCCCTTGCTCCATTGCTGTGGGCTCAATTAAGAAGTCTGTCCCCATCTGTCTTAAAAACGCCTTTAGTAACTATTGAAAGACTGCAGTAAGGTCTCCCTGGAACCTTCTCCAGGCTGAACAACCTTGATGTCCTGGGTTGACTATACAATGCTTGGCTTTCTTGATGTTTTTTTCATATAAGAGGGGCTTCTTCCCTCATCATTTTTGTGGCTGTCCTCTGGACCCCCTCCAACACATCCATGCCTTTTCTGTGCTGAGGATTCAGGAGCTGGATGCATTTCCCCAGGTGGGATCTCAGCAGACCAGAGAGGCAGAACCACTGCCCTTGACCTGCTGGCCACACTGATTTTTGTGTCCCAGGCTATATTTGCCTTCTGGGCTGTGAGCCACAACCTGCCACATCACAGCTTTTCATGTGCCAGTACCTTTAACAGATTTGTCACCAGTGTCCATGGGACCATTGAGATGATGACCACTACCTTGTAGATCCAACCCATTCCTCACCCACAGAACAGTCCACCCATCAAATCCTTATTTCATCAATTTACAGAGAACAATGCTGTAGGTCCAGAGAGGTGACATCCATAGCCCTTCTTTGTGCACTGGTGCAGTCATTCTATCCTACGAAGCCACTAGTTTGGTCAGGCAGGACTTGCCCTTGGTGAAGCTGTTCTGGCTGTCCTGAATCACCTCCCTGTTCTTCATGTGCCTTAGCACAGCTTTTGGAAAAAAAAAAAAAAGGGGACAAGGGAAAAAACAAAAACTTAGAAGAATTTTGAGCTGAAAAGCAGATAATAAGGAAAAACCTGAAAAAATATTAATTTCTAAGTTGTTTTTTTTTAGCTGTTTCTGACTACTCCAAGCAATACAGCAACTAGGAGAAATGTGGTGTTGTTTCCTATAGAATGATAACAATCCTTAATGCTGGGTATTAGAGGAAAGGGAATATGAAACAGAAATAAGCCTTGCCATTGTATACAATGTACCTTCTGTGTGTCTATTTCTGTTCTGTAACACAAGTTCAGACATAATGGTTCAAGAAAGAGCCTCAAAAATCAGGTACTGGAAAGCTGCTTTTACAAAATGGATCTAGAAACATTCTTTTTTTTTTCATAAGTATATCTAAAAGTTCAGAAAAGTACTCTCCCTCATATTGATGTCCTCTTTGGTGTAGAGGATCAGGTGACAAGATGTGTAATTTCCTGTGAAGCCAAGCTCTGTGCTGTATCCTGAGCTCTGCCCTCAGAAGAATCCCACTAACATGGCACACAGTTGCTCTTACACAGTGCTGCTTCTGCAAATGAGTTTACTGAGCCAAGACAAAATCACTGAAACTTGAAATCAAGCAATTTCTGCAAAGTAGATATAATTTTATAGTAAAAAGGATAAATAAACATTAACAAACTTCATCAGTGAAAGAGATGTGTCATCAGCATCTGCAGTTAACTGAGGAAAGAATTATACTGAAAAAGTACCTGTTGAGATAACCACATGCTTGTTTTGCAGGTACACCTGGTATCAAAGTTCTTATGCCTGCACTCTCTCCAACAATGGAAGAAGGAAACATCGTGAAATGGTTAAAAAAGGAAGGTAAGATAGCATTTTCTCTGGTCACGTTTCTTTGTAATTTTTCAGCTATGTAAATCTACTCTGTGAAAATAAGATAATTCTTAATAAAGAAGACAAAAATAAGAGAAATAAAAAATAAGATATTTCTTCCTGGTTACAGATCAGTATAGTGCTCTATAGTACAGATCAGTATTTTGAAGCAAAGTATTTGGTGTGGGGATGCTGTCATCATGAACTATACCTGCTTTGAAATTGTTCATTCTTGAAATGTTTTTTTGCTTCATTGTCTTCCAAAAGGTTGCATTGATCATATTTTTGAAAAATTTCCATTAGGCTCCTCCAGGGTGTGAGTGTGTGTGTACTGTTTTTACTTCCCAGTTTTGTCATGCTGCTCAGTAGCTTTGGAAGTCTGAGAGCCATTGACTTTGGGGAGGGTCTCTTTCATTATTCTGCTGTGTTATGGAATATCATGAAAGATATGCTATTTTTGGAATATCTTTTCTAATATCTTAATTATAGTCTACCGTTAAAATTGAGAGAAATTGAGATTCCTTTCATAACCCTAATACCAAATGGGGAAATTTTTCCTAAAAGAACCCAAACTGAAAACCAACCTCCTCATCCAAAAAAAGCCTGAACTTTGTGCTCTGACAACTATGTGCTTCTGCTAAAATATTTTGGAGCAACTGGATAAAAAGTCTGGATAAAAATCAAGTTTTGCCTTCACGTAGGTTGTATGTAAATAAAAAATGATCTGTAGAAGAATCAGCGGTTCCTGTTCTGTCAGGAGACCTTTGTCCTGTTTACTCCTGCCCTGTCCCTTCTTCAATTTAGTATCAAACCTGAGTTTTGACTTTAGTTTTGGATTCCAGATAGGTATTGTTCATTGTGCATTGTAGGCTTTTGGATAGCAGTAGGAATATATCTTGTTCACAGGCATTTTTAGATTTCCTGAAAAGATGAATACATCTGGAGAAAAGAAAATATGTTAAAGCTTATTATCTTTGACAGACACAATTTGGATAGCTAAAATGTTTTGACGATTGTGCCTAGATAAGCCTTTTCCTTTGGCTTATCCTTGCAGATGTTGATACAGCTCCCATTGTTGTGTTACTGGAGAGTATTGCTTTCCTACATTTTGAATACCTTTTGAGAGCTAGCTGGAAGACAGCTTCTTGCTCCAGTAGTGGACTTGGCCTTTTGCTCATGAAACTTTTAGTAAGAATTTTGCAGAATTTACTGGGAACAATTCAGAAGTTTATGTCAATAAAAAAAATTGCACCAGTGTTCTTGAAACGTGAAGCTTTAGTTAATAAAGTCCAAGATGATGCAGAGAGGAAAGAATGATCCAAAGTCCTTTTTATATTTGTTAGTTGTCAATAGTTGTAAAATTTAAATATCAACAATAGCTTGTTTTACAGTAATTATAGCATTCAAAATTGTAAGAGAAAACAAAGAAAGCATGGCAGGAGTTGAAGTAAATTCCAGTTTGCTCCCAACATGAATGAGTCCATTTTTCTCATTAAAAAAGTGTTACAGTGTAAAAGCTATACAATTTTTTTCTCAGTCTTTCCATTAGCCTTCCACCCTAACACAAAAGAAAAAAAAGCTTCACACCTATTTTAATTAAATTGCAACCAAGTCTTAATTGATTATTAGACTTTGAAAGAAAACTATGTTAGTATTTTTAATGCTTGATTTTCTATTTAGAAAGAAGACCAAACCCAAAGAGTATTTTGTCTTACTGGCCACATCTATGACCATAATTAATTCCTATCAATACTTTTGTTTCCTCTAACAGTCTAGAGAATAAACATAAAGACATAATTAAGATGAATTTTGAAGAAAATAGTGATTTAATGTTTACATTTAAGGAATGCTCTTAACTACTTAATTCTCTAGAGTGTTTGCCATGTAAAAGCAGTGTTAATGCTATGAATGTTTGACAATCTGATGTCCAAGAAAATAAATATTTTTAAGCAGTTGACAGAAGCAAGCTGCTTGCGTACAAAATGTTTTTCCCACTGTATAACCAGAAGGGGTCAGTATAATACTATGTTGATAGTCTTTCTGTTCTTTGTGTAAGTCTCAGATGTTTTCATTTCATGGTTTCACAGGATGGACAGATAATTTCACTACTACAGAAGGGAGGGCACTGAATTTAATTGATATCTTTACTTTTCCTCCTCATTGTTAATGCAGTTTCATGTTGATTCCTGTGGGTAATAAAGTCATTCTCACAATGATAAAACTATGTTTTTAAAAACTTGTATTTATTATGTATGAATTTAACGTTGATGAAAGCTGGTAGACTGACAGCCCAGGAGACCAAAATCCTCTTGTTAATGTGGGCAGAAAACAGAATATACAACAGTGCTGGCAGCATCCACATGCAGTGCAGCTTTGCTACCTTTTGAGACATCAGCTCCAGGGACTTCAGTATCTATTCAGTCAACTCTGATTTAATTTGCAACATTAAGAAATGCTGTTTGTATCTTGTGATTTGGATACTTGTCTGTCAGTAGTTCAACAGAGCACCAAGGCTACTGGATGCCAATTGGATTTCCTGGAAGGAAGCTCTGCTTCAGTAGAGATCCTAACCATTCAGTTTAGCTATGGGAATTCAGTCATTAAAACCAAATCACAAACAAATAAAGAAACAAACCCCCCCCCCCCCAAAAAAAAAATAAACAGAAAACCTGAACCCCACACAAAATTTTTCAAGGGCATTGTATATATAATTTCAGAGAGCTTTAGTTCAGGCACCTTCTGTTGCAAACACTGCTTGGTTTAAAGTGTAAAAGCAAAGATATGGTTTGCAAAAGTGTTCTTTCAAATCCTAATTATTGGGAAAGCTGATTTGTAATTGGCATGAACCTGGGCATTGATTAGGAGCTATCACAAATATTGTAATCTCTAATGAAAGTAACTGTGATCCTATCTATTGCACTTGGGTGCTGAAACAGGTATAGGACTTGAATGCTGCTCTGAAGTAGATTCTTACCCTGTATTTATTCAATTGCCTTTCAATTTTGTGGTAACTTTGTCTGCAGCAATGAAAGGAAAATTTAGACAAAGGTAGTGGAAAAGTGGTTTATCCAGTTCTTAGAAGACTTCCTTGCCCTCCCTGTGCAAGATGAAGTTAGTTTTCTGGGAACAGCTTCAGGTACCCAAGTTGAGGTGTGACATGTGACAAGCACACGGATGAAGGTATTTGCTTGGCTGGCCCACCCTGCTGGAGATACTGCTGTTGGTCTCTGAGAACTGAGATTTCTTTTTAATGGTGCGGAACACTTAGAGTCCGATGGCAGATTAAGATACAGAGTTAACTTCCTTTCTGCTTGCCAATCTTAGCTCTGTAAATTAGAGAATTTGCCCAACAATTTGATTTAACAACTGAGAAGTACTTGCCTAATGATCTGATATATAGCCTACTTGAATTAATGATCCAGTGAAATTAAAACACTCGTATAGAGCCTAGAGTTTTGATTTCCTCTTATAAACTGTTCATGCTCTAGTTATTGCAAAGTGGAATGTGGCTGTTAGAGTATTACATTAAAAAAATGAAGTATATTTCTCTACCAATTTCTGTAATAGGAACGTTTATGACTTAAAAACTTTGTAGGTAACTGAGCTTTTGATGTTTTTATTCAGCACCTTATTTTCCTTTTCTAATTCATGCAGTCCTGAAACAGGAGATTTTTTTTTTTATAGTGTTGTTTCTTACCTAAATGTAGGTGGTAACCTGCACTAGGTTTTAATTCTGCTCCTTAAGCGCAATGGAGTGATATCTGTAGTTCAGCTAAATGCTTAGACAGGTAATGCTGTTGTAGTGTTTCTGGTAATGGGGAAATACTAGAATTTTACCTTATGTGGAATTGTAGGCGTGCTTTAGGCTTGTATGTCTCTATAAGGAAAAAAAGCTGGTTTTTGTTGGAAGGCAAAACATACAACTACCTAACAGTTTTTAATGTAATATCAGTTTTAGTGTTGGACATCTAGTCAGTATTGATTTGTTGAAATAATCCAGACACATAATATCTTTATCATCTGCTAGCAGATACAGATATTCTTCAAAAGCAGAGGAAAAGTATGCTTCAGAATTAATCTTGGATTTGTGTAATGTAGCAAAAGCAATTTCTAGCACTTGTGCATATTTTTATTTCACTTAGTAAGTATGAATGAATGCTTGAAAAGACCTTTCTGAACTGTATAGGAGATTAAGCAAGCTTCCAGCTGTGCTTTCCCAAAGACATAAAATTCCTGAGGTTTATTTGAATTTTTTTAATAGTGTAGACACCCGTTACTGAACTATGATACCATTGTCCTAAGCCGTTTTAGATAGCGTGCTCTGACTGGTGTCTAGCAGTGAATATGGAAGGCTCAGTATTTTATTCATGGCAGTGCTACTGAGTATGGGGTTCTGAAAATAAATTTTGGGGTGATGATTACTTATTGAAAAGATTATACTTCCCCTTGGAAAGTCTGCTGAAAACATCAGTACTGGGAACATGTCAGTGTTCTGTCACAGCAGCTTGTGATTCTTGAATCTTGGTGATTTTATTTGGAAAGGAGAGATACAATATGATAGGTTTTGATGGGGGATCAACTAGCTATAAAACTTATTAAGGAATACAAAATAACTGTATTCTATGGTGAATATCTATCTTCCATGGTTAAACAAATCTGAAAGGAAGTTTAGGGTAAGTATTCTTAAGTTCTGTTGTATTTTGCAGGTGACACAGTGAATGTTGGAGATGCATTGTGTGAAATTGAAACGGACAAAGCAGTGGTTACCATGGAATCAAGTGATGATGGCATATTGGCTAAAATACTGGTAGGAATCCTGCATTTCTCAGTAGGGTGTTATAACTTCAGACTGTTGTTTAGCATATTGCCTCAAAAACTAGTTTAGATAGCTGAATTTCTGCTCAGCCTTCAGAAATATGCACTTGCTTGTATTCCTGGGGAGAAATAATTGCCCCATTTGTGCCATGTGTGTACCAGACTATTGGTACATGATTCTGTATATATTTAATGGATTTTCACTTAAGCTGTTATTTTGCATGTTTTACACCTGGTGAATTATGTCCACAAAATGTTGTAGTTTATGACACCTCTTACTCTGAGTTATAGGAAAACAATTAACAATCAGTAGGAATCTGGAATTTTGGGTGGTGCTTTACCCAGGATGTGTCATCTCTCTGCTAGGTTGTCTTGTGCTAGTCATTCAAGGTGGCATGTTATACAACATGGGCTGACCCAGAGAACAGTTCTTGGAGTTAATAATTTCCTCTATCAAAATTAGTTTGATTAAGCTTAATAGAAAGAGCAAGAACTGGGATGAGTAGGAAATTTTCTGAAGCAGTCTCAGCTGGTGGTGTCTTGCAGCTGTTTCTTCTCTCCCTCCACAATAATTAAACAACATGGTGAATTGCAAGAATTTGGGAAAAAATGAATAAAAATGAGAGATGAGTATTTCAGTAAATATTATGTCATCTAGTTAGGGAGGTCTCATTTAGGGCACATCTACCCATGAGGTGTGGATCACATAATTGTACAAATTAGGCATGCTGGTATTAATTGCAGTCCAGCTACTTAGGAAACAGCAGAATGGGAACAGGTACAAACTGGTTCCTGGAACCATGAGAAAATTCTACCCTATGCTCAGTCAGACGTGTTTGGGCTGCTATTACAAGAGCTTTTTGGATTGGTATATTTGACTTCCAATCTCTGCTACAGCTGCATTTTCTTACATCAGCATGTATTTGCACAGTTATCCTTTGCAAAAACAGAAAAGGGAGAGTAGTTTCCTCTGTGGCAGCATTTGAAAAGTGATGTTCTGTTTGGTATCTTCCTATTTTTGTATAAGCAAAGGCAACATCCTTTGCAAAAGTGAAAGTCTTGAGATAGATAGGGGGCTGAGATAGAGGGAGGAGAGGGGATGTAAGATAGAACTCAGCTGGAAATGAAGTCTATCAGGGCTTACAAAAACTCATTAGTCTTGAATTCTGCAGGATAACTTGTATTTAAGCACTACTGTATTTAAAACAAAAGTTTTTAAAATACTTTTCCTTCTTTTAATTGTGTTGCTAAATTTGCGTTCAACTGTGGAAGAACGCATTTACTAGGTTTCAGAGGATCTGTTTTGCCATGCCAGGATGAAGTCTCACATCAGACGTATTTTTTAATCTGTGTTTAGTCTCCATGTAGTTATTTAAATAATTGCTGGGCAATGCTTTCACTATTTTTAAATCTCTCTCCTTCAGTTTTGAATGTTTCTGAAAATCAGTTTGCCTCTGCATTTGCAGTCACTGCTTTGTTAGATAGTGTGAGGGGAAGATACAGGGATTCTCTCTGTCAAAAGTATTAAAGACTTAGTCCTAGAGAGATTAAATTGAAGTTTGCTTAGTTTCTTTGATAGTAATCCATGATGGCTACAAGTAACATTAGTATTTCAGAAGCTGTGGGGGTTTTTTGTTTCCTGTCTTGTATTTCAAATGCATTGCAAATTTCAAAATTTCTCTGTGCAGTGCTCTTGTGGCACATTTTTGATAGATCAAAGCCAGACTCTGCAGCAGCTAGATGATATCAGTGTCATGGAGCAGTGACATTCAGCCTTAGTTATATCTGTATGATCCAGTAACAATCCAATGCCAAGAGCTGAACCTGAGAAGGCGATGCCAGGAGGTAGAAATAACTATAACATCTTTCAGAATAAGGGAAGAGAGGCAGCTTTGTTGGAGTAACATGAACAGATCATTATGCAAAACCAGTTTTTAATGGATTCTTTTAATCCCTGGAATCTAGAAATGGTGGGCCTAAGAGTTAGAGTACAGGATAGACAGGCTCTTATTCCAGTCTCCTAAAAAGTACAGAGAAAACCTGATGTTTCAGAAACTAAAATAACTAGAGAGCAGTAAGGTCAGAAATTTTCAGACTTTTTTTTTTCTCCAGTGTGTGATCCTTGGTTGTCTTTCTGCACTATCTGTGGATATTTCTGCTCTGTATTAGGTGTTCAGTAGATGTTTGTTTAAGGCTTATAAAATGAGCTGTGCCAGGTTTGTGGACGGGGTGATGATTACTTATTGAAAAGATTGTGCTTCCAAGGGCCACTCAGAAGTTTCACACGTGATGTAATTAATGGGAATTTAAAAATGTTTTGTGCCTCTGAGCTATCATCTGGCTGGATTTCACTCACTTCCTAAAGAAATGAGGCAAAAGTGTGTGCCTTTGATGCCTGCTACAATTCTGAACCATCCTGACAGAGTTCAGTGTGGCAAACTTGGGTCAGATGAGCACACTGTCTGCTTAATGCTTTGGGTTTTGCACTTAAAGATAGGAGGTTCATTAGGTTAAATTAATTCAACTTCTGTAACCCTTCTTGGTTTTTCTTGATTGTATAATCTGTGTATGGTTTAGGAAGAACAGGCTAACAGTAAAATAGAAACTCATGCATATATAGTTCTTCTCTGTCTGAATAGGTCTTCTAATGATCACATCTGATTCAGTGTAAAATGCAGTAAAAGATTAAATAACTGAATGAAATATTAGAAGGCTAATTTCAGAATGATGACTATTCAGTTGAGTTGCTTCTTAAATTAACACTGATTTTTTTTTCCTAAAATATGGTTCAATTTGGAACATAACAGATGATGAATGATTGTTTAAGAACTGTAATTAATTGTTGAGGAATAGACTTCGAGCAGGTACTGGGTGTGCAGCTGCAGGTTTTTCCCTGGGTGGGGAATGTGGTGGGGACACCAGAAAAGGGGCTTTTACTGGGTGCTGATCCTTTGCACAGCAAAGGGCACAGGGACCTGTGGCACCAGCCAGGGGACTGGACACTGGGACACAGCAGGAGCCAAGGACTCAGTAGGAAGACCCCAGACTGAAGGTATGAAAGCATGGGAATTCCTTTTTTTGTGGTCCCTCCCCAGAGGCACCAGCTTGAGCTGGTGTTGTGATACTGGGCCACAATTGAAATTGCTTTAGGGATCCAGGTGTCTGAGATTCTGCTGTGGAAAACCCAGGTCAATCTGGTGAGGAAGACCTGTTTATATGTGGGAGCAGGGTTTGCAGGGAGCCAGGTCAGGCACCCATGGGGTTACTGGAGCCACCCACTTTGAAGGGGCTTTGGTCCCTCCTCATGTGGTGAGACTGACTGCCAGAATGGCTCCTGGATGGTCAGACAGGGAAGTTTCCCTAACATTAGTATCTGTTACCATTTTCTTATTCATGACCTAAATAAGAATTGGTATGGAAAATACTTTGTATAAAAATTCCACTGCAGAATGAGTCAGTGCAAGTTCAGTCTCTTTTTCTTCCAGTGGAGGAAATAAACATTTACTTCAGTGTGTATTTGTTAGTGACTAAGGCACTATGGTGCAGTGGCAGAAGCCCCAAGGGAATTTTGGGGCACTTGGGGCAGAAGCCCCAAGTGAACTTCTCTGTTCACTTTATCTCCAATTTTTTCTCCCTGTCATGGTCACCTGTGCTTTGTTGGTTTGGTAGCAAAGCTAGGATTTTTTTGACTCTTCTTGGCTACATAGAATCGTTGAATGTTTTAGCTTGTAAGAGTCCTTAAAAATCATCTTGTGCCAGGGATGCCATTCACTAGATCAGGTTGTGCAGGGCCCCATCCAACCTGGCTCTGAACGCTTCCAGGAATAGGGCATCCACCACCCTCACAGGCAACCTGCTTTTCCACCTTTGAGGGAAGCATTTCTTTCTAATCTAAACCTCTCTGATTGTAAAACCATTGCCCCTTGTCCTGCCTGTATAAAAAAACCCTCTCTCTCCCTTTTATAAGACCCTCTAAAGCACTGGAAGGTTGCTGGAATGTCTCTCCAAAGCCTTCTCTTCTCCAGGCTCAGCAAGCCCATCTCCCTCAGCCTGTCTTTGTAGGAGAGGTGCTTCAGCCTTCTGGTTATCTTTGTGGCCCTCCTCTGGACCCACTCTGAACAGGTCCATGGGTTGTTGAGGACCCCAGACCTGGACACAGCACTCCAGGTGGGCCCTCACAAAAATGGAGTAGAGGGGCAGAATCATCTCCCTCAACCTGCTGGCCAAAGTCCTGCATTTGCCTTTCTGGGCTGCTAATCCACACTGTTAGCTTGTGTCCAGCCTCTCATCCCAGTACCCTAGAGTCCTTCTATTTATTTCAGCTCTTTCTACATCTGAGATTCTAGGGTTCATTGAGGTTTATGCAGAGGTTTTCTTATTGTGAGTAACAAAAATGTAGCAGTGACTCAAAAATCCAGGAGATGAAAAGTTAAGCAAAATTGTAACAATTTTTCTTTTTCTATTCTAGTTCTGAGCTGCAAAGGCTGTGTGTATAAAAAGTTACTTTGATTTCTGAGTGCTAACTTTAGGTGTATGAGGTTTGGGGCATACTTTAATGTTCTTCTCCTTATAACAGCAATTATAATTAATTTCAGTCTTGAAATATCTTATTATAAGTAGCAATAAAATAGGATATATCTTACTGATGAATTGTTGTTAATATGCCTGAAACTTTGAAGTCTAATGGTTTTAGTCATATCAGAGCAGACAGTGTAATATGTAACTTAATGTTCTTAATTTAGGTGGAAGAAGGAAGCAAAAATGTTCGCTTGGGCTCACTAATTGGTCTGCTGGTAGAGGAAGGCCAGGACTGGAAGCAAGTTGAAATACCAGCTGATGCTGGAAGTCCACCTTCTGTGGCTCCACCAGCACCTGCACCTGCCTCAGCTCCTGCAGCTCCTTCAGTTTCAGCCTCTCCTAAACTGCAGCATCAACCTGGGAAATTGCAGTAAGTTTCTATGTTTGTTGTGACATGGAACTCTTCATTAGATCAGAAGAACTGAACCAAGAAATACTTTTTGTCCCTTTTTACCTAGTAGCTGTTATTTTGAGAGTGTTTCAGTATGAGTGAGAAGATAAACCTTGCAGGCCTAGACTATTTCTTTGCTCATAAGCCCAGTAAGTCAATTCAAACAGCATAATGATAATAGAATTAAATGTACTTATATTCTTGTCCTGCAGTTAAATTATGAAGGCTACTAAGCTTACAGTTTGGAAAGAAGTTGTGCTAATACAGGATGGACAATAATGCTTATGCATCAGATGCCAGGTGTACCTGTGACTTGTTTTCTATTTATTTGAGGAGAAAAAATAAAGAAATGGCACACTCCAAAGTCTTTACAAGCTCTTGCATTTTTGATATTGGAAAAATATTATTCTAATATTTTCATAACAGTGGAGTGCAAAAAACTTAAACCAGTCAGTTTATGTGCTCTTTGTTAGTTTGGTTTGGATCTGTTGGTATTCTAAGCATTGCAAACACCTTGGAGGAGGGGTCAGTTCCAGGGTGTTAGTCAGGTAGCAATAATCTATAATCACTCTGTGTCCCAGGATATATCCTGTTTGGAGGTATCACTCCTTATTTGTGCTTATTTTTTTTCTCTCCCAAACCTCATTATCTTTTCTGTCTGCTGGTTTGCTGTGTTCTAAATGCTGCCAACATCTAGGCTTTTCTCATGCAGGTGGATGGCAGCTGAGGTCATTGCCCAGGTATTACCTGCAGCAGATGGATAATCCACAAAAGGATCCTTGGAAGGATTATGTCTTTCATTTTAGTACCAAAGAACAGAAGTGCTGTTTCACTGCAACTCTTAGAGATGTATCAGCATGTTTGGAACCAAATGATCACTTATGACATGGGGTTTTTTGGCAAGGGCTTAATGGACTATTCTTAAAATTCAATGAGGTGCAAATATAGTCTCCTTTGGGAAATAATGAATAGGGGATTTTTGTGGAAAGACTTGAAACCAAGTATTTATTCTTTTACGAGTGTGTTGTTGTTTTGTATTTAAGAATTCTAAAACATTTTCTCTAGATGTTGGCTTTTCTCCTCATTTCAGAAAGCAAATCATATTAAGATGCACTGACTACTCTGTACCAGTGTGCTGTGCTTTGTAGTTGACCAGAGAGAAATGTAGTTTCTCTTGATGTACATAAAGGAAATAAGCTAATCTTGCTATTTAAATAATTTAAGTTTCCCCCCTCATTTCTTCAGGATTCGCTTGAGTCCCGCAGCTCGCAACATTCTGGAGACACACGGACTAGATCCAAGCAATGTTACACCTACTGGGCCTCGAGGAATCTTCACTAAAGAGTATGTAGAGAATTTGGTAAACCTACAACTTTTGATATTAGAGTAACCTCCATAAGATGAAAGTTTGCTTATTAAAAAAGCCATGTCTTTGTTCCATTTTTTGCTGTGGACAGGTATAGTTAAACTTGAAAAATCTGTTGAAAAGATAGGGAGAATGGATTTGGCAGTATTTGAAGAAGGCCTTAATTAGAAAAAAACCCAAAACACATATTTGTATTTTTTAAGTTCCATCTTAGCTGTGTGGTACTGCTGTCACATTTCCTGCAGCTCAGCCTAATGGTGCCTATTGCCTCCTAAGCAGCACTATTAGCTACCACTGTGGAGCTCAAGAATTTTACTTCCCAAGATGCACACAGAGCCCAAATAAAAGCCAGTTTTCTAGTATTTTTTTCAACTCCTTTTCTTGAGGGAGTTCAGATCTAGATCTTTTTTTTTTTTTTTTCCTGTAGTTCTGTTCTGAAATCTGTCAGAATTTTAATTTTTTTTCCTATTTTTATTAGGCTGGGGAAAGCAATGAAGTGTAATGATAAGAAATTCCAGAATTCTGTTTTTCTCCCATTTTGCTTTCCTCACTATGTTTTAAAACATGTTTGTTTACCAAGGTGTGGTTTGTTATGAACTAGTA
Source organism: Ammospiza nelsoni (assembly GCF_027579445.1). Lineage (NCBI taxonomy): Eukaryota > Metazoa > Chordata > Aves > Passeriformes > Passerellidae > Ammospiza > Ammospiza nelsoni. Next base: position 21,127,925 of record NC_080638.1, read on the forward strand.
CTTTTTTATACCTTTTTGAGTATTGCAATATAATGATTGGCACTCAAGCCTTTGAGAAAATTGAGTACAAAAACATGTGGTAGATTTGGTGCATTTAGCCTTGAAATGATGCATTCTCTTCACATGACTATGTATGTTATTGGAAGTGAGGATTTTGGCAGAAATAAATATTTTTGTTCTCAGGAAAATTATTTCTTTTGACAAATACCATCATTCACTTACAACAGACTTTGCTGGCTACTGTTATTTTAGTTCCATTCAGAGACAACCAGGACCAGGTCAGTGTAACTTGGAACTGGAGCCAGAAAAGTGGCTGACAGTTTTTCAAAACTTTTTTTTTCCTTATGACCTTTGGCTGAATTGAGATATAATAAGGAATTGAATAGGTAGAATCTGCTATGTAACAGCAAATCATCAGAGAGAGTTCTTTCTTAGTTATGTAAGTGTAATGGTAATTTATGGTGTGTAATGAGGCTATGGCAGGTGGAAACCCTCTAGGACTTTGAGCTAACCAATTAACACTTCCTAGTTGTCATGGAGATCTAGCAAAGATTTTTCTGTAGTTATGAGAATTGTCTAGCAAAATAATTTCTTTTTAAAACTGTTTTTTTCATACAAAAGATTTGACTATGAAATGTCAGTTTAAGATGAACAATGTCTGGGGTTTTTTAACCATTCTTTTGAAATGGGGTTAATTTTTCAGATGCCTACAGACTGTTATTATATTCAGTTTGCAATGAAATATGCGGATTTTTATAGAGAGCTGCTGTAGATATTCAGGAAAATATTTCCTTTGCTGCACTCACCAGACTACAAGAAAGAAAGATAGCAAGTTACATAAGCAAGCAAGATTCTTTCCCCCAACTTTCTGTCTTTAAATTTAGTTCACTGTAAAACTTGCAACAGCAGTTGGAACTTCCACTCTACTGGTGTTCTCTGTCATGACCCTCTCACTTAGTAGGCCAATACTTTATTTTATTGATCTGGATACTTTTATTTATATTTCTCTTATGTGTCTGTTCAAGGTTGAATTACTGTTGTTTTTTTCCTGCCTGTTTTGTTGTTGGTTTTGTGTGTGATTTCTTTTTTTTTAGGAATGCCAGAGGTTTTTTATTTGTTATTTCTAAGTAATATCCTCATATATCACTTAATACAATTTTCTTCAAAAATGTCCTAGAAATGTCCTAGAAAATTGGTGTGCCAGTACAAAGTAACTCAGATATTCTCTCAAAGATTATACCATGTTTCTACTCATCAGCTCAGACACTGTTTGGGAGGGCTGTATTAAAATGGATTGTTTCAGCTACCACTGCCCTTTCCCATTCTATTTCATAGTGGTCTAGAGATTTATAAATGTAGCCATGAAGAGGCTGGTTATTGAGAACTGTGCTTTTCTGAGGCCCTGTTGCTCCCAGCTGTTAAGTCAGAGTGGCATTTTCAGCTTGCAGAGAACGCACAGCACACCCATGGAGTGCTGTTTTTTCTGGAGATTAAATCCATGTGTATGTATGGAGTATGAACTGACCCTGGGATCTCTGCTGTGTGCAATTTGTTACCTGCTATATGGGAGGAATGAGTTCCTTCTACAATGATAGTGCAGTAAATGTGATACCTGGAGGTATCTGATGTGCTCTGAATCTCTGCTACCCATTTGCCTTCTTGCAGGGAATCTATGAATGAGTAAACAGGCATAAACAGGTGGAAAGGGAATATGAAAGATAGGAAAGGGGTTGGGTGCAATTTAGTAACAGTAACTGCCACCACAGGAAGCTTGTGTCAATCCAGGCATCTCTTGTTGCACTGTTGGATCCTCAGTGATTCTTAGGTGTCTGTAACCTAGCTTGTATCAAGAAAAGTATTTGAACACAAAATACTCAGTTTGCTTTCACCATTCTTTGGGTTTTGGGTAACATGAAGTAAAAAGACTACATGCTTCTGTAGTAGTGGTAAACTGAAGTCTAACAAAGTTGCCAGAATCTGCATATTTCTAATAATAACAGTTTGGTAAGCATATTTTGGTTTAATAAATGTTTACTAAACTTTCATCTTTTCTGCAAAGTAGGCTGCTCTTTGATGTTGCCTTTCTTCTCTTCCTCTGTTACTGACCCATGTTGATAGAAGTTTATAGAGTTGTTGGAAAGATGTGACCAACCCTTCCTTTTCCAGTTGTAGTAAAATATCTACTTACCTGACTTTAACTTAAAGCTGTTTAATTTTATATGCTTAGATGCCTCTTCTAACTCTGCTTATATTCTGCTTATATGCAGTGTTGCAACCATGACAGTCATAACACTGCTGTACCTGTTTTTCTTAACCACTTAAATAATTTGAAATTGATGGAGGATCTCTATTCATATCTATGTATAACAAATAGATGTGAACTTTGATTTTTATATATGTGCCTTTTGTACAAGTTAGTTTCAGAAAGTATTGAGCAAATCTTTTAATCTAAAAATAAGCTTAATTTTGGCAATATGTTTTCCAATTAACACACTAAAAACCACCAAAACCAGATGGTCTCTCCAATGACTGCCAAGTGCAAGCCCTTAACAAATTTTTGGTAGCTTCTAAATGTTAACCAAAAAGCTTGCATTATGTCATGCAGTTACTTTTTATGGCTCAAATTGTCATGCTGATAGAATGATTTTCGTTCTATCCAATCTGATATTTTTCCCTGATACAGTAGTTGTGTCAAATAATATAAACTTAATTTTAAAACAAATCTTGGTGAGCATATTAATTTGGGAAAACAAGTAACTACTTTTAATTAGGAAAAAATTTATCTTGAGCTCATTTGCTTTTTTTGTTTTCAATATTGTTTGTTGAAGTATGTATTGAAGGTAAAAATAAATTGAAGCAAGTCAGCAATGGTAAGAGGCATTCTGCAGAGGTTTTCAATTTTTAATTCTTGTTTCTGGAGTACTACTTTTTAGGAGGAATGGAGAATGCATAATGTTCTGAGATTTTGTTCTTTCTATAAAGATTTAATAACAAACTCTTGGCTGTCACTCAAGAATAGTCTCTCAAGCAGTACTGAAATTAGGTAGCTCTGTTTAGTATTTATGGCTTATGTTTCAAAACCTTGGAAGTGTTGTAAGGAGTCTGATTTTTAATTTATTTTAATTTCTTCTGCCAATTTGTGGAAATGAACTTTTGTGTACGTGCTGTGTCTTGGTGAAATCATAGAGATTTGTCTGGGGTATCTTATGCAGGCATTTGTTAGCAGATCTGGAGAATAAAGAGTGGAGATCTACAATTGACTTGCCTTGCCATTGGCAGGGGTGGTGGAAATGCAGTTATTGCTGTCCAGCCTTGTAGGTGCTGGTCTTTAGCTTGTTGCTTTATGAGTGCAGTGCACCTGGAGCAGACACAGTGTCATGGCTTGGAGATGGGAGTCTCTCCTCTCTGTCATACTGTGCCCACAACAGGAAAATTTTGTCTTGGTAGCTGTATCAGTAAAGAATCCTTGCAGAACACTTTGGGTTGTATCTCCAGTGTGGTGTTAGGAAGTATGGGCCTGTATAACATCTGTGCCTCGCTCTGCAAATTTGTCAGAAAGGTGCACAGAAATGAGTGATAAATATATTACTCAGCTCCCTCTTAGCACTAAGTAATTACATTAAATTCAGATTATTACAAATATAAGAAGAAATAGCTTTTACTTTAGACTTTGTAGCCTGAATAAATGTACTGTTTCATTTAGAAGAATTTTCAGTGCATTTCAAAAATCACTTTGCATGCTTACAGTTAGTGATGATGATTGTTATGCTTCTCTAAGACAAATGTTTTCTGTTACTGCATATTCAGGCCCTTTTATTCATAGAAGTTAATGAGAATTTACTAAAAAGATACCACAAAGGCAGCACAAAATTAATATCTTCTAATAATAATCACCTTCTTAATGTTTGGTTTGGCAGCAGAAATTTAAATGTATGGAAGTGGCTAATTAAATAGAATAAGTGATGGAATAGTAGTACTCAGGTAATTGTTAAATAGCTTCTTTGTTGTCAGTGTTTCACTGTGTTTAATCCCCAGGGATGCTCTCAAACTTCTGCAAGAGAAGCAGAAAGGTAAACCCAGTGAACTGAAACCTGTGGTTTCTCCAGCTCCTGCTGCAGTGCCTTCTCCTTCGCAAGCACCAGCCGTGACTTCTTATCCAAGGCCAGCAATTCCACCAGTTTCCAAACCAGGACAACCTCCTGCACTGGTAACACTTCTGCTAACATTTCAGTATTGCTACAGCTGAACAGTGCAAAAGCTGCTTCAGTAGCTCTGAGACTTCTAGATCTAGAGAGAGGAAGGAAACTAAGGCCACCCATATGCCCAGCTCAGGGATTTGCAGTTTTTAGTATGTCTCAGTGATTCTAAGGCAATGTAATTAAAACTGTGAAATCCTTGAAATGGTGGTCTGCATACTATTTTGTGAAGCTTGCAAATTAAAGTGATGGAAAAATTTATGTTGCAGGCCTTGGAGAAACTAGAATGATGATTTATTTTTACTGTATTTAATTAGTTTGCTTTCTTGCAAGATGTAAGTGTCCATTAATGAGTTGTCAAGAAGTGAGGAAGGAAAAGGCTTCTTGGTGGTTGCCTTGGAGAGTAATTCTGCAAACTCTAGAACCTAAGTAAGTTTCTATGTTAAATTGAAATGTTGGAAATACCAGAAAATATTTTTTTAAAGAATAAATGCCTTTGCTGCAATAGACATCAGTAGAAATTGAAAAGCTTTTATGAAAAACATTTTATGGCTCTAGAACTAAATTAGATTTATCTTTTTAGTCTGAAGTTTACAATGTAGCTACAATTCATAATATTCAGAAAATGCTGCCCTTTTTTTGCACTTTACAAAGAGCCAAACAGCTCAAAAGTTCAGACTTAGATCCATTACAGAATAAAATGTTTTTATGATTGCATCAGAACATACATATTGCAATTTATTGTGTGTTGAGTACTATTGAATATGTACTAAGGAGTCTATGAATCGTTATATGTTCAAGGGATATGTGCTAAAGATTAAGTATACAGAATAATGTCTTACAGAATCATTTATCTTCTTGCCTTCTGTAGTCACTAATATTTTAAGAGATTTCTTGCAAGTTGACCTGCTTCTAGGAAGAAGTTGGCGATTGAAACATTATTGGATATATCTGGAAGGAGAGAGAAGAATAACAGAAAAGATGCAATAAAGCCTGTCTTAAGGAATTACACAGGGAATTAAAAAAGCAGTAGCTTACTGAGGAGGTGTTCTTTTTATAATTTAAATGGAGAAAAGCATAATCTGAGCAATATGCCAAGTCTGGAAAATGGAACAGTGCCTTTGTACTCTGGCTGAAAATAAATGCCTCAATATTTGGATTATTTTTTTAAGCAAGGGTAATTCTATACAATAAAATGGAATTGTTATGTAAAACCTGTTGTGTTGATCCCAGTTAATAGGAATAGACTAGAACACTCAATGGTCTTTGTCATATTAATTTCAGTAATTGGAATGTATCCCTTTTGGATACATTACCTGGGGGATACACATGGGATACATACCTAGGGGATAGTTGACATGGGCAGAAGTCACTGATGCTAATGCATAAATGCTGGAGTACTTTCAGCAAAGGGGAACTGATTGCTGTCCTGGTATTTAAAATGCATCATGTGATTTCTTTAGGGCACGTTCACGGAAATCCCAGCTAGCAACATCCGAAGAGTTATTGCTAAAAGATTAACAGAATCTAAAACCACCATACCTCATGCATATGCCGCTGCTGACTGTGCCATTGATGCTGTTTTGAAATTAAGAAAAGAATTGGCCAAAGGTTAGTAGTCTGATTCACTTTAACGTGTGGTAATACTAATTTGGTTATGCTATAATTTAATTTTTCCTGTTTACATAAACTTCCCCAGGAGGTGGAGATTTTGTCTAGGTAGACCACTATGCATTCAAATAGGGGTTTTTTCAGTATGTTGGACTCAAGCTGTAGTTCCTGGCAGTTGTTGAATTGGACAACTTGTCAGGATACCGGGAGACAGGGGTGTTACTTTGCCAACTCACACATCACTCTGAAGTCTTATTTTCCACAATTACCAGGCTGCATAAGCACTAGTGATGCTCTGTTTGGTGATGGAGACATTCACCTCCTAGACTGGTACTAAGTCTCTGACTTGGGTAAAATAATTTTAGGTCTAAGACACTTCAAATGTTGATCTAAAGCTTCAGGGTTACTGCCATGGTTTGAAAGCTTATCGGTTCAAATAGTGGCTTTCCTAAGCCATGTGAGCTCTCATTCAGAATAATGCAGCAAAATATTTTAATTTACATTTTTATTGCTCTGCTGATTGAGAAACTGAGGCCAACTGTTCTGTACAGTGACTAGCCCATGCTTATCTGTTTGTGTGGTCTAAAATTAAATTTGACAGATATATTCAGGTTTTCTAGATGATGGTACAGGAGCTGCTTTTCCTTCTACTGGAGTTTTGAGTGACTAATTTTTAATGCAACAGTACCCAGGTGATTTTTCTACCTGTTATTTTTCCGAATGGTATCTTATTCACAAATGAATGCCAAAGACATTTTCTGATGTTGATATTTTCTTTAAGCAGCAGCAGTTCATAAGGAATGAACCAAAAAAGGATCTTAGTTAGGAAGACTCACTTGAAATTTTTCACACCTCTCCTGCTGTTGTTGATTCTTAATGAGTATTTCCTTTAAATGCAGAGGTGGAAAAGCCATATGTCTTTGCATGAAATTGAATTACAGAGCTTGTCCTGGTAGATTTTTGTTTCCTCTGAAGGAAATTGTGGGGTTTTCTACTATTATAAACTTCAGTGATGCAGGGTAAAATATTACCAGATGTGGATCATTTAACTGTATTCCTGCTCTACTACCAGACAGTGACATTTTTGCCAAGGGTTAGGAATGTAGCATGTAAACAGAAACCAGTGTATGTTTGATGATGAAGGTACAGGTCTGTCTGATGTGAAATTCTGTCAGTGCAGCCTAGAATTGAAAGTTCCATTATGTTCTGTTGGAATGCTGTCTCTCTTCCTACACATAGATTACTAATCATGGCAAATGTTGCAGGCCAGTTATGTGGTAAGTGAATACTTGGTTCACTCCTCTAAATTTATGATGACTTAAGAATATTTCACTTGATATAATTATTTATAAATTATTTTCCCTTGCAAAAATATTTCTAAAGATGTGTATGTTATATGCCATAAACCAGATTTGAAAATTAGGCAGTTTGGCTACTTGATCAGTTTTGCTGAGAGTGGTGATGGTGATGGAAGTGTAATGTAGTTTTTTTGTATTGTGAGAATGATGAGTTTAATATTGTGTAAATGTCATGCATTTCAGGGTAATTTTATGGCCTAATCTGCTTTGTATCTCTTATCCCTGCTTCTGATGCCACTCCTGATTTTAGTTACCAGTTTTAGTCTCCTGAAACTCTCCTGAGTGTCTTTGCATGAGATTTTTCTTGATGGATATGCCTTTTGTCCCAAGGGGGGAAAAGTTTTCCCTCTTTTATTATTGGATTTTGAAGATAAGTGACTTTCTGTTAATGCTTCTAAGAAATAAATCTGCTGAATCACTAGAATCTTGTCATCACACAAATGCTGATAAAGCAAATCTTACAAACAATGATTGTTATCTTTTTAAAAATTTTTTCTGTTTCCCTTTGCAGATGACATTAAAGTATCTGTAAATGATTTTATTATCAAGGCAACAGCAGTTACTCTGAAGGTAAGCAAATAATTGACTTTAAGAATATATTTTAGTAGTAAACTCCCAAGGAGACAAGCAGAGTATTTTGTGAGTATATGGAGATATGAGTGGGATCACAGTAAAGCTGGTAATTCTGTATTACTTATTGCCAGTTTTTTTTAGGTTTCCAGGTTTCACTGGATACGCTGTGAACTATAAAAATGAGAACTTCTTAGTGGAGATCCACTTACTGCAGTTAACATCTGCAAATCATAGTAGTTGTTTAGTCAGCAAACTACAGCCATTGCCAAGATCATTAATTTAATCTTAGGTACATCTTATTTCTTTTAGTTATAAGCAAGTCTTTATCTAAGTCTTACACAAACCTTGTTATTACCTCAGGTGTATTCTGATGGCACATTGAATGATACCTGCTTGGAAATAAAAATTCTTCTGGCAACCACTCTGCTCATTGCTAGGAATTCTCATGGCCTGGATTACCTCATAATAATATAAAAACATTGGAAAGGATGTGAGAGCTGGTTTTCTCATTTGTGAGGATAATTCAAACTGTTTAAAGGTTGAGAGGAATTTATGTTTAAGTTGGAGGAGTGTTCCTGTTCCTATGGATGTATGGAATTGAGAGAACACTGGACTGGAAAAGACTTAACAGATTTCTAGCTGAACATGTACTAAATATTAATGTATAATTTGAAGAGGTATAGCTCAATGTATAATTTGGACAGGAAATAGAGAGGGTTCTAAACAGTTTCATAAGCAAGTGCCTGAGAGAAATTTGAGGCCTTATTTAGACTGAGAAAAAACCTCTGCAAGTTAATACCAAAACAAAAGGAGGGGCTAAATATGTGTGCTGTGCTTTGTTAGATTTGTACATAACAAGAAGCTTTTTTAGTGGTCTAATGAAACCTTTTGTGAGGAAATAGTGATACCCAAAGTTTACCATAAACTGCTGGGAGTGATGGATAACTTATCTCTGCACCAGAGAGCAGGTAAAAGGAACAGGAGACAGAGAGCAAGAGGTTTTGTGTTTTGTCTTCTGAGGGGGCTGTTAGCTTTTGAGCTGATAATAATATTGTGTTGATATGGAAGTAATCAATAAAATTCTTCTATCCTCTTGCTTTGTTAGAAATCTATGCTAGCATTTGTTTGACTATTAAAATAATACATTAAACAAGACCCAACAGATTTAACTCAGTATATCAGGAAACAAGTTCATGATCAAGCTCACATCTCATCTACTTGCTGTCAGTATTTTAGGGAAAGATGTGGGCAACTGCTTTAAAAAACTAAAACCCACTTCCACCTGTACCTCTCCTCCCTGAAGCTGGGTGGTGTGAATACATCTTCAAGTTTAAATTCAAGGCAGTTTCTTTGACTCTTTTCTGAGTGCTCTTCAGGGAATATTTTGTTACTACTTTATTTCTGAACAATGAAAAATGTGTTGTTCTAGCTCTAATGAGCTGACTGCAGCTGGTTTGACAGTTTGACACACCTCAAGATACTGCTTGTATTGGTTCTTGAACGTGCTAAATTTCTCCTTCACTTAGGATATCACAACTTCAGTTATGGCTTCTGTGTTTCAGCTTGGTCTAGATATCTGACAGGCAAGATTTTATGAATGTGCCAGTGGGCTCACCAGGTGACTGCCCAGTAGAGCCATTCTTCTTTCTGGTGCAAGGAGGGAGAAGGGTGCAGAAAGGAAGTAAAACTTCCAGGCTGATATCCTCAAGTGGCTGGGCTTTGTAGCAACACCTCCTATAGCAGCTGTCCTTTCATTTATGAAGTGACAAATTCTGTCCCTACAGTCTCTTTTGAATACCTTTTTTATATAAAGAGTTTGAGTTGCACAGCACCTGCTTGAGAGCATCTTAAAACTGTCTAAACCTTAGGACTTCTAGAAGTTTATTTAGCTTGCAAAGAAGAATACTACATACTTTTTTCTTCTTTTCTCTCTTTCCTTCTTTTTTTTCCCCACTGTACATGCTGGTGTTGAAGAATAGAAACACAGAGTACTGTCATACCACTTCTTCCTAGGAGTGCAGTTACTTTAGATAGACAGTCACTTTTGATATTGTGTCCCTCCTGTAATTTTTCTGGAATATCTTCTTCATTTCATTAAACTCAAAAAGCTAAATGAAATTATCAGTGAACATCTCAATTTTAACTTTGTCCACCCACAAAAATAATCTGATGCATTTTAGGAGAACATCTGAATAACAGTGAGTGTACCTGCAACATAAATTATTTGTTGGGAATCATGCTTGAGAAATCAGTGAAAAACATGTGGGTATAGTAGGATGTCCATTTCCATGCTTTAAGATCCAGCATCCTGTGATTTATTTTGTGGGAGAAGTTGCATTGCTTTGAGGGTTTACATGCTGGCCATCATAAGGTGGTATCAGTGAGGAAATTTACGTTGCATTTGAAGTAATGTGAGGTTTTTTTCCTAGCAACACCGAACAAACTTCTGTCTGTCCTGCCATTTTTAGTTTCTGGTGCATACATTTCCTTCTTTTTGATGAAGTAAAAATTAATAAAATCAGCAAGCTAATTCGCTTGGTGGATGCCTGTTGGTAGCTATGTGTCTTAAAGGAATTTCCTTTTTCTTAATAACTGATTGCACTGTTATTCTTCTAACAGCTGTCTTTTTTTTATTGTCTGTCTGTGTTTTAGCAAATGCCAGATGTGAATGTAACGTGGGATGGGGAAGCCTGCAGGCGGCTGCAGTCCATTGACATCTCCATTGCCGTGGCAACGGACCGAGGGCTCATTACGCCAATCATAAAAGATGTTGCTGCCAAGGGAATAAAGGAAATTGCTGCCTCTGCAAAGGTGGGTCTGAAATGTGCAGCAGGCTGAGGAATGGAGCAGCTGTATGGTTTTCTGTAGCAGAAAATGTAGCGTGACCCAGATACACATCAGTAATAACAAAGGCAGTGGAACTAAAGCGGTTTCAGCATTACTTACACTTCAAAATTCTTATTAATTTTGCAACTGCATTTTTCATCAACAATAATATTGTGTTATTTATTTGAATGGTGGCTAGACTGCTTGAAAAATAAACCTGTACAGACTTTTGCAATTTAATATAATTGAAATTCTTTAATCCTCAAGAGAATGCTACTTAATGCTAGTTTCATTAGTATTTCCAGTCTTGGGGTTTGAGATTTTGGTTTTTTTGTGTTTTTTCCCTTACCCAGAAAATTTCTTGTGTCTGCGTTTTCTACTCTTTGCAGTTATATTATGGAACATATTTCTGTCTGCATTTTTTTCCAATATGCAGTTTAGTTAAGGATGTAACATTAAACTCCTCAGACTAATGAGCAGTATTTTGCATAGACCAGGTGCCAGTCAGAGTGATATGTGGCAGTTGTTGCCAGATAAAGGAGTGGTTTTTGGCAGGCAAAAGTAGAATGAATGATGAAATGTCCCAAGACAGGCCATTTTTTGTCATTTAACGAGTGCTAATCAAAGACCTACAGCATCTGAGGAATGCAGTCCTAGGACATAAAAGTGTCCCCAAACTAGACAGTACTGCACTTCATAAATTTTTGCGTTTTGTGTGAAACTATAGAAGCCATAATAGTCTGTGTTGATGGAGGGGAACAGCCAAAAAGTTGTGGCAGAAAAAGATGGGTTATACCACAAAGCATTCATCAATGGGTGTCTTTAAGATTTTTTTTCCAGTCCATATTGCTTACTTTATGCTGAATGTGTTGTGAAAGCAATTCCTTACACTAGTATCCAGTTGAGGAGGAAGGTCAGCTGAGGTTGTTGTGGGGTTAGTGATAGAATGACAAGAAGAGAAGCATTGTTCAGTGTTGTGCTTTCATTATAATCCCCAATACCTGTAATAGTGTGCAGTATTGCAAACCTCTCTTACCACAGATCAATGTCCTGCAGTTCCCATGATGGAAATGCAGCTTGTGTTACTTTCAATGGGGCCATGATAGTGAGCATTCCCCTTGCCTTTCAAGTGGAATGTGTGTGACATAGGTGTCCACACTAACATCATTTTACTTTTCAGCTTCCTCACTGAATTACTGAAATAAACACGTACCTGATGTGCACACACCGGAACTGCAGCTGATTCTCTGTCAGTCTCCCTTGTAGTTTGGCAGGCACTGTCTTTGTGTAATTGCTTATCTGTCCCCTTCTGCTGCATGTTAATGTTGACTTCTTTCCAGGTCATGTGCATCCTGGCACTGGATTGTCATCATTCAAATAATGCAATTGCACAAACGCATCACGCTTCTATTGATCCTGTTGTGTGAACACTGTTCCCATGACTATTGTCTTCACCAATTATTCAGAGATGAGAAAAAGCCTAAACTAAAGCTTAGTGTATCTTTGTAACTTTTACATGCTTATTATGAATTTTAGAATTTTGTACAGCTCTGTGATCATATCTTGGAACATAGTATGAACTTGGGCTGTATTTGAAGCTTTCTTCTGTTGAATTTTAAAGTAAAGTCTCACAAATGAAATGGAGATCACAGAAGGAGTGACCTTAAAGGCACCCTTCTAAAGGTGGTTGAATGTTTAGCTGGGAGAAATACATTCATTTAGTCTGGTAGAAAGTTCTGAAATGGTACATGTCAGTTTCTTTAAACAAATATGTTAGGAATACTATTAATTTATCTCATCAGTATTTTGCTAGATAATCTAAAACCACCAGAGAGAATGGTGGTTTCATTGTAAAAACTGGAACAATATTTGGAAGGTGAGAGAACAGCTTTTATTGAACAGCCAATATTGGTGGGAAAATGAAGTTTTGTGTCCTAGTCTCTTTGCCAAATCATTGCAGATAGAACAAGAGTGTTGCTGTTCTCTAAATCCAAAAGCAAGTGACTTTTGCTTACCTAATGTCTCTGTGGTACTTAAAAATGTCTTACTGAAATAAAAAGAATTAGTCTAATACAACACACTAATGTTTTTCTTTTCTCTGCCTGTTTTCTTTCATTTTCTGTAGGCTCTAGCAAAAAAGGCCAGAGATGGAAAATTGTTACCAGAAGAGTACCAGGGAGGATCCTTTAGGTAAAACTCTAGCAGCATTTAATACATGCACCATGGGTTCAGAACTGTTTTATCCTCAGCTATTCCACTGTCTTTTAATGCCTTGCTTTTAAAATCTTGCTCTGTTTAGATTGAAACCCCTTGTGATGGTTCTGAGGGTCAAACCTAGACTGAGTGTCTTGTATCAGGGGGAAACAATTACCCTGCTACAGGTTCATTTCATCTGTACTTGGCACTGGTGAGGCCACACCTTGAGACCTGTGTTCAGTTTTGGTTCCATCCCCACAAGAAAGACATTGAGGTCCTGGAGTGTGTCCAGAGTAGGGCAGTGGAGCTGGTGAAGGGTCTGGAGCACAAATCTTGTGAGGAAGAGCTGAAGGAACTGGGATTGTTAAATCAGGAGGGACCATACCACTCTTCACTCTTTCTGCCTAAAGGGAGTGTAGTTGTAGTGAGGTGTGGGTTGGCCTCTTCTCCCAGGTAGTAACAGGAAGAGAGGAAATGGCCTCAAGTTGCACCAAGGGAAGTTTAGATTGGATGTTAGGAAAGAATTCTTCATGAAATGGATTGTCAAGCATTGTAACAGGTTGTCCAGGGAAGTGGTTGAATCATCATCCCTGGAAGTGTTCAAAAAGCTGGTGGATGTGACACTTCAGGACTCGGTGTGTGGTGAACATGGCAGTGGTGCCATTTGATGGTGGGACTGTACCATTTAATCCTCTTTCCACTCTTTGCTGTAACCGTAACCAGAAAGGAGGAGATGGTGGGCCAGATTTCTCCATAGACAACTTGTCACAGAAGAATTCAAGCCTTTCCTAATGTACCACTTGACAGGTGGTGACCCAGGCAGAAATGTTTTCATGTGATACTTGTGATACCTAGATGCCCAAATTTTATTGCTTAGTGGATACCAGCAGCCATTGTAACCTGCAGTTGTGATGCTCAGTCTAAAAGACATTTGGCTTGGAACAGAGACAGGCAAAATATATTTAAAGACATTGCTTTGCTGGCTTACTTTCTGGCTTCATTGTGTGCAGTGCAAGAATCCATTGCTGTAAAGAAATGAGACTTTTTAAAAGGTGCATAATTTTTAATTGCAAAAATTCCAAACCCTTGAGAGTCTGGGTGTGCTCAACTGAAAACAGTTCAGATCTATTTTTAACTTAATGGGTTTTGCCTTGGAGGAAATTTAAATTATAGCAGTTCTTGTATATAGATTATTTCCTGGAGGTGATATGTAATTTCTGATGTTACTGAAACTCCTTTCTGTTTTATTCAGTATCTCCAATCTGGGCATGTTTGGCATCAGTGATTTCACAGCAGTCATAAACCCTCCTCAGGCCTGCATCCTCGCTGTGGGCCGAGCAAGACCAGCGCTCAAGATTGTGGAAGATGAAGAAGGGAATGAGAAACTTGAGCAGCATCAGCTCATGACAGTGACTCTCTCGAGTGATGGTCGGGTGGTGGATGATGAACTGGCTTCAAAGTTTCTGGAGACCTTGAAAGCCAATATAGAGAATCCAATGCGACTGGCCTTAAATTAAACTCGGTGAAGATTGCTTCCTGTTTTGGCAACATAGATAACTATTATATACTTAGGGTTGTTTTTCTGTATAGAGGAGTAAATAGCTGAAGACGGACAGTTAAAAATATTTAATTTATTAATTAATGTGAAACACTCATGATTTTAGTCTTCTATAATAACCAGGTTTCGTACTGTAAAGCTAAAAGACTTTGAAGTTAACATACCACATTTCTTTAAACACATAGTACCAATGGCACTTGTTTGCATAGGAGAGTCAATCTCATCTGTAAAAAAAACCTCAATAAAACTTCATGAAATATAAAAGGGAATAATAGAATAATTTGGGTTGCAAGAAACTTTTAAAGGTTGTCTAGTCCAGCTTCTCCTACAATGACCAGGGATGCCTTCTGAGCCCCACCCACCCTGACCTTGAATGTTTCCAGAGTTAAGGGATCTTCTGCCTCTCTGGGCAACCTGTACTATCTTTAACCACCCTTGCTGTAAAAATCTTCCTTATATCTAGTTTGAATCTACCCGCTTTCAGTTTAAAACTATCACCCCTTCTCCTATTGCAACAGGCCCTGCTAAAAATTTGTTCCAGTCTTTCTTAAAAGCCTCCTTTAAGAATTGAAAAAAACAGAACTTAATTGTGCAGTATTCTCAGAGAGGTCCCAGTATGAAAGGTCAAATTTTGCACACTGAATAGTTGCTGATAAATGCTATTCTTTGCATGGATGGAATGTAGATGTAAGTAGAAAGTGTTTCATCATCAGTGTATATTGAAATATAACTTGGAGGCTCAAGTGCAGTGGCCTGATCTTTAACAGAATTAGATTGGTATCTTTCTTACATATAAATATGGAACCACATATTGCATGTAAATGTTATGAAATAACTGTGTTTACAGGACCTCATGAGAATATAAATTGTCAATAGAATTATGGGAGTTTGTCTTATTCTGGTTTGTGCAATTGCTTTTTCCTAATGATTTGTAGGAATTAATTATGGCAGCAACTCAACAAGTAAACAGCTACTTGCAAGACAGCCTTTACTTTAAACTGACGTGAGAGTTTTTGATAAATGAGTTTGCTTCTTTAGCTTCTTCTTCTGTCATAAATTTCACAAACTATTAGTTTGACTGGAGAGATTTTTGATTACTAGATATAGTTTACTGTACAGGAATGGACATAGCCATTCTTTATTTCCAAGAGTTTTTTACTGATAAACCATATTAAAATTGGTTACTGAGGATTATTTTGCAATTTGAAACTATTGACTTCCAATTTTTCCAAAGCTGTTTATTAACCTCGTATTACTGTGGGGGAAAAAAAAAAGGATCAATTTCTATATTGTCTTTAAAGTACAAGAAGATCTCATTATTTGCTGAATCAGCTCTGCTCAGATTTTTCAGGCCGACTGTAAATCTGATTTCCTGCTTTTCGCTCGTGCACGCGTTGCTGCAGGGGTGCTGTGTTTCCCCTCCACGCCAGGTGGTGCTCCTGCAGGTGAGGGCTGCATGGCTGCTCCGTGTCGCTGCAGTTCTGCACGTTCTGCCATCCCTTCTTGCGAGCCAGGGCTTTTCCTGCGCCCTCGGAGCCGCTGGAAGGCGCTGTTGCATGCAAGGATGGGATGGGATGGGATTTGTGTCCCGTCTCACCCGCATGGCTGCTCTCATCCGCTGTGCTGTCCCAGCAGGCAGGGCAGCTTCTGCCGGTTAAATCAACCTTTGGAGCTTCGGAACCGGGCAAGGCTAACACAAGGTTGAATTGCAGTTTCTTTGCAATGCCTGCTTTGCCAGCATTGTTATTTGAAGCAGATGTAATGTGTCAGTCATCAGCCTGTGAAGGAAATGTGTGGAGTTCAGATGGGTGGTAGCAGTCAGATCTCCTTAATTCAGAGGAAATGTATCCTTTGGCAACATCTAGCACGTCAGAAGTGAGGCAACAAATATGTGCCTATACGGATTAAATATTCAGTACCTTCTTGATGATTTGGGATAGGAACAATGGGTAAATTGCCAGAAAGTGAATAATTGGTAATGGGTATGCTTGCTTTTGAAGCAAATTTTCCTCAAAGTAAAATTTTTCAGATGAGAAATGTAGCTTTCTGTATTTTATTCTTTCAAATGTCTTCTGACAGCCTATTCTTCACATACCAAAGCAAGAAATACAATGAAGATATCTATTTTCGTGAGTAATGTTTTAAAAAAACATAAAAATGGAGTATACTAATATGTGCTGGAAATGTGTGCCTTTAGGATACATACTATCTTTGTATCATTTTCCATTGCAGGAGGCATGATTGAGGAAAAAAAAGCTATTTTATACTTTGTGATTGTTGGCAAATATTGAATTGTGTGTCACACTTTAATCCCTAATAGCAATATCACAATATTTGACTTTTGGGCATTTTTTTTTCCTGCAATCTACTCAAAATATAATCTCTCTAATTCCTGCTTGATGCTCTATCCTGCACCTCAGGATACAGTTGGCTCTACTGGCTGCCAGGGCCCACTGCTGACTCATATGCAGTGATGTTCTATTCTGTTTGTCTCAAAAATGTTGAAGGCATAGAGAGCAGATTCCTCTAAGCCAGTATAGCAGTTGCATCCATAATAGATTAAACAGGGAAAAAACTGATAAGCTGAAAGTATCTTTCAGCATGTTCTTTAGTTAAGCATAAGGTTTGAACTTTAAACTTGGGATTTCTTTCTGTGTAGTCATGCTTGAGTGAATCAGGAGGATGTTCATGGTAGCAGATGTGTAGAAACATGTCCAAGAAACACAGAAACTTAGGATCTGAGTGAAATCACGTGTTGATTGAACTGGGGTGAAAATCACTCACTGGAAGCTACAGGCTGCTCTGCATGTTTACTTTACAAAATCTGCATCTTTCATCTTTATCAGTGAAAAACCATCACTGTTTGCCTGAACTCTGTTTGCGCTCCTTCACTTTTACGTCAATTTTGTTTCAACTTGTAGGTGTTGTGGTACATAATTATTCAGCTACAATAACCATACTGTTCTTCCCTTTCTCCATAATAATGGCCCTACCTGGCAAGTTAAACATTTGTGTCATTATGAGACAATAAGTAGCTGGAAAATGACAGACATTTCTGTTTGTTCTGTACCTGTGTTAAGGAAAGTGATTCATGTGACGTTAATGAATGCCACTATTTATCTCCTTCAAAGATAAGAGAACAAGAGAAGATTCCCTTTTATACTTTGGAAGTTTTTCTTGAGTCCTAGACCTAGACAGGAAGAAAGGGCAGCCGTGAACATTTTTATTTCTGTTCACTGTTGTATGAAGAGTGAAGTGAATTGTTAAAGCAACAGTTCTCTCCTGCAGTTCAATGATTTTTTCATTGTCTGTGTGATGTGTATTACAGCACACTCTTCAATTTGCAGGAATCTGATGAATTGAAGGATACTCTCCATCAACCTAAGCATCAATTAATCCCTGTTTCAGTTTCCTATTTTAAGAAACAGTTATGTTTCATTTTGCAGCTTTGGTACACTTTTAATTTCTTCTCTGCCAAATATATTATAAGCTTACATATCTGAGGAGGCTATTTGTTTGTGCAGATGCTTACACTTGCTGTGTCACGTCCCAGTCTGCGTTAGCAGCATGGAGGTTTCTACAGACAGCATCATGCTGTTTCCTTCTCCTTTCCTGGAGAACAGGAACTGATTCCTGGGTTGATCAGAAAAAGAACTCTTCTTACACTCTTCTGAAGTTTGAAACTTTTGACTTACAGTGTGAATTTCAATCCAATATTGTGCAATATGTTACTTGCTCATTCTAGGATAGTAGGAAAGAATTCTACAGCACCTTTACTATTCTTTTAAAATACAAACAATGCACTGATTCAAATGAAAGTAACATTCAAATTCCACCCCCACCCCCAAGAGTATTTAGAGAATGAACTAATTTGCAGTTATTGTGGAGTCAATTCAGAAGTTAATTGGCTGTGCCCAGGGAAATTCATCAGATGTTTTAATACCTTGCATTTATCTGTTGATAAATAGAGAGGAATTACAGCTTTTTCAGGTGGGTTTGGAGTCTTTTCTCTGTCCATTCCTATTTTGAACCTACTATAGCTATCACAGTCTTCAACGCAGGTGGTGTCTTACTCAAGCTCATAACGAGGGCTAATGATTCTGAGTGACTCCCAGGCTGGAGCAGAAGAAACATTTCTGGATATGTGGTTATCTGAAACAATGCTCTAAGGTACCTCCTTGGCTGCTACCCATATGCATTTCTGTGCTCTCTGGCAGCTGCAGACAGAGGCCACAGAGGGTTGAGGCCCTCTTACTGAAGTGGATAATACTCATAGAAGTGATTATTGAAATTCACCTGTCAAGGCTGTCTCAAATATTCAAATGGCTTAAATTTTAAGTGTAGTCTGAGCTGAAAGAGGCACTTTAGCCAAAGACTAGATTTAAGCAGTTGCAGGAAGACATCTGTAATTTTGAAGACCATCCTTATTGTGGAGGGTAGAAGAGATGAAAGGAAGTCAGAAGAAAGGAGTCTTTTTCACCTGCATTTGAATAGCATTCTTTGTGTAGCATTATCTCTATTTTATTCATTATCAAGGAGTGCCTGGATTTCTTTAAGCCATAAAGTATAAGCAGGTGATCTCTGATTGTGTAATTCTCATAGGCAAACTCTAAAGGAAATAATGCTTCAAAACTTTAATATTCCTTAATGCATTTAGAAAGGGAATTTTACTTCTTGGACCTCCTTTTAAAGGAAATGCGTAATTCCTGTGTGTGTGAGTGCCCATGTACAATCTCTGCATGTGCAGAGACAGACAGGTAAAGACCATCTGCTGCTTTTTCAACCATGTTTGTTAAAGCCTTTCAGATTTCAGCTACAGGATGAACAGGGGCAGGCTTCTGAATTCCCCTGCTGAGACTTCAACATTTCTGCTTTAATGTTGGTGTTTCGATGTGTGTGTACAGGTACAACACTGGGGGAGGCCTGAGAGAAACCTGCCCTGATTGCATTTGAAGAGAGTAATTGCAACATTGCATCTGTTGCTCAAACAGGAGTGATGAGACAGGTGCAATGATAGCTGGGAGCAAATACTCTTGGCTAAGAGAGGCACCCTGAAGAATCTGTGAAGCAATCTTTGAGTGAGAAAGCAGCCTTCCCATGTACCTACCTCACCACAGTATTTTGGAGCTGTGGAAGGATGAAGAGTTATCTTTTGTGAGAATAATTTGTCCAATTGAAGAGGTTTTAAACTATTTTTTTTTTGTTGTTAAATAATAGAAAGACATTTAACCAAGTAAAACGTGGAATAGTTGTGTAATACTCAACTTACAGATAAATCTAACATATACTACAGATAAATCTATCATATCTCATCTAAGAAAACACATGGTATAGGGACTGCTTTAGGCATAGGCTAAGCCATTATTTTTCTCTGTGCTTTTCTAAGCATGAGTCCAGTTTAATTTTTAAGCTGCCTAATGTGGTAATTGTCCTCCTGTGGGTGTGCACTATGTCCAGCTCAGTAGTGTGTGTCTGTGTGTACCATTCAAATCAAACTGGACATGGATGATAATTGATAATTTACTTTTAACTTCAGAATTGTGACATCAATACCAAAGGAAATGACATCTCTAAAATAGCAACAAGCAAAACAAAAAACCAACCAACCAAAACCTGCCTTGTGAATAGCTATAATGCTCCACTGAGACAAGAGTTTTAACTGGTGGCAGAAAGTGACATTAGGACAGGAAAAAAGTAACTCTGTGGAGAACTCAGTGACATAAGAACTCTGGATTCTTGCATACCTGAGAGGGTGGGGAGTGTTTGTTTTGAGGGTTTTTTTTTTTTTTTCAGTTTTTAGATTAATTAAATACAGAAAGATGTGGCTTTGTTGTAAGTGACAATTTTTTTCCCATAGCAACCACAAGTTCTAATTAAAAGTTCTAGAATGCGTTCTTTTGACTCTGGAAGTTTTAGGGATTTCTTCTGAAGTTCTTGTGGTATTAAAAATAATTGTTTTCATGTGGTTTGCCATTATTTTTGTGGTAATTTAGAATGCTTGGCTGGAGTTTCATAAGTGAAGAAGAGATTAAACAACTAGAGATTGCAATTTTCTTTGCTTGAAGTATGTAACTGCTAGGTAAGTTTTCTGGAGTAGGTGCCCCTGTCAATAACAGCAGGAAATGTAAAGATGGCCTTTTTGTAGGCTTTCAGCCATGTGAGAACAATATCTAATTTCTTCTTGCTCAATTTCCTTTTTTTTTCCCAGTTAAAATTAGTTTCAATATACTGAAAGTAGTAGTGACCTAGTTTACCAAAACATTTATAAACACAATGATGTTCTTACAAAATTTTGAATTATATCTGCACATAAAAATGTTTTCATTAGAATTCTGAAGGACATTCCAAAGATGCTCAATTGCACAAGTTTTGTTTCAGATATAGATTTATGTCAGCAGCAAAGTGTATGCATAAAGATTATTTTAGTACTGACCACCACTTTTAAATTAAGAGGTCATTTTAGTAGGAGGTTATTTATGTGTCAACTGTTTAAATAATTTGAAGAATTTCTTATCTGGCAATGTGTAATCAGTTTTTACGACAATCCCAGAAACCTTGACTCACCTCACCATGAAGTCCTAAGAATTTGTGTTATCTCTGAAATCCTTGTACAAACAGCCTTTTTTACAATAGAAGCATATTTGGACTTGAAAGAAATCTTCAACTGTTTTTGAAGGCTGTAAGGAGTCAACTTTCTCAGGTAGAGTTAAGTTTTTGTGAGTTTCTGTCTATCCTCCTTTAGCAACTGTTTTCTTGCTAGTATGCAGAGAATCTAGATTTCTGAAATAAAAATAGTGCTGGGACTGCCCACAGAGGTGCCAAGAGACTAAAAAGATTAGAATAGCAGCTCCAACTACATCTTTAAAAGCTGCCTTTGGCTTCCAGTGATAATGTGAAATATCAGTGAGGAAGCCCTTTGTTGTTCATGTGTCTCAGGTCTCTTGGGGCTGCCTCACATCTTTCAAGTAATCAAACTGTGAGAAGGCGCAGACAACAACTGACCACACAGCAGAAAGCTGAAGCATCTCTCAAATGTTTACTAGCAGTCCTGGCTAAACAGGGAGGTCTCTGCTGGCTGGAATTCTACAAAAGTGTCACCCATCTACAGAATGGGTTGGAAGGAGGATTTGGGGAACTACAGGTCTGTCAGCCTGACCTCAGTGCCAGGGAAGGTCATGGAGCAGATTGTCCTGAGTGTGGTCACACAGCAGGAGCAGGGCAGCCAGGGGATCAGCCCAGCCAGCACGGATTGGGAAAGGGAGGTTCTGTTTCAGCAACCTGATCTCCTATGACAAAATGACCTGTTCAGTGGATGAGGGAAAGGTTGTGGATGTTGTCTACCTTGACTGTGGTAAAGCTTTTAACAGCATTTCTCATTTTCAGCATTTTCTCCAGCATCCTCCTGGAGAAGCAGGCTGCCCATGGCTTGGAGAGGTGTTTACTGGGTAAACACTGACTGGATGGCTAAGCCTGGGGGTGGTGTGACTGGAGTTATCTGTGCTCTCAGCCATTGGAACAGGCTGCCCAGGGAAATGATTGAGTCACCATCCCTGGAGGTATTAACAGACATATAGATGTGGCACTCAGGGACATGGTTTAGTGCTGGACCTGGCAGTGGTAGGTTTACATTTGGACTTGATCTTGAGAATCTTTTCCAGCTAAATGATTCTATGATCTGGTTCAGCTACTTGGGGACATTTTAAAGATTCCAGAAATTAGGGTGAGAGATATTTTACCAAAGAGCTAGATTTCTGTTTTCCTTGTCCTGATTTTAACAGTGCCCCACGCTATATCTTAAATAATAACAATTTCTCCATCACCATAAGCGCGAAGTCTCAGTGTTCCTGGGCTGAGGTCATTCTGTTTGTGATGGAGATGATCTAGAGGCACTTGGTTTATGTTTGTTAGATGTAGTTATCAAAATTTCAGGCAGTTTGTGAATCTTATGGCAAAAACCTCACAGCCC
Organism: Ammospiza nelsoni; assembly: GCF_027579445.1. Classification (NCBI taxonomy): domain Eukaryota; kingdom Metazoa; phylum Chordata; class Aves; order Passeriformes; family Passerellidae; genus Ammospiza; species Ammospiza nelsoni. The sequence continues at coordinate 21,150,209 of NC_080638.1, forward strand.
TGCTGCTTCCCTCTCTTGAAGCCCAGGCTCCTGTCCCTTCTCCATCATTAGGTCCACTTTCCATGGCTCTGGATAATCCTTGCTCGTGCTGTTTCTCCCTGAAGATATCTCCTGTGCTTAGCAGCACTGTGGCACAAACTGGTTGATATTTATCTTCACAGTTCTGCAAAAGGAGTAAAGCAGTGGCTTAAGTAAGAATTGGTGATTATTTTCTATATATATATTCATGTGTGTGTGCGCTGTTGTATTCATTTGCCTAGCCAGAAAACTCTTTGAATGGTTTGTTTTGAGCTAAGTACTGAAAGCCTGTGAAGCAGGGAGAAATATTAAGATTACTTTATTTCCTCCTTTGTAAGCTGTTCATGTAATCCAGCAGAATTTGCCACTCCTTCTAAAGAATTCTTTTGTCTATCCATAAACTGCTTTAATTCTTTCAGATTCACTAAAGCAGGACTCCTTGATGACATAATGTGTTTTACATTTTAGAGCAGGGTACCTCTGACTGTTACCAAATCACTTTACTAGAGACTGTTCACTGACTGATATATAAAATACATTGTTGCAGCTAGCATTGTTTATAATTTTATTTTACTGGGTTTTTTTTCTTTACCTCTCAAGCCACGTTGTGATTGTCGTGGCCCTTTACATCTGATTTTTAAAAAAAGAAAAAAAAAAGCTACAGGAATAGGGGACAATAGTTGCTTTTCAGCAGTGGTGCCTGGAGACCAGATGGGATATCCAAAGGTGTGTAAAATAACACTGAGGCTTGCATGTAAACAACAAACTCGTATCTGAGTTGCATCACTAAGCACAGAGAGAAACCACTGCTAGGTTTGGACTTGCCATTCCTTGTTTCCCTAGAGAATAAGCTTGAATGATTTTTTTCAATTGAATTTTTTTTTTGATAGGACCTTTGTACTTTCACTGTCAAAGGTAAGAAGTCATTTTGAGTGCTGTTCTCAACTAGATAACAAAGGATTTGCTGGGAAACAGCTTGATTTTATTATTGTTCTGGTAGGTTTCAGATTTTCATAGCAGTGAACTGAATTTCAATGGAATAAAACAGGAGACACTTTCGTCTTCACTTTTGATTAAATCTCATCCAATTTTCAGCATCAGCTGCTGTTATCTTTAGCTTGGAGATTTGGATCATGACCTGAAGGGGAGGAAAGCTCTGTCTAGTGAGCCCTGGCACAAAATTAACTGTGTACAAATGACTGTTGAGTTTTAATTTTAGGTGCCCAGGAAACTCCAAACGTCACACGTAGTATCACCCCAGATTTCCAAGGACTGCCTGCTCACCAGGTGCTTACCAGATGATTTACATATGAAAGAAAACACAGAAATTTTTGAAAATCAGGAACTGAAACATATGTAACTGCTACTAAAACTGTATAAGGTATGTGCAAAAATAAATTAAAAGCATGCTCTGATTTCATATTGAACACATCCAGCCAAGAAGACAATCATCTTCTTTTTTGAGTATTTAGATGTAATAACAGTTAAAATTTAATAGTTCTCCTCAGCATACATAGTAAATTAATGTGAAATATAGTTACTACTTCTCTACAAATTTTTTTATTTTCTTAAATCCCTAAACCCAGACATAAAAAAGACAAAAATCTCACTAAAAGTAAACAGACATTTTGCAGCATACATTACTTTCCAACACCTAAGGATAATTAGCTAGGCATCTCTTAAATATTTTGCTTGTACAATAAAACATTTCTTTAGTGAATAGTAGGCTGACACTGGGGCAGGAGAACAGCAGGGGAAGAAAGCAAGAGATGCATGTACATGTTGGTGCTGATTACAACACACCAGCTTTGTTGTCTTAAACCAAGAACATCATCAAACCAATGCCTTTGTTCTTAAACACCAAAGCAAATTAATTGCTATAAAATGCCACAAAAGGGATTTTTTTCCACTGCCATTTCAGCTGATTATATGGAATAAGAATTAACAATTAATTAGCATTATTGTAATTCAAAGTTAGGTAATTATGTCTGTAATTAGGTCTGATTTTTAGAACAGATGAGAATGCAATTCCGACTGTATTCCAAGGAAGATAAATTGTCTGGAGGGGGAGTACATGCTGGCAGTTGAGATAGAAGGTTCCAGAAAGAGACTTGCTAAGAGAGTTATTTCCAAGAAAAAAACATATTCCAGAGACTAGAGATGAATATCAAAAATGGAGCTGCAGGTGACGTGGCTGGCACTGCAGGAAGCAGAGCAGGTCTGGGGAGCCAAAGAAGAAGTTTGCCTTAGAGTTGTTCACTGTCCCCTTGTGTTTTCTCCATGAGAACACTGTGCTTCAAAGATTTTCTGCCTTTACCTTCTCCAGCCATGTTATTAAATTCTGACATGTCAGAGAGTCAAATCTTTTATCCACATATCAACACCTTGTATGGCAGATTCTTTTATAAAATTGTTCTTGCTCTTTAGCTGGGAAAAAAACATAATCTAGATTGTACACAGAAGAAAATCTTACCAGAATTATTAACAGTAGTGTGGGTACTTGTGAAGGAAGGAGTTTCTCTATAATAACTACATGCCTGATATGGTATGTCATCCCTAAGGTAGAATGGTTCATCTCCAGTGGAGGTATCATTCATTCTTTCTGGAACTTTGGAAATGGTTGTAACTTTCCAGGCTGCATTTCAACAGTGTACTGTTTATCATTAATCTGCAGGAATTTGAAGCAGGCATACTCTTGTGTTCTGATTCTGCACCTATTTCACCAAGCAAGTTCAGTTTAATCTATTATAAAGTAAGCTCTGTTTTCTGGAATGCACCAAAGGGTGTGGAAAACTGTCTAAATATGTCTGCACTAGGGACAGAAGACAGAATTACATAGGAGGAAGAGAATTGCTGATACCTAAGACAAGTTAAAAAATCCACCTACTAACTTACTGCATTACCTTATAACAGCTGGAGTGATACAGAGAAGGATGTCTGGAAAATAAGTCATTTGCAATTAAGTATGGACATAGATACATCACTCATAAGTTTTCAATTTCTAGTATGGAGAGAAAGAAGCAGGAATCAAAGCCTGTAATGCAGCTGTCCCCTAGATTTGGAAGAAACTTGCTTCTTCTTGTGACCTGAATTTTCCACAGGTTTTTTTAATCTTCAGCCTATAATAGAATAAAACATTTACTATCTTAAACTTTAAGAATGTCACCATTTCCATCCCTGACATTTAGATCCACTGCCAAACCACCAAAGTAACTGCTGTTATCCTTAAAACAGCAGATTAATTTCTATGGCAGTAAATAAGCTAAGGAAATGACAGTAGTGTATTAGAGAGAGTCAGCACTGCTGTGTCTTCTTGAGAAAAGTTCCATTGTGCTTCATAAATAAGAAGCTTCATCTCTAATGTTTACTACAGAGTTACTGCATCTTACTGATTCATTATTTGCAGTCTGTTTCTAAGAAAAGTGCTGTCATTGCTCTTCTGTCTGAGCAGCAGAATTGTTATAATATGCCAACGTGTTTCTAACAGCACAAATGCACTATGACCTGTGAATGCCAGATCCTCTCTGCAGTTTTCACAGACTCCAGAAAAAACAGAATCTTTGCGGTGCTGATAAACTTCTGGTGATCAACCATGGCTGTGACTGATGGCTGCAACTGAAATAAGGTGCAAGCTATCAACTCAATCTTCCACTCAGGGGTCATTGAGGTCAGGGGTAGATAGCCAGAACAAGGGGCACATTTCTGCTCAATGCAACCAGAAAATGGTTCTTTGGTAGCTAATGTTTTCTTTGTATGGGAGTAGCCATAAGGGCTCTGTTTGCAGATTGCTTTGCACAATCGACCTGTCCTACCTGTTGCCAACCTTTCCAGTTCCAGCAAGCTGTGTGCACCCACTGTTCTATTTTCCAGACTGCCTCATCTTCTTCTCTTATATCTCTTTCCTTCTTCCCTTGAGGCAGTTTTCTTCCTTTGCTCTGTTTTGGCATCTGTAAGTATTTTGCTGTATGGGTCTTATGCTTATGTGATGACACAGTACCACCAAGGGAACCATAGTAAATGATAAATGCAATACTGCTGAAACCCTCAGAGGGCTTCAACAAAAGACATCATCTTTATAAATTTGTGTAGAAGAAAACTCTTAAGGAAAACCACCATTTTCAGAGTGCATAAATGAATTTCTGAGGGTGTCCACTGCCTTGTAACAGCCTCAGGCTGACCCAGAAGTCAGTACAGAGAAAAGATGAAGAAAATAAACTTGAGCATGTTACTTGCAGCAAAGTCCATTCTGGAAAAATAGCTCAAGAAGGATTTAAATTTCTCATGAAGCTTCTCAGACTGCAGAAAGTAATTTGTTAAGAAAAGCGAATTACAGACATTGGACCCTGGCTGTCAGTAGCTTATCTCCTGGAACAGACCTTTTGTACATAGATGTACATACTTTTAATTATGGATTTTGAAATGAAAATGTGAAAATGGCAGTCCCAAAGTTCAGGCCTACATTCTCCTCCTTCTCTTGAGCCCATTAGCAGGTGCAAGACAAGTTTTTTCAGCTTGCTGTGGGTGCAGCTGCCTTGATGATGGCCAAAGGAACCCTAGGACATCTCCAGGTGTTCTCCTGCCTAGCTGTCCATGCAAGTCTGTGGTTGCTGTTTTATGCTCTCTCCACTACCTCCTTTTCTGACAACTGGGCCTATTTTCAGTGACTGCAAAGCTATTTTCATTCAAAGCTCTTTTTTCCCAGTGCTGATCCAGGGAATGGTTGGCAGCCTTGCCCTGTGCACAGCTCACCCACGGGGCAGGTAAAAGCCTGATGCAGTGATCTGCCTGCTGGCAGTTCTGTGGATTCATCCAAACCTGTGGGTGACCTGCACCTACAGGAATCTATACCACTCTTCCGTCTACTTTCTTCTGTGGCTCGCAGTCTCTGTGTATAGAGGCAAATTAAGTTATATCTGAGCACAGAAATAGTCAGGTGCACAGAGCTTAGGTTCACTAGAGCAGGAGTTCCAGTCACTTGTTTTGGTCTAGCAATTCAATCTGGGAGATAACAGCTCACTTCTGCATGCTGTTCTCTGCAGTGTGGTATGACAGATGAGCTAAAGTAAAACAGGAACGAGACACATGAGGAATCTATTCAAAGTTATACATAGAGGTGGGGAGAGGGAGGGAATTTTCCGGTGATTACACCCTGGCTCGTGAGACTTAATTATCCAGAAAAGTCTGATAACTAATGAAATTTGTTTGCATAGCTAACCTCCCGATTAGTTCTGAGGAGGTGTGTGTCTTTCTTTCCACTTCAGGGAATTTCTTGTGTAAATTTCTTTTGAAGGTGACAAATATCTTATTTCCCTAAATGCAGCAGACTCTGAGAAATAAACTCTGAGAATCAAGCTCTGCATTCAGCGACTGAATTTTCAATTTCTTGTCGTTTGATAGTTTCATCTGCTCAGAAGTTTCTTTCTCCTTTTCAGTACATACCTTGTGCACATTATTAGCTCACACTTCAGCCCATATAATATCTTTAAATATTTTTTCAGAGTAAACCTTTTTCAGAGTAAGCCTATTCAGCTGTGACACTCTTTCCATAATTTATCTATTCAAATTTCTGACATTGTATAAGGAAAGACAGAATTATCACAACCACTAGTTTAAATGGCAAAGCATCTTTGGAACACCAACCTTTTTGTCCAAAACTTAATTGGATTGTCATCTAGATTTGGGTTTGTTTTTTAATAGATCAGCAAATTGTAATGTTCATGCATGGTGATCTGTAAATTGTTCAGTACACAGAGCAGGTGATCTCTGGACAAAACCAAACTCTGCAGGTCAATTAGTGTGAGATCTCTTTGATAAAGTAATTTTTAAGACCTTCTATTTTGTTGTTTATTTTGCTCATCTAAACACATTTCTGGACACCTAATGGAAGAATTTTTTTCCCTTCTGAAAGTCAAGGCCTCAGCCTGGCATAGCAAACTGAGTGAAATCAATAAGAAAAAAATTAGAACACTAGTAGTTCCTCTTTATGTTTGTCACGTCTCCTTTGAAAGTAACATTTGAAATGTTGACTGCAGCTTGGTATTAACATGGGTACAGAAATAGAGATGAGTTAATCCTCCCACTGACTTCATGTCATGCTGAACTAACTGCATTTTAACAAACAGAAGTCATGTTTTCAGGATGAAATGTGCTGCCTCAGTTCACCTACTTTCCAGACATGGTTGTTTGCTAGTTCAGACAATGCAACATTTGCTGCTGTGTGCTCAGATGTTGTGTTTTCTGCTGTCTTAACAGAGCTATGGGATCATAATCAGGAGAGCACACTCTAGTGATGTTGTTTGACTTCTCACCTGAAATTGCCACTAATTGTGGATATAGAAGAAGGAAAGAAATATTGCATGAAAGCTGACAAAGCTCAGAAAGGCTTTTTTTCCCTCTCAAAGGCATAAAGAGGAAGACTCCACTCATCATGAGAACAGGATGCAATGCTCCTCAGACTGGGATCAGAGGTGCATGCAAGGAGGCTTCTCATTCCAATGAAATGAAATCTTGTGGGGTAAATGTTAGCTACACATGAAGGAAGAATACAGGTTTTTGTCATGCTTTTGTTATGACTGTAATGGTCTTGCCTGGTGAACTTTGCATGCAGAAGTTGATTTTTTTCTTGCCATTCAGCATCTGAACATTGTGAAGGGGCAAATGAGACAGCCCTGACTTTCAACACTCTGCTTTACAGATTTTGAGAGAATATGTGCTGCCAAACAAGGTAATCAATTCACTGCTTCTTTCAGAATGAAGAGACTTTGGTACATGCTTTTATAAGAGATTTTCCCACATATATTTTGCACACAGCTGTCCCAGTACTAACAATTATATTCCTAATTTATGCCCTAGGATTTCTTAGTCTCTTGGGCTGTCAAAATTACTGAAAATCTTGGAAGCTAATGAGAGAAGTCTAAGTCTCAGATAAAAAAGGAACATCTGGACATTAAGCATCATGCAATACATGGACAATTGGGCTAGAAGTCAGTCTGGTTGTTTAAGACAGAATTAAAGAGGACAAGAGAAGTAATTCTTAAATCTGGCCTTTTTATCTGTGTTTGGAATTCTACCCTAGTCATTCCTTGAAATTCCTGGTTAGAAATCCCATTCTGGAGTTCAGAGGCCCATTTGCCCTTTCAGTCAGGATTCTGGCTCAGTGGAGAGGAGTTTTTAGCATGCATTCCTCTGAAGGGAAATCTGACATAGACTTGCTCAGGAGTAAGCCTATGCCTTATTAGTTATTACTTCCTCTAAAGAAAAATTCTCTTACTGTTCAGTTTTGGTTGAAAAGTAAAAGTGGTATTTCCCATCAATGGTAAGAAATCTGATCACACTTTTAACTCTTGTGATCTTGGTGAATTTTGTAATTGGACTTTCCGAGCATATTCAGTAGCAGGAACCAAAAATCATTTAAAGGACACAAGCCATAGATCTAATCTCAATCTAATCAAATCTGAAATTAGATTGTTGGCAATCACAGCCTTCATCTGAGATCTCCCTGAATCCTTCCTGGTTTGTGAGAGTCTGTTTTGATCTGGTTCTTTGTAGGCACACATTTCTTGGGTTTGCTGTCTAATGGTGAATTGGTGCTCTGTCATTTCAGGTCTTAGAGAAAAGAAGAGCCAAACATTTATCAGAGAAAATAGACATCATCCTCCTGCCTGCAGCCTAGTTTTCAGTGAGAAGTGATGTCTCCTGCAAAAGAAAGGTGGAAATATCTTATATTCTTCCTTTCAGTCATAATACTTGATGGGAGAAGGTGGAAATGTTGTCTTCTTAATGATTGACACCAGCCTCCACAGGTGTTTCTTTGTTAAGTGCAGCATCAGAGAAGTAAACATTTGAAAGTGCCAAAGGAATTGCAGCACACTGTGGCTTCACTATCAGTCTTTCTGGGTGGAATAATCCTGGCCAAAGATGACGTGTGTGTCAGCAAAGGAATTTGTCAAATTCTGAGTGTGGTAGCTCACAGCAAGAGAAGCCAAGGGAAGCCTTGGACTGTGAGCAGCTAGACTGAGCTGACAGCAAAGCCTGCGTGCATGGGTTACATGAGGGTGATTATCCCCCTGCCACAAAGTTTTCCATGATTGTACTACATAGCTACAATCCACGCAAACCTTGCCCTGCTATAGCAACATGACTCATTTGTTCTTTTAAAGATATTTTTATTACATCAGGGAGACAATTTTTGGAAATCTGATAATTTTCACTGAGTCATTTAACTGTCTTGTCTTTTCCAGATGTGTCTGGTTATCTTCTGAGTAAGCCTGGAGAATGTGAGGCTGAAGGGCAGTTGTTGGGGTCTGTCTGTCTACTGGCAGAAAATACCCTGAGTAAATACCTGGCTTGTATGATGTGCTGGAATTATTCATGCATATACTAACTAAGAAAGAGAACAATTTAGCAAACCAGTAAATTTTTTCTTAGTAAATTGAATGACCTGTAGGAAAGAGAGAATTCCACTTTCTCAAAGGACTTTTCCAGGTTGTTTGTGCTTGGAAAAATATATTTTAAATTGGTACAGAATAACTTCATAACAAAAGTCCAAGTATTCTTTGTGTTATACAAACTGCACTTTATGGAAAAGTAATTTTGTATCACAACAGATAAATCATAGGTAGTAAGATTTAAGGAATTTAAATGTTGATATAATAAAAATATGAGGTTGTTTATTATCATGTTGTCTATTTCAAAATTTTTTTTATTAAGTATACAGTCCAGGGTATTTTCTCTGAATTTTTTGAAATTTCTTAATAAAGTTTTTTTTACCTGAAGACATCAAAAGAATTTAGTTTTATATAAATTTCTATGCATGGAGAAGTTTATAATAGAAAGCTATCTATATGAGAGTACACTGATGTGTGTGCTATTCAACAGAAAAGACAGATTTTCTTGTTTATGAAGCATTAAGCCTGCAGTAAGCATTTGATATAAATCTGAGTAAGCAAACAGATAAACAAATCCCACTGAGTAAACTGAAAACAGTTCTGCCTGCATGCTGCCCATAAGACTGGTGTGTAAATGGACAATGATATACCCTTGTAACTGAAAAATATAAAAATTAGAGTGAGGCAAGGCTTTTTATTTTTAAAGAAATTGTTTTCTTAAAATGACTGTAAGGAGAATATAAGCACTGATTTTAAAATACTACTGTTGTTGTATTGTTTCACTGACATAACTGTTCTGCAACAAAAAGAAATAATTGTGTGCTCAAGGGAGTGCTGTTTGTAATTCTCAGTCCCAGGTAAATCTCAGCACAAGCACTTGTGGAATGGCTCGTGTCGGAGCTGGTAAGAGTTACAGCATGGAAAGGGAACAGCAGGGGAGTCCCCAGCCTGGGTGCTTGGTAACTTAGAAACGCTGATTCCCCTAATTTAAATTGCTTAGAAAGTGTCTCCTCCATCTCTGGAGAGCTGGGTTATGCAGGCTTGGAGCCAGCAGACCACTGCTGTCCCGGGGTGCTCTGATGCGCTCCTGTGACTGAGTCTGGAGCTACAAGCAGGAGCTTTGCTCAGCATCACAGCAGGCAGGAGCAGCTGAATTAATACTGCTCAGCTATTAATGCTGCTCTCACAGCATCACCATAACCAGCTCCTAAGAAATAACATGCCTCAGCTTGCTGGGCTGCCTTTAATTTTACTTTCCTGCATGCAAAGGCAGCTCTTGCTGCAGCAAACAGCAGCATTTGGGGCTTTAGTTTAATCTCAAAATACATGTAAACTTTTTAATGAAACTATTCTTTCAAAATCTTACTTTATTCTAGGACCTTCTCTTAAATTTTTTTCATATCCTTTTCTGTTTGCTTTTATACAAAGTCAGATGAACCAAACACCTGTGAAACCTGGAACAGAAGTTGCAACTGCAGTTATATGGTGTCTGCCTGGCATTTAACTGCAGGTAGGTCAAGATGAAAAATAACAACAGAGAGCTCCTAATTAACACATAGGTGCTGTTTCGGCATCCAGGAGCTCTTAAAATATGAATTCACTGGATAAAGCTCTCTCAAATCTTGTCTCCCCTGTACTCCAACTTTATATGAAAGGCACATCTGCAATTTGTTTTCTGCATTTATTCAAATTTTCTTTAAAATGTAATATGTCTAGTACCTCCACAAACTTTTGCATGCAAATCACTTAAGATTTGATTTTTATAGGCATTTATTGGTCACATTTAACTGGCTATGGGGAGACTACCACAAGCTTTAGTCCTGCTGATGCAAGCCAAAAACCAAGCAAGCTTACAAGAGGACACAGGAAGCGCCTGGAAAAAAATAGCACAGGGAGTGCAGGTACTAAAATGTCTATGCATATGTCTGGGGGCTGGTTTTGTATTTCTTCAAAGCAAATGTTGTTCTAAAATATTTTGCTGTGGAAAAAGACCAGTTAGGATCTTTAACACTTGAGAAAACAATCACTTGTTTTCTACGTATTTTCTTTTTTTTTTTTCCACGCAATGAATCATAAACTTGTTTTGGAAATTTTTTTATTTTTTTAATCATTACGGGAATGGGCCAGAAAGAAGCAATAATTATCTAATGCATTACAAAATAAGGTACTGTTGAAACCAGGAAAGCAGCAAAGCAACCTGCTTGTGGTTTATTTCCTGGGTGAGAAAAACAGCTTAGGGTGTGACTGGGAAGAGGAGGCTTTTGCCATGGAAGTGTAGCAATCACCACCCATGAATAAGGAGCTGTTGAATAATGGACAGTGAAATTTTGGGGTGCAGATGACTAACGTCTTATTTCATTATTGGACCTTATTTCATTCTCTGCATCCTGCCCATGGCTTGGAGAAGGGTTCTCCATATTTTCTGCCCATCTGGCTGTGCATCTTGTTTCAGCCAGGATGAAATCAGCTGCACACAAAGTGCTGATGATTAACTTGCTATGGCTATACAAGGAACATTTCTTTGCATTTAAGAGCATGACCCAGATTTCTGATCAGATTCAAGTCACCATGTTCTTCCTCCTTAAATTCTAACACATATTCATCTGAAATAAACAATTGTCAAAATGTGCTTTCAATCAGCTGTTGTATTGCAGTGGCAAATTTATCCTCAAATGAAGCCTGCATTTAGAGTAAATTGATTATGATGGACTGCCAAATAAGTAGCAATTATTGTCCATTATAACTACCCATAAAATAAATGTTGACTAGATATTGCTGTGTGAAACTTGTGGATGGAGAAAATTAAATTGATGTGGTTTGTATTTTACTTGGTAGCTTTAATGCTGAGATGTGAATTATCTGTTATGAATGCCAAACAGCATCTTAAGTTAGTTTACTTCATGCTAGTCAAAAGGTAACAGCAAAATCCCAGGATTCATTAGTACAAAATATGAAGAATGCTAAAATAAAGTTGAGGTCTCCTAAAGAGATAAACCTGGTGGTTCTTGGAAGGTAGTGATCAGGAAATTAAAAAAGAAAAAAAGAAAAAAAAGAAAAAAGAAATATTACTAGAATGGAAAGTAAACCTAATATCAAAATGAACTTCACTATTAGAGGCTACTACGTTAATTAAATTTCTGATGAATAATGCCGGATTGGCAGCTTGGAATGCAAAGAGATTTTTAATTAACAAAAGAAATCCTGCTCACTTAATAGTACTTTAGAAATGGAATTAGATGAGTAGTCTTGAGCTCTATAAGTAAAACACATAAATAGCTGGATTGCTTGATTCTTGGTACTTGAAAGAATATATGTTTTCAGGTCTTCTTCTCTTCCCTATTAGACTGCCACATTTTGCTCACTTAGGATATTACATTAGATGGTCCTTTAACTTAATTCCTTCATTCCTTTAAAACTTTAGCCCTGCAGGATTTTTTTTTTTAAAGTCCACGTGTATGTGAATCATAGGAGTCCTTACTAGTTTCATGTTTTGGGCAGTTGTCACCCATTTGTAAATTGATTGATCTGCCTTTAGTGGATGCTAATTAAGGGGAAAAACATTTAAAACACCTTCAGAACCCCGGATTTTCCCAGTTTTGTGTAATTTCCCATTGTCAACTTAAGATAATTCTGTTACAATCTGCTGTAGTAGCAAGCAGCTGGTGTGCAATCAGATAAAATTTTTATTAATAGCCCACAGAGCCTCCCTCAGTTTCTCTCCTTGTTTCTCTCTTGGCACATGTGATCTGCTGTCTCTGTCTCCTTGTGACTCCCTAAGATTAAACTTTCTGCTAATTGTATCAGGACATTCCCCAGTTCATAGGGGATCTTGGGACTGGAAAATGCCCACTGTGGAGCAGGAGAAGAAAATCTTCCACAGTGAGGCATGGGTTTATTTATTTGTCAAGGATTTCCTCCCTCTGAGTAGTACAGGAGGAATATGTTTACTGGATTTATTTTTTGAAGAGCCCAGATACTGTCTAAAAATACTGTAGCTGAGGTATTAAAGTGGCATTTTCATTTGAATGGGCCTCTGCTGCTCTGCCCTGCAGTGGTGCCTCACTGCGAAATTGGTGTTTGGAGGAATAAATGGAGAAGAATTTTCTAGGCTTGCTTGGAGATGGGTGTGTGCAGGCAGAGCAGTTTTAGCCCCATAGCAAGAGGCTACACTTTATTCTAGATGAAAGAAATAAGGATTTTCTTGCTGAGAGATGCTCCAATGTGTGAAAGTTGTGTCCATTAAATTCTGTCTTGTCAGTAGAGGCTCTGAGAGGGCACAGCCAGTTTGACTGCAATAGGTTCTTTTGCTTAAATGTCAGCTTGGTAAATAATTCAGAAACTCCAGGGAAAATGGGGGATTTGGGAGGTGTTCTTTATTAATCTCTCTCCTTACTAATCATATGTGAATATTCACATGTCAACAGCTTAAAACTCATAGCTCTCTTAGCTGTTGCTTATTTCTGGTTTCCTCACTGTCACTGTCTTCAGCCTGGCAATAGATGGCCCAAGGTGCCCCACTAAGTATCCCAAGAAACCATTTCAAATTAACTAGAAAAGGAAATAAGCTGATAATTATAGACATGAAGTTTGAAGAGAACATTAAGACAGCCCCAATGGCAAACATTGGGAAGCAGCAGGAAATAGCAGAAACAGGTTTATCTGTGCTTCCATTTTTGTAGCTTCTTTCTACATCTGATTACAATTCTCTTTTTCAATGCATATCACATGCTTCCTTCTCTCCTAACCCTCCCAGGACCTCAGGGATGCTTGCTGCATGACACACACAGTGCTGCTCACTTAACAAGCATCTTTTCAGAATTTTGCTTATGCCTCATTTTTCTATGATTGGTGTTTAGATGACCAAGAAGTGCTTTTAGATGACTTGTGCTTTTCTATAGTGCCTGAATGCTTCAAAAGCAGTTTTTCTTCACAAAGGCCCCTGAGACAAGCAAATCTTAGCACCTCCAGGAGGTTTTATGATTAAAAGAAACAATTAGCTTGATTTGAGAGAGTGTAGTTCTGACAAATCTGAAACATGCAGGAAATCTTGTTTAAGGATGTGTAGGAGTAAACTGAATTTCATACTTTCAAAGTATAGCTCTGTCAAACTTCACTTGCAGCTGTGAGCCAATGAGATTAGTTCTTTACTGGAGCTGCAGCTGCAGTTCAGATACCCAGAAATTAACATGCAGACTTCACTTGTTTTAAAAAATAAAATATTAGATCAAGCCACTTCTCCAGTTTCAGGGAGAAAATATGAGGCAGAGAGAGGAATTCAGTTTAACATTTAATTCTCAATGCTGAGCACACCTTTTTCTCCTGCAAGCCCTCAGTCTAGCTGCTGCATGCCTCCCAGTCTCTGTGAGGATTATGGTGCTACCAACACAGTAATCACTTTTACTTCAGAGCTTCCCTGCCTTCCCAGCGTGTTTTGTAGCATGCATGCTGAATGAAGTGTTAATTGTGAAATTGTAAAGGTGGTTTCTTTATGCATATAAGGAACAAATGCATCAAGAGTGATTCATGAACATACACCAATGAATGCTGGTATTTCCTCATTTTCATAGAATCATAGAAAGGCTTGAGTTGGAGGGGAACTTAAAGATCATCTAATTCTGACACCCAGCCATGTGCAGGGACACCTTTCACTGGACCAGGTTGCTCAGACCCTAACCAACTTTGCCTCGAACATAGTCCAGAACTTTTCTGGACAACCAGTTCCGGTGCATCAACACCTTCTGAGTTAAGAATCTGTTCCTAATAACTCATCCAAATCTCTCCTCTTTTAGTTCCAAACCATTTTCCTAACTATCTGCCTGGGTAAAGTGTCACTTCCTATTTTTATAAACCCCCTTTAAGTACTGGAATGCATCTAAGGGGTCCCCCTGGAACCTTTCCTTCTCCAGCTGAGTTGTTATCACAGTCCTTGCATTAACAGGACTGTTTATCTGTGATAATGCTTGTAATCAGACCATCACTAGAGGGAAAGTGAGGGAGTGGTACCTGACAGTGAGGCTGTACTGTAGAGGAACCATATTTCTGGAAGGCATTTACTCTACATCCAGTGGGACACCACTTCTGGCAGGAGGGAAAGGGCGCGAGTGTGGACACAGCCGCAATATTCATTTATTTCAACACAGAGATGAGCTTTTCTATTCCTCCTGCTCTACACTGTGATTTCCCTCTTGTTTTCTGCCCTTCCCCCTTACTGAGCCAGCCCAGATTTTCTCTCCCTGCCAGGTCTTTCCACATGCTTCCTTTTGCAGTCCACTTGCATATAGGTCAACTCTTGTCCTCCCCTTAGCTCTGGCAGCCTCTTTATTTCCCCAGAGTTTGTGTGGCTGTGTGGATTTCAGCAGTTTCAGGGATAGCTGTGCTTAGCCCTGTGCTCACCCTGTGGAGATGGAATATTTGGTAGTCATGGCTGCAAAGAGCCATGGGGTGTATATGGGATTCAGCTACTCTTAGAATTTGAGCAGCACTCAGAGGATTGGAATAAGACATACTCCTGATGCAATGACCACTGTGTAAAACTGTGAAGTATGTGGATGTTAGAAGAATTGGGGAAAAAAATAAACATGCCAAAAGAAGGATATTTGAATAAAACACTAGATTTTTCAAATGTTATGCTCTGAAAAAAAACCCCAGCTATTTTGGTTGAAATTTTCCAAAACCTATAGTTACTTTACACTGTAAACACACAGAAAAAAAATTCATTTCAAATCTTAGCCTAGGCCTTTAGACCTAAAAATATGATTTTTAAAATAGATAGTTACATAACTTTAATAGGTAGAGCTCTACCTATGGTAGCTACTAAGCCACCAGCACATGTAACTATGCCTCTATCTACATGAGATTGACCAGGAACCCAAGCAATAATGTAAAATTATAGGACTAAGCATTTTATTTCCAACCTCTGAGCCTTAAAATGTTTTTATTTCAGGATTTTATTTCCTCACTAGAAGGCAGTTCCCAACACAGCCAGTCTTGTCTCTCCCTCTTTTCTTCCCCTTTCCTTACTGTAATAAACTGTTATACTTGATCTAGAGTATTGAAATGAGATTGAGTACTGTCAGGCATCCTTCAAAAACAGAGATGTAGGAAGATACTAGAGCAATTTGTTAAACCTCATATATAGAATTTTTCATTCTCTTTTAGCTATGCCTTGTCATTTTCTTAGTGATTTTATTCTTTGTAATAACATGACCTAAAAGAACTTCACAAAGGAAAAAAAACCCAACAACTAGACGCTTGATTCTTAAATGGAGGAAGAGAAAGGAAATATTCTTGCAGAGTTCTGAAACATACAGGCAGAGGACATGAACCAGATTTCATTCTCCTTTGGTAGATTTTGCTTCAAAGTGGCGAGCAAAGACAAAAAAAGAGTCTTGGAATTTCTCCAGGTTTCTTAGGGTTTCTGTGAGCAGCCAGTGTTTCCTTTGGATTGCCTGAAATATTTTTTATACCAAATACGTCAAATACCAATTTAATACCAAAATAAGTCAAATATACAATATACAACAGTGCTCATAATGCATAGCTCTGGTACCTGTTGCACAGTTATTTGTACCTAAAGGTACTCCAGTGTTAAAAGTTGCTGAAAAGATTTTATACTTTCTCCCCTTGATTTCTTTTTTCGCCCTTCTCTTATTCTTCTACATTTCTTCTTTTTTGTTTTTTCTCTTTCTCTTTTCCACAACTGTCTATCACCTTTCTACTACTCATTTTATTGCTCACATCAAACCATGGATAAGATTAGATTAGATTATTGAGCTTCCATGTCATTACTTGTAAGTCAAAAGAGCACCTCTTTGTTAAAAAAAAAAAAGGAAAAACCCCAACTCTCCATCATGTAGAAATTCCCTGTAGAGCTTTTGAAGAATTTCTAATCCCTTCTATCCCATTCCCAGAGAGGCTCATACAACATCTGTTTTCATGTCCATGAGGGAAAAGATGGACTGAGGAAAATGAATTCTTCTGTTTGGAAGAAAATAAATTCAAAATGCTATATTTATATTTTCACAGCTGGTGACCATACACTTAATGGTGAGTATATTAGAATGTGACTTCCAGGTCTTGGGTGCATAGTAATAGAACTGCAAGGAAATTCATAACAAAAAATGCTGTGTGAGAAAAGGATAATGACTGCCTTTCTAACATTCTCTCTCCCAATGCCTCTGAAAAGGAAAATTAATTGCTATTTTTAGTCTTTTTTTTCTGAGATTAAGAAACTTGGAAAATTTCATCTGCAAATGAGCACTGCAGTTGGAAGTTAATGCAAATCCATAGGCTCCCTTTTTCTGAGGCAAATGGTCTTTGTCAAATGCTGCTAAAGCAAATTTCTCTCACCAGTGTTGACTTTTCATTAAGATATCTAATATTTGTTTGAGCCGTCATTATTATAATTATTTAGAACGTCATGATAAGAACAACCTTTGAGATTTGAAGCGCAGATTTAGAAACCTTGGATAATGGCACTGTAACAAATTGTTCAAGATTCTTTGTACTGATGTAAGTACCAAACCACATTTTGTACCTTTTTCCATGTCAAGGAGTTGAAAATAAATGAACTCAAGAAAAAAGAGAAATCGGTGTTTTGTTCTCTAGATTTATACAAGATATTGTGCTGTGGCCACTGTTAGGTTCTTTTCTGATTAATGTTTGTGGTCCCCCTAATGTATCAAGGACACATGTATGACACAGAGAAAATCATAGAAAAAGATCTTTCCTCATCCCCAAAAGGTGCACTGCACTGTAAGAAAGAAAGCATGACTAAAGCTGGGAGAAAAAATCAAGCAGAGCTTTAGTCAGTTGTTGGCATGAAGAGTATTACAATTCTATGGCCTTGTTCAGTAATGAGGCTGTAAATCATAAATATGACAGAGGAAAAAATCAGCATTACTTATAAATAGTGCATGCTTGCATAATGCATTATAATTATTATGCATTTTTGCATAATAAACTGCAAAATCCTAGAGTAAGGCATTGCAGCAAAATTATTATTGTCTGGACTTGGAAGGAGAAAGTGAAAGGACAGCTCAGAGGGAATAGTGACAAGAGTCTGCAAAAAGCCGAAGGATATTAATGTCAAAGAAGGAGAAGAATTTACTATGATGTAGAGGAAGTACTACAAGAATTAAAAACCTGAAAATTTTGGAGGAAGTATAACTATGAGACTGCAAAATGCTCTAAAATAGACTTTAAAAATAAGACTGGGCGCATGTCTAAAAATTATAGTGCAGGAACCAGCCTGAATGTCAGAGCTGAAGATTTTACAGTCATATCTGAGCCTTGTAGACTTCCTGCCACCGCAGCATTTTTCTGCCGGTAACCTCAACAATCACAGAGAACTGATATGTTGCCCTTCTGCCTGTTATATTAATAATCATGAACTGTTCTGTGATAGGCCATGTAAAAAGAGATAAAGACCTAAAGACTGACCTACTAAAAATAATCTTTAATCCAATACCAGGAGAAATCTTTGCAATGATAGTGAGAAAGATGAACTTAAAACTGAGGGAGAAATAAAGACTTGTGTGATCTCAAGGCTCAATATTTACTCACCAAGAGCCTAAATCAAGAGAATACCTAAACAACAAAATGCAAAGGAATATGACCAGTGGACAGCAAAGGGAATATGCAGATGAAAACATGGAACAGTATAGGTACTGAAGAAACTACATGTCATCTCAGAGACTGGGTGTAGTCAGTGAGAAACCAAATATTTATACACCAACACCACAGCATAGTAACACAAGGGAGGAAGCTGAGCTGGAGGGGGAAATGAAACTAGACGAGTGGAGGACGAGAGGAACGTGGTGGAGTAAGAGTCATGTTGGTACCAGTTGTTGGTACTGAGATGTGTGCCATATGCAAACCCCATTCTTTACACATGGCTAAGGCAGATGGAGAGTGCAGCACACTCACAATATGATCAGAAATAGCAAACAAAAAAGAAGTAATGTGGCTTTAGTGGAATAGGTTTGAGTCAAAAGTAAGTCCA
Organism: Ammospiza nelsoni; assembly: GCF_027579445.1. Classification (NCBI taxonomy): domain Eukaryota; kingdom Metazoa; phylum Chordata; class Aves; order Passeriformes; family Passerellidae; genus Ammospiza; species Ammospiza nelsoni. The sequence continues at coordinate 21,168,617 of NC_080638.1, forward strand.
TTTTAAAACAGTAAATAAGTTATTGTGTGCCAATACTATAATTTGTATAGATTTTTTTTAACGGTGTTAGGAAATACATTTGGAAACTGCTTTATTGATATTTTTGCTTTTGCTGATAAGGTTGGAAAATAGGTCTTACTTACAACCATGAGCTTTAGAAATTCTGAGATTTTGTAGTTAACACATCTTGTCACATACCTGAATTAGAAAAGGATGATGTTATTTAGCTTGTTTGGGTGCATAATAAAACATTCTACAAATATACCATAGAGGAGTTGGTCACAGAATTTACTTGTGACTTGAATTATGTCAGCTTGATCTGCTGTAAATCAAGGGAAAGATAAAAAAGATCTTTGAATAAGACCTTCAGTTTTAAGAGAGAGAAAATGGAATAATTTTCTTGTATGAATCAGTGGGGATGAATTAGTCAAGTTACTTGAGCAGGAAAGCTGAGAATCTTGCATGAAGACAGTACTGATGCTTGCTTAATTAGAATATTGTGGAGCCATCAGGAATTCCCATGTGCGAGGAAAAACTTGAGGCACTCTGTACCTAACTAGATCATAGGTATCTCCAGAGAGATATTACCCTAAGTAGAGCTGGGAAAGTATGGAAAATGGCCTGCTTGCCAAAAATACCCCATATCTTAGACAGGAACTTTATAGCTACAGAAAGAATCAACAGAAAGCCAGCTGAGACAGACCTTGTTAAGGGCAGGGCAGATTTCAACAGATCTTTCAGCCATATGAACTGAAAAGTTTATAGTGAAAAATGTTCAATGCAGTGAAGATGTGGTCAGGAGTACAGCTATTTCTCTATTATGATTCAAAACCTAAATCAGTGCCCAAACTTTCACAGATTTCCAAATTGGCCAGCATGCAAAAAATTGTGAGGCTGAGTTGCTTTGTTTTATTATACAATGGTCAGGTTAACATTAAAGACACACATATGTTTTTATCAGCACTTACAGAGGAAGGGGTATTATCTGCATATCTGTAGGTGCATTAGTTTAACTTGGAATACAAAAAAGCCTTTAAGAGCAAGTTTGGAGGACAAGATTACTCAAAGATTGAAAACAAGGAAGCATACAAACAGTGATTTTGCAAACAGACAGGTGAAGCACATAAATCTTTTATCTCTCTCTAGAAGATTAGGGAACTATTTGGCAGTGGAGACAATCTGATTTATTTGAATTAAATGCAACATATATAGAACCACATTAGAGGCTATCCATGAAGAAGAGAATGTGTGCAAAATTTCAAGTGGAGAAGAAGCTGGTAAAGGAGGGATAAAGGAGCACCTTGGGAGTGAAGAGATGGACAGATAATGACAAAGGTCTTAATCTGTTGTCATCACACTTACACAGGTAGGCTTGATTGCATTGGGTACTGGAGCAATAGAAATGAGATCAAATTCAACAGTACAGTAGAGAGAAGCACTTCATGGAGAGACTAAGCACAAAACAACTCTGAGGTGGCACTGCCACAGGGGTAGTGGGCAATTAGGGCAGCTTAGAAAGATTAATTTAGGTGAGAGAATGGACAGCTATCAGTTGCTGACAAGATATACAAACTTAGGAAAAGACAAAAGCCTTGGGAGATATCATTGAGAGCATTGCTAGTAATGATGGAGAGTATTTGAACAACTGATGGAAGCTGGAAGAGGTGCAATTAAGGACACAACAGTTGCTTTAGGGAATGGAGACAATCAGGAGAAATTTGCATTCTTTGGCTTAGAAAGACCAAGAGGAAAAGGGGATATTGCTCTCTGCACATGAATGATGAGGATAACCAGTACCAAGAGACGACATCTTACCCCAAGGAACACATGATCAAACAGATAGAGGTGCTTTGTCTATATGGAATCTGAAAATGAGAACAAGAAGGCTCTGGAGGAGCCCTTCATTAGAAATAGTCTAGATACTTATGGGATTTCTAAGACAAAGATCAGAATAATATGAAAAATCACTTTTGTGCCTAGGTGACTGTTCGAACAGGAAATTGTTCTGAGTGAGCTTGGAAAATCTTTCTAAACTTGCAGTGTAAACATGCATTCAATCATTTGTGAATAGTTAGTCTCTGATTCCCCTCTCCAGTTCCCTTAGTCTACAATGCAGGAACTGTTTAGTTCTTCCATGTAAACACATTTCTCAGTAAATATTTCCCAAGATTATCCTTGTTAACACAACAATGAACTTATTCATAAATGTAGTGGGTTAAGTAGCATTTCCTCTAGTAGGCAAGGAGAAAAAAAACTACTCTTTTTTCACATCTATCAATGCTATGGAAAATCCTGCAGGTAAAAAACCCAAACCCTTTCATTTTGCTTTATTTGAATGGCCTGTCATCATTTTAATGACACCAAAATACTGTCTCCTCAGAGAACTGCTGGCCTGCTGATTCTGATGAATTGCACTGGTCAAAGTCTGAGAAAGGGGGCAACATGCAAATTTCATCCTGCTGAGATTATTTAAATTACAACCAAAAAATGCCCCTCTTAAATATTAATTGGGTATTTATTTTATACTACTCTTTAGTTAATCACCTCTTTTCCCCCTCCTCCCTCCAGTTTAGTAATTGAAAACATTGTTTTACCCCTGCAAGAAGTCCGTATGTGGCACAGGACATCACCATGTGTAATTGCACAGGTGAGAAATTATTTGCTTTGCTACACCAGCAGAGCTGTTCTGAGTGGCTGAAGTGAATAGAAATTATGTGCCAAACTCTTGCCTTCAACAGGGAAGAGTTTAGTACATAACGCTCTCTCTCACCTTGTTCATGTATTTATCTTGCTAGTGCAGGTATGTACAATATCACTGGGAGATGTGGTGTTTGGGGTTCCAAGGGCAGCCAGAGTCCTGCTTGCTGGCAGCTTTGGTTTGGGAGGAATCCAGCAAAGTTCATGATTTAGGAGGTGGCACCCCACTGCTGGCCACATATGACTGGACACGAACTCTGGCCATTTTCCTTGGGAAAAAAGCCTCATTCCCCCAGTGCCTCAGGCTCAGTTCAGAGCTGGTGTTTGGGACTGCAAGGGCAGTCAGGGTCTTGGTTGGTGGCAGCTTTGGTTTGGGAGGAATCCAGCGTGAGTCTAGGAGGTGGCATCCCACTGTCGGCCACGTGCGACTGGACGTGAACGGCGGCCACTTTCCACGGGGAAAAACCTCCCACCCCCAGTGCCTGGGGCTCAGCTCAGAGCTGGTACCTGGGCCTCCAAGGGCAGTTTGCCACTCTTAGCCTCTGAGTTAATGGCATACCCAGAGTGGCTACGTCGGCCAGCCATTTTTATGTGCAAATAGTGCATAAAATGATGTACCCATAGGAAACGATACAATACAAGCACTGTTGATCTGGTAAAGTAAATATTACATTATTGCTCATTATTGTTCATCAGTTCACTTTAGAAAAGTCTTGCAGAAGATTTCAGTTGGTCAATGCATTACATTGTCAGGAAGTGGACATGCATTTATAGCCACAATTCAGTTTTGCTGTGCTGGATGCTGAATAGGAGAGACAATTGTGGCTGACAGAAAACAAGAAAGGGGTGGAATTGCACAGAACTATCTAATCCCTTCAATGTAGGAAAGTCATAATCAAAGGGAAACACTCTAGGATGGTTGTGGAGAGGCTTGAAAAATGCAGAATACATAAAGGGAAGGGAGTACAGAACAATGTACTTGGTCTCAACTGCTTTGAAATATCTCTTCATGTATCCTAGCCTAGCAAGAGATTGAATAATTTCACTGGCAATGTCTTCATCTAAATGTTCAAACCCTAAGTTAGAAAAAAAATCTTAATTTCTACAAGGCAATTTATTTCTGCAAAAGCAACACTTAATGCTTATTTAATAAAGAGTATGAGTTGCCATAAAACTTGCTTTTTTGAAATTGAAAACCCTGAGATTCCTCAGGTTCAGTGTAATAAATTTTATTCAGAAGAAGTAACTAAATTTGCATGTTTCAGAAGAGAAAAGCTGTGTCAGATATTCAATAATTTTTCATCTATCTGGTGAAAACATTCTGGAAACCATTTTAGAGGTTTTGAATGATAAAGCTAAGCCATGAACATTCTGCTCAGGGGAATATTCCCCATAGGCATCATGCATAGTATCAACTAAAATGATGTAATTCTTTTCTGGAAGGAACACATTAAGGTCAACATATAAAGCCCACAAAGTAATTTTTTACATGGTGATTTGCTTTTGTAGATACAAGTCCTGATGTGATGGTATTCCTAAGTGACAGGTGATGATTAAACTAGAGTGGAAGAAGTAAAAGGCAACAACAAAAAAGTGTTTCCATTTCTTTGTCTCTGACTGCCATTCTAGTAAGTGATCCAGGGGTAAGACCACATGATGATTCCATAGAGGTGTGGCAAAAACTGAGGAATGAAAAACTGAAGTTCTTGTAGATGATGTATCTGATTCTCTCAGATTTTTGTAAGCAGAGGAGGTTTAATGAAGTAAGAATGATTTCTAGCCTGATTATTCTATATTTCTCTTCATGAAATTTTTTTTTGTTTTCTGGGAAACCTCCTCAACTCAGTTGCTTTTAGTACTTAGGCAGGTTGATTTCATCGACAGCAAGCAGTGAGAGGGACACAAAAATAAATTAAATGTTCTTGTGAACATACAAGTTATCATTTCAGCAAGTTTATGTTTATAAATAGTGCCTAAATTCTTTGCATAAATCTGCATAGCAGTAGGATTTGATCATACTTTCAGCTGCTGCATTCAGACATGATTATTTGTTTTGTTTCCAAGTGGTTGGTTTACTATTCTGTAGTACAAGTAAAATCTGTGGTTTAAAACTGAGCTTCAGTCACTCTCTCAGGTCCAGAAGAAGAGTTGATAGAACTGTTTATTATACATTTTTGGTAGAATTTCCCCATATCCCTTCTGGCCCATTTATGTCATATGAACCTGTTTCTAAACATGGTTTTAAATGTACCTTGGTTGAGTGCCATCTGATCACAGATTATATTTGTGTAAATTTGGACTTCTGCATGGACAGTGAGTGTTCTCTAGGTTATTTGACATAGGACAATCAAGCATAATCCACACTGAGGCTCATGTCTGAGTTGGTATCCTACAAGACTTTGCACTTCTGGTGTTTTTTAGAAACCTGGTTGAGTATGGAATAGATCTCTTGAGATTATGTAGTCCACCTGCCTTGCTCTCCTAAAATATCAGTGATGGTGTGCATTTGCATATAAAGAGATGGCATGAAGGGCCAGGCACGAGGTTTAACATATCAAGGATTGCCAGCTGGGTGCAGAGCAGTGAGGGTGAGCCAGCCATGCCTTGCTCCTCAATCCCACTGCCAGGCATGCCTCACTCCTCAATCCCACTGCCTGCTGGAGCCTTGCCTACACCTGGAATGCCTGTACTATCACCTGCAGCTTCCTGCTGGGGATAAACCTGATTGTTCTACTTTGAGAGTCCTACTTCCCAGAAGTGATGGAGTGCAAGCACAGGGGGGAATACACAGGCAACAGAATCCTTGAAGGAAGCTGGCAGTGGAGGTATCACCAAAACACAGCAGAAGAGACTGAGTAAAACACAAAGCTAGTTCTACCTCCTGCTGCTTACCAGCCTGAAATCAGCCTGGAATAACTCAAAAGATGCAGCAGTGGACATGAGCCAGAAGTGATAGTGGTTTCTGGTTTCCAGACTGTGCTCCTGTATAGTTGTTAAGGGAGAACTTTCTAGTCTTCACCTGTAGTCATTTCTAATATAATTTATTTGAAGGAGTTTTGCATGCAAACCTTGCTGCTTCATTTTTCTTTGCTTTTTTTCCCCTAGTTGCAGTAATTTTTGAAAGAACTTTTTGGCATACTATTGAATACTATTTGGAATACTATTCATTAGAATTCAAAGCATATCTGAATTTTGGAAGTTTCCCCACTAGTCCAACAGATGTGGTAAGCAATTATTAGATGCTAAAAATTCTACCCTTAACCTTAACCCTCTGTTGTTTCTGGGTGGGTTTTTGGACAGAGGACAACATTTTTTTATTTTAATGCAACCATGGCAAAAAACTTCTGATGTGTTGCCAGAACATTATAGTGTGTTCCTCCTCAGGATAGTAATCCTTTAGGTTTTATAGCTTTTATTTTTGCATAAACAATTTGTAGTTGCAGAAGTGCACAAGCATAGTCATTAAAATCTGGTTAATAAGGGGCAATAGAAGTGTGAGGCTCAGACAGCTTGTGGTTACAGAAGAGATAATATAAATTGTTCATATAGATTGTACTATACAAATAGAAATGTGGCATAAAGCTTTATTTTTTCCTTTGTCAGCTTCTTAGTAACCTAATCCCATTTAATCAGACCTGGTAGAGACAGCAACATTTTTCACCAATAATTTTCAACTAGGAACAAACTCTGCATATTTTTTCTGTGCCTGAACTAAATAGAAAAATACAATGTGAAGATTCAGGGTTTCCTGGGTAGCACGCGGGAGGTCAGTCATGTGGTGAAGGAGAGATTTAGCATCAGTATTTTGGTCCAATCCACTGAAGGTCAAACCCATGAATTACTTTCTTCCTTGGCACAGCACCAGTACAATGAACAGCTCTTTCATGCGTTTGTGGAGTGAAAACAAAAAGACTACTGAGAGGATGCAGGAGCATTCTCTGTCTTCATTGGAACATTGTCTGCCATTAGCTAAATCTCAGCTGCATCTCTGTGCTCCTATCAGGGCTCCATGGCAAAGGTACTTGGTAGCTCCCAGGGTGGCAAGGACTGCAGGGCATGGTTCTGATGATTACACATCTACTGCATTTCCTCCTGGAAATCTGGGAGAAAGCCATTGCTCTTCAGGTGTCACTATTGTTTTGCCTTCTGTAGGCAATTTTAAGTTTCTTCTAAGATTTTAAATCAAATAGAAACATGAATTCTAGAGCTGAATGATCTAGAGGTTTGGTGTAGAGGCATGAGAAGGGTGATTGGAGCTGTACCCCAGATGTCAAGAATCAACGTTTTCCTCTGTTAGCTCTAAAAGCCTTTGGTTGCTATGGCAAGGTAGTTTCCTCAGGAAACCTCACAAGTTCATTGCCTCCCTAGCCTGGTGTTCTTTATAGTGGGAGCAAATAGTCTTTTACGTCATCCAGCTTCTTTTTGCTCAGTTCTTTCTGTTCAGCCTTACAAACCACGGAAATGGGAAGTCCAAAATCTGAGAGCAATTTGTTGAAGATAAGAGTTTTCTGTAACATCATGTTAAACATATATACACAGAGTAAAGCAAACCATCTGAATTATATCCCCAAATGTGTAATGTACTAAGTTTGACATTTCTTGCAATAAATTTTTGGTGAATTCAAAAACTGAAGAGAATAAATAAGAAAAAGGGAAGGAAAGGAAGGGGAACCGAAACACAGAAATCAGTCAAAGAGAAAAGTTTTAGTTAAATAATCCCTGTTGCAGCTGAATAGATGAATTGTATGAATGAAGTAGCTTGCTTTAATAGCTGGCAGGAAAAAAGCTGATCTACATTACTTTCTCATAAAGAGTATTTAAGGACAATTTAATTGAGAACTTGCTGAAGGCCTAGCAGATAAAAGCAGTCAAAATTAGTTTGAAAATGTTTTTAATCTAGATTATCACAATGTTTTAATAAAGAGGCAGTGTTGATTTTCATACTGAATTCTCAATCCCTTTGATAAGATTTTAATACAACCTTTACTAACATTTTTTCAGTGACTTTTAGAGTTAAAGAATCTGCTACATTTTCCACAGATTCCTAATGAGCATGGGAGCGAGCTGCTACCACCCAGCTCTTATATTAGCACGTGGTAAAGTTTTGGCAATAGCAAGAACAGCAAAAAAGCACACAGAGTTGAGATCTGTGGGAACCACTTCAGTGAAACTTGGGAGAAAATGAATGGAAGAGATCTCACAGAAGCAGCACATGTGTGAAACAAAATCTGACTAATTGAGGTATCAGAGAGAAGTAACTGAAAAAAGAGAACCAATCGAACATGGAAAAGTTTCTAGAGAATTCTTTCCTTTTTTGGCTCAGTTGTTTGTTAATATTTTCCTTTTTAATGACTATTAGAATATAAAGCCATTTCCAATCAAGTTTATGGAAAAGAGGGTGCACTAAAAAAATGGTCAGACAGGTCCATTGTACAGAGTCCATTACAGTTCACATGGTTGGTCTGTACCTCATATTTTAGTACAGCTTCATGTGATATTTTAGAACTGTGAGCAAAGAACAGTTTACTACACAGGAAACCAAATCCCACAAACAGCAAACAGCAATGTGCATTTCTCTTTTTTTATGATTGATGGCTAACTGGAAATGAGATTGTGGTATAATTTTTGCCTCACTCCACACCTACATCTGAACTATTATTCTCTTTTCCTTTTTTTTTCTCCTCCTATTGATTTGATACTAGGATCTTCTAAACAAAGAATTCACACAGTGACATTTGAATTGTTTCCTCTTTCCAAATGTAAATAATTTTTTTCCCTTCCTGTTTCAACACTACATTATTCCAGACTGATTCAGCTGTTTCATTTTGCTCAAAGTCTTGCTCAATTAAGTATTAGCTTTACTTCTAATGCAAAATCATCACTTTTTTAGAAGTGAGTCTGTAACTTTCCATAATAAGGGCTTAAAGATTATTTTTTTTTCCCTAATTGCTCGCAAAAGCAAGACCAAAAACTTAGTAGCTTTTAAAGACAGTCTCCTACTAATTGTGGGAGGTGCTTGGTGCCCTGTTTGGCAGTCCAGGTAGCAAAAAATTAAGCTGACCTTTAGACCACATAACATTTTCTCCAGGAATTGCAACAGAAACAAAACACTGAAAATGATGAGCAGCCTGGGTAAATGAGAGAGTAATGTGCCCTTGTGTCGTGGTTTAAAGCCCAGCGGGCAATTAAATCCACCAGCTGTTTGCTCAGTCACCCTGCCCCCCACCCCCTGGTGGAAGGGAGAGGAGAATCCAAAGGCTTGCAGGTTGAGATAGGAACAGTTTGATAACTGAAAC